>NW_004567126.1:5721018-5741863 GCF_000260355.1 Condylura cristata
CTTTAAAAAAAAAATATTGTTCCTGACATTTATAGAATTTATACCAATCTATCACATGTGCCACAAAACAAGCTAAAGAGAAAATACTCTAAAACTCATTTTATGACGTCAACTTACCCTGACAGCAAAGCCAAAGATCAAATATAAGGACACTGTGGGATAATATCCCTCATGAACATAAGAACAAAACCAGAGACATCATCCTTCCTGATTTCAAACTACACTGCAAAGTAATAGCAATCTAAACAGAATGGTACTGGAAGAGAAACGGACACAGACCAATGGAACAGAATCAAGAGTCTAGAAATAAACTCCCACACATAAAACCATCATTTGACAAGAAAATTAAGGATAGTCAGAGGGAAAAGAAGTCTCTTTAAAAAAAAAAAAGTTAGGAAAATTGGATAGCCACATGCAAAAGAATAAAAATAGACACCTATCATACACAAAAATTATCTTAAAAAGAAAACTACCTTCTTCCTTTTACTTTTGGGGCCAGCAGAATGGCTTCTGCAGAAAAGGGTATCATTAAAAGAAGGGCAGCTCTGCCATCAATGAGGTAGTATCCTGAGAATATATGGTGAAAACTCACATTCCCATCCAGAATGGGGTTCACGAAGTGTGCCCTCGACCACCGAAAGAGTTTCAGAAATTTTCAATGAAGGAAATGGGCACTGCAGAGAGACACCAGTTTCAACAATGTTTTGGGTCAAGGAATAAAGTATGTCCCACAGGGCATCCATTGCCCAGCAAACATAAGGAAAAAGATTCACCAAATAAGCTGCCTGTGTTTGTTACCTATGTACCTCAGCACTTTCAAAAATCGATGATGTGGATGAGAACTAACCACTGTCAAAGTTATAAAACTGCCTGAGGAAAAGAAAGAATTTAAGACTTAAATGTAAGATCTGAAATAGTACAACTCCTAGAAGAAAACATAAGTAAAAAAGCAACTTGGCATTGGTCTTAGAGATGATATTTTTTGGCTGTCATACATAGCTTTTTGCAATATAATAATCACACTCAAGCTCTTCAAAGAAAAATCAAACAATATGTATTTATTTAGACAAGTCAAACACACGTACCAAAGTTTTATAAAGCTAGAAAGCTTTACACTTTATGAAATCATACATTTAATTTTTTGTATAGATAAATGTTTCATGTTTCTGTTTAACATCAGAATGTTAAAATAGTGAAAATAGCTAAATGATAGCAGAATGTAAACAACACTGACAAAGTATCATTCTAAGTCTATTTGTATTTGATAAATGCAGCAATAGTGTTCTTAATTTTTCTAAATCATGTTCTCCATTTTAGAATTCTACTAAAACTTAAAGAGCATTCAGAACTAAAGGGTAAGAATAAAAATAGAAAACACCATTCTTTTGCATTCCAAAGCAGTAGGGGTTTTCTCCCCTAGTGTGTTCTTGCAACATTTGACTTCCTTTACCACACACTGGGCACACCCCTCCGTCTTAGTTGCAAATGCCAGAAGTTTCTGAAAGCCACTGAGTAATCAGGACTACATCACCCCTCTAATGCTTGCTTCATTTTTTCTCACTGTATTTGAATTCCCAGTTTTCAGCAATAGCTACAGTCTGAAGACAAGCTCATTAAAGAAAGACATTTTTTCCTACAATTCCCATTCATCTCTTACAGACTAGGTCTAAGAGAGGACCCCAGTATACTTACTGTCCCAGTCCTCAGGTCCACTAAGATCTCCTATTTGTACAAAACATTATGTTTTGTAAAAGTATAAACATTATGTTTAATAATAGTATATTAATTAATTTAACTTTAAAATTCCACTTAATTCAACTGCAGGCGTTACCCAAGTTTACCCTGAAGGGCCACAGAGAAACAAAACATTTAAGTTTAAGCTAAATTTTGACTGCTTAGTATTATGTGTGTGTGAGAGAGAGAGAGTGAGAGAGAAGAATCTTTTCTTCATCTTTCTGATTTCTTCCTCATTCTCAATAATGCCATTTCTCCCCCTCTGCTCCATCTGCTTAAGGCAGATGTCACCACAAATTTTCTTCATAGGTGATTTGAAAGGCAAATCAATAACCCCTTGGTCAACACAAAGACCTATCGTAGCTTTTAATAAAATGGCAATTGTTTTAATTTACTTAAGTACATAGTTTATTCTACCATGTCTGTGTTGCATCTAAAGGAAAGAGACCAGAATTGTTAGGACCATAGAATTAAATAAATAAATGTGGGCATAAAAACTTGAGTATATTTATTAAAGAATTAAGAATGAGGATTTGAACCAAGGAAGCACTTCCATAGATTTTACTCTGTGTGAACTGCTTTCTAACAAACACTAGTTTGAATTCACTTTTGTAGGTAAGAACAGTGAACCATTAAAAATATAAAGATATTGATGCTATCCTTTGTGCAAGAAAAGCATTAATCATTTCCCTGACTTCTAAAGAATACAGTGAAAATACAATTCTTGGTACCCATTATTAAATCATCTTTGTCTGGCTCCTTGACTTTAGTGTGGGCTGAATTTAGTGAATTCTGATGAAGTCTATGAAGATGGCTGTGATCACCTTGCCAGGGAAACCAGAAAGGGGACATTCCAGAAGTTTTATCATATGTTCACATATGTAGAACAACTCCATGTTTCTTCTCATACTCAGATTCTGGGGTGCACAGGAGACAACCTTCAGAATGTTGGTACTGAAAGTCAACTGGAAATGCAAGGCAGAGTAGCCTAACTTAGAGTGGAGGTAGAGATAACATAAAGGTAGTTGGAGAGTCAGAAGATGAAGGAGATGGTAAAAGCATTTGAAAAATAAATTCCAAATCCAAAAATATGATTTCAGATGTAGCCTTTTTTCCCCTGGCAAATGAGAACTATTCAGAGAATGCAAAGAGAATGTGTATCTTGATCAAAAGGGCTGATACTCAATCAGGAGCTGAGAGAGGGGTAATATTCCCTGAGGGTTGTCAGTTCCCAAAGATCTTAGTGGAGTTTGTCCTGAGACAGAAGAGAGGTGACTGTGCCAGACTTCCCACCTCACACCATTGGTTTGGAAAACAGTTCCTTGAGGAAGGATGAGTTGAAATCTCAAGGACCTGGAGAATAAAATGGCAGACTTTCTGGAATTTAGTGTAGGAGAGAAGTATGGGAAGATTTTGAAGTCAAGTATGGGTATTACATTCCAGTCCAATAACTTACAAGTTAACTGGGGAAAATTCTTTACTTGTCTGCAATTCATTATCGCTGTTTACCAAGGGGATATTCATCTCACTGGCCATCGTGATGAAGCATATTTAGTAGAGAATCTGCTTCCTCTATGAGGAGACTCATGTGTGCCCCCTCGGGAAAAGGCACACTCTGTGTGCAACTCCAGTGATACACACTAAGCACCTGAGGAGGCCAGACTGCTTCCCATTTATTAGGTAATTCAACATATATTCACTAAATTAATACTGCTTATTAGACAGCCTGAAAAACTCTGAATACCAGAGTGAATGCCAGAGTGAAGGCGGAGCATGATCCTGACCAGGTTTAAGAGTAACAGTCCAGCAGAGAAGACCAGCAGATAAATAAAAATCATATGTTAGTATGAACAAAGGGGCAATATGGACCCCCAAGCTTACACCCTTTAAAGGTGTCCATACACAAAGGGAGAGTGGACACTCATGTAAAAGATCTCTTGTAGAATTAGTGTACATAAAGAGAGAAAAGAAGAGAGGATTTCCCTAGTAAGTTTCCCAGTAAAACCTCCAAAGTTGGCCCTCCCTGGTGGCACAGCAGGTTAAAGCACAGCACTAAGAAGCTAAAGTCACTTCCGCATGAGTTCAATCCCTGTCCCAGTGGTGACCCACATGGTGCTGCAGACCTCTCCTGACCTGCCCGCTGCTCCCCTCAGCAGTGTACTTCGTCGGTCTGCCTGTTCTGCTCCCCACTCTGTCTCTGGTGAAGCCTCTTGCTGCCCCTGAGCCTCTGGCCTGTACCCCAGATCTGTATGCACAAATAAATAAATCTTTAAAAAAAAAAAGCCTCCAAAGTTACCATCCCCTCTGGATCAAATGCCCAGCCAGGTAGGTTTGGCTCAAAGCAGGGCCACTGAAACCCAAAAGCTTGCTATACCTCTAAGGCACCTTCTGGCAGAGAACCAAAGAAAAGGGGCTCTGAAACAGGTCCCACAAAATTGGTACCGAAGGAGTAAAATTAATGTGCAAGTCAAGGTAACAGCTGCCTTTGTCAGCCTCCCCACGAGCCTCTCCAAACCTCTCCTCCATCTGAATTACTCCCAGCAGTGCCAGGGTGCCATTCAGGAACCTCAGCACAGGCCTCAGGAACCAGAGTTCTCTTTCTTCTCCCCCAGAGCCTACAGTCTCCATGTTGTGTGACTTCACCTTACTGCTCAGCTCTGTACATCATTAGTAAGTGGTGCGGAAGACACAGAATCTCCCCCTTTTAAGGGGATGTCACTAACACAGCAGTTACCAGCAAGACGCTGATGCATTGTGAAGACAAGATTTCATGAAGCCACCTACATTCAAAATTGTCATCTCTCATGTGGAAAACAGGGAACTACATATTAATTGTTGTAGGGTATATAAAGTGCCTGAAATAGGAGCCCCTTTTCTAGATATGTGCCTTAAATTCTTAAGAATTTAAGAGAATTTTTCCAAATTTTTGGTAAACACAAGCTTTGTTTGATGATTTTACTCTCATTTTACCCACAGTTGTTTCTGGGTTCTGACCATCTAGCTCGGATGTTCTTGTCTTGGACTTGGGTTTCCCTAAGTGCTCTTTCCTGATGCAAGTCCAAAAGATAACTATGTGAGTATGTGTATGTGATGTTGGCTTCTGACTTCCGTGAGAAGACAGCATTTGACTCGTTTCCAAAACAACCCAATCTGTGGAGAGCATCAAAGGTTAGTGGGCTGCTTTGTTGTGTTTAATGTATTTCTGGCAATCTTGCTGAGAAAAAGAAAACATTTCTCCAGTGTAACTCAAATTACTCTGGAATGGGACCTTTCACATAGTGTTTACAATGCAATGTGTCTGCAGGTTATACCCGATCTGAGTTCACAAAGAGAAAAGATGTAAGTCTGTCATGTTTTAATCCTTTCTTTCAGCTTTCCTGTCCCGACAATTTCACCTCGCGCTCTCTAAAATTCCTTCCTTAAAGAATATTACATTTATTGTTATAAATAGAAATGTCTTATTATCTCCTATTGTCTTGAGATTGTTCTCCTTCTGCCCTTGGGTAATTTTCACATGAATGTAGTTAATCTAACACAAACTAATTCATAACATTGCTATACACAAAAGCTCCTTTGGATTCAGATTCATCAGACTCTGGTTCAAACTCTATAATCTTTAATTTTAAATAAATTTAGCACCTACTCAACTCACTAGAATGACAACTTATTTACTTAAATAAAAGCAAATTTCTGTGCTAAATGAAAAAAGGAGGGCCTCCTGAGTGGCCTAGGGGTTAAGTCTCAGCACTGTCACTGTTACAGACTGAGCTCTAGCTCCGGCCAGGGAGCTGAACCACAGATGGCTCAGCAGACCTCTCCTGTCTTGCCCACTGCTCCCCTCAGCAGTGTATTTCAGTAGATCCACCTATTCTGCTCCCTACTCTGTCTCTGCTCCCCACTCTATCTCTGGTGAATCCTCTTAACCTCAACACCTAAGGCCTATGCAAAAGATATGTGTGTGTGTGTGTGTATACACACAATTTTTTTAAAAAACAAACAGAAAACAGGAAAAACTGGAAAGAAATTGGAAGTAGCAAATATGGACTGCTTCATTGCAAAATGATGATTTTGAGGCCCGCTTTAGAATGAGATTATAGTAGGTAGGCTATGTTTAATTGCAATGACCAGTCACCTTGATGTAATGGCAATTTGGGGATGGAAAAGAATGAATTTGAAAATTTTGCCTAACTACTCCATGATATTACTGCCCAGTAATCATTCTGCCTTATCAAGGGGCCTTCTCAAGACCCTCTCCCTTCAACACTTGTTCTAGAAAACAGCTGCCAGTCTCATAAATAAATGCCATTTCCTGATAGGCTTCCCCAAGAGTCCCTGTGATAAGCATTCTCTCATCCCTCCCACCCAGGGCCTTCCCCTAGAGTCCCCATTAGATTAAAGACCCCTGTGAAGCTTACCTAAACCCTCCTCTTTTGGTTTGCATTGACCACTCCTGTTTTAGACAAAAACAGTTCAAGGTCCCTGGTTCTAATGTCTGTGTGAAGGTTTTATTGTCAAATCAGGACTTCAGAGGACCAGGAAATAAATGATTATGACAAATAATCAGGTAATTCTAGGGTTTCAGAATCCTAGCAAACAAAAGATTAATACTTCTCACACCCACTCCTTTACAAACATCAGGTCACTGAGGACGCTAAGGTGACTGTGGGGGCTACACAGTGGCTAGTTTATGTTAACATCACTCCTCCAGGGTCCTTTGGGTTCCCACTGGGTTTACTGAAGAGAGATAATGTCTCCAAGTTACTATCACTTTATTTACTTAGAGGCAAACTATTTAAGCAATATATTTGAGTCTTAAAAAAAAACAAAACAGATTCTAACCTCATTTAAGTGGCTTAAGTGAATATATGTAAAGAATATAGTCCATGTTGGAATGTGCAATTCTTCCATCTGTGACCTAAAACTCAGGATGCAGTGCAGTAACATTTTCTGAGTACTTTTCTGAATATAAAAGGATGAATTCCATCCATGTGGGCATGTCCAGAGGACCAGCAGCATCAAATACCTCCAACATCTAAGCACCAAAAAACTCCTTGATTTCCCTTTTGCTCTTCTCCTTAAAGACCCTTTCCAGACATTACCTGGTGACACAGTCTAAGAAGAAATGCACACTCTATCTCTAGTATCTGCAAATCACCAACTTCTCTTTCTCCAAGCAAAACCTGTGTAAGGTCTATGTGGGCGCATCTAAGGAATGACCCCATTTAGTTCAGCAATAGTTTCCTCATATTAATAAGCAATTCCTGAAACACCAGCTGGGAGTCCTACAATTTAACTCAATTCCAACATTATCTACAGAGAAATAACAACAAATTCCACATGTTAAGGGTTCAACCTTATAACACTGTGCCCCAAAATACATACTACAGACAACAGCCAAGGTCCAGGTTGTTATGGATTGGCCAGCTATAAAACAGAGATTGCCATGTCCTACCTACCCCGTCAGATTAATTTCCTGGACCAACTCACAGAACTCAGAAATATTGTGTTTACTAGATTCACCAGCATATTCTAATAGGATATGCCTCAGGTTCAGCCAGATAGATGAGATTGTTTTAATCAGGGCAAGGTATGGGGAAAGGACACAGCTTCTATGGCCTCCCCAGGCATGCCACTTTCTCCCAAATCTGCAAGTGTTCACCAACCCAGCAGCTCTACACAGCCTCTCTTTTGGTTCTTTATAGAAGAGGCTTCATTTCCTAGGCATGATTAAATAAATCACTGGCCACCAGAGGTTGGTTCATCCTCCGGTCCCTCTCTGCTTTATGGAAGTTGGGGGTTTGGGAGTGGGATACAGAACTTAAGTTTCAACCCTTTGGTTCTGCTATTCCCCATCTTTAGTGGGGTGGAAAAGTTACTTCATTAACATAACATGAGACATATTTCCCATTCTCCCACTTAAGAAATCTAAGAGTTTTAGGATGTATGGGCCAGAAAAAGAATGAAGACAAAGTATATATCTTTCATATTATAATTCACATCACACAATCCCAAGGCACACCACCCCAAGCCTAATAAAGGCATGTGCCCCAAGTCCTATACTGCTCTGTCAGCCTCATCCAGACTTTACCTTCCCTTGGCATGTCATGGAGATCCTCTCTATTTCAATTCTCATGATCTTTTACTGACTCCTGGCTCACCATCCAGAACCTTCTGGCTCTAATTAATAGACATTAATTTAAGAAAGTCACACCAGTGAAATTACTAAGGCTTCTAGCCATCTCATCAGTCATGCTTCATGAAGTTCATCACCACTCAGAACACAGCAGCTCTAGAAACATTCTGTGTCATTAGTGTGTCTAGGTTTATTTACTTTTTTCCCTCTACATGCTTTCACTTCTACTACCTAATGTCCCTATGACTTATTCTCCCTGTTCCTGTTCCTTTAAGTGGATTTCATCTCTCCAGAAGACAATCTTGAATATGAATGTCTTCATCCATATGGTTCTACTCTGTTGAGCACAGGTCTTCCATAGAGCCACTTTTAATGCAGTCTTTGAGAGTCACAAGAAAATTTTAAAAGAAATTGTTTTAAAGAGAAATCACTCTATTTACCTATGAAGTCACCTTAGCTATTCTTTCTTTCTTGTATCTGATGTAATTTGCTCTACTTAAAGGACTTCTCTTAACAAGTCTTATGGTCTAAGTCTTTGCATAAAACAATCACTGCCGCTTTTGTATGTCTTAGACAAATGTCTTGGTTTAACCTTACTTGAATGGTATTTTTGAAGGGTATACAAGTCTAGGATGACAGATTGTTTTTCTTAGTAATGTAAAGATGCTGTCCTGTTTCTTTTCTTCTATTGGTTCCAAAGAGAAATCTTGGAAACAAGTCATCATCCATAACTTGTTCTTGTAAGCATAATGCATATATTTCCTGAGTGATTTTAAGATGTTCTTTTTATGAAAGCTTTTAAGCAATTTAATTGTGTATTTTGTTAACCTTTTTTCATTTTTATTTTTGGTATATGAGTCATTGAGCTTTTTTTTTTTTTAAGGTTTATGTATTTATTCGTACAGAACTGGGGTACAGGCCAGAGATGCGGAGGGCAAGAGGATTCACCAGAGACAGAGTGGTGAGCAGAACAGGAAGATCAACGAAGTACACTGCTGAGGGGAGCAGCGGGCTGGTCAGGAGAGGTCTGCCGCGCCATGTGGATCTCCTCCGGGGCAGGTGGGGATTGAACTCTTGCGGAAGTGGCTTAAGCTTCTTTGTGCTGTGCTTTAACCCGCTGAGCCACCAGGGAGGGCTTGGGCACACACCTTTTAATTTAATCAAATGCTGGAATGAACCTAGCTGCTAATCCGAAACAGGAACCTAAGCTACAGTGGTCTTCACGGAGCACTGTCTCTGCTTTCACCTGCTGGGCCACCAGGGAGGGCCACTGAGCTTCTTATATGCATGTTTGTTAATTTCCAACAAATCTGGAATTATTCAGATATTTTCCTCAATGTTTAATTCTCCCTCTCTATTCCCTCCTCAAGAGATTCTAAATATTTGCATATTAATCTCCTGGAATTTGTCTATAGTTCAATGATGCTCTTTATTTTTCAGAATTTTTTCCTCATGTTTCATTATGGAGATACTTTCTACTGCAAAGTGCTCAAGTTCACTAATATTTTGTGCTCATTCTCTAATATTCTAGTACTCATACCTAGTATACTTTTTTTTTTAAAGATGTATTTATTTGTACATACAGAACTGGGGTACGGGCCAGAGGTTTAGGGGTGGTGAGAGGCTTCACCAGAGACAGAGTGGGGAGCAGAACAGGCAGATCGACGAAGTACACTGCTGAGAGGAGCAGTGAGCGAGTCAGGAGAGGTCTGCCACGCCATGTGGTCACCTCCGGGGCAGGCGGGAATCGAACTCATGCATGCGGAAGTGGCTTTAGCTTCTCAGTGCAGTGCTTTAACCCGCTGCGCCACCTGGGAGGGCCCACCTAGTATACTTTTATCTCCAAAATTATATTTTTCATCTCTTCAAGTTTGATTTTTCTCAACCATTTCCTCTGGCTTTCTGAACAAATGGAATACAGTCAAAACTAATCTTTTAATGCCACTTTTACTAAGTTTGCCCTCTGTCATTTCTGAGTCAATTTTCATGGATTTTTAAATTCATTATGGATTGCATAATGAGTTGCATCTTCCTATTTCTTTGTATGTTTGGTAATTTTACTTGGATGCTAGACATTGTGTTTTATACTTTGTTAATGGTAGGTACTTCTGTTCTCCTATATATATTTTTGTTCTAAAACATAGTTATTTAGAAACTGTTCAATCCTTTTAGATCTAACTTTTAACTTTGTTATATGGGAACAAAGCAGAATTTATCTATGGTAATTTCTCCCCACTACTGATGATCCATCTATTACTAGTTTTTCCACTTTGGTCGGCAATAAGTAGTATTTCCAGTTGTATGTGAGCTCTGGGCACTGTTTCCTCTATTTGGGAGATATTATTTCCTCACATCATAGACTGATCTCTACTGCATTCTGAAAGAGTGTTTCTGCTGAATTTTCAGGTTTTCTTTGTGCATAACCCTCCTTAATTTTGTCTTGCATATTTCCAGGTGCATTAGTCTTTCCAAAGTTTTGGGTCTCCTTATCTCATAGAAGTGGCTCCCCATTCCTTAGACTTTCTGAGTTTTTTTTTTTCCCTAGATAATAAGCTAGAACAATCATAGGGATCAGTATATTTCTTTCCATCTCTAAGGAATGCTCTTCATATGTCTAATCCCCAATGTTACCAAAGTCTTTGTATCCCACATTTGTCTATTTTGTAGACATTTCAGATAGAACAGCAAATTTGGTCTCAGTTACTCCATCTTAGTCAAATGAGGAAGCCTTATCAGAGTAATTTCATATTACTTCTCAATTAGTTATACTTGTATCATGTATGTTTAAATTTAAACTGTACTGGTTCCCTCCATGGGTGTGGATGGGTAGTTGATTTTGTAAGGATGACTTTTTCTACCCTCCATTAGAATCATTCCATCTTTAAGAATACAGCAATTAAACAAGAAAGAACTATACTTCTTATGCAGATAAGTAAAAAACGCATTTATACTTGAACTTCCAATGATGTGATGTAAAGGTTTCTACTAGTTTATTTTTAAAAAATGAAATTAATTATGCCACAAATAGATTGTGACTTTAGTAGGGTATATTGGGGATATCATTGTACTTAAGATTGAAGTTTCTTGGTCATGCCAGAACACTATATATGTCTTATTTTAGCTATCCAGAGTATAACTTTTTTATGGTGAACTGTTTCAGTTTGGTTTCTTCTCTACTTTTAACATCAAAATGTGTTGATTCCATACTGAAAAGTGATATGTTGTGCTTAGTTTGGAAAAATTCAATTATATCAGAAAGATCACTGTGCTTTGTTTGAAATTGACATGAAAACCTCTAAGAGTTCATGTTATGATTTTCAAATCTTTCTAAGACAGATCTAAGGACCTATCTATTTATTCTACTTTTACAGGTGTAGAGTATACTTTCAGATAACCCTTTATTGTATTCTTTATTATATTTTGATATTTATTTAAGTTATCACATTTTATATTGTTATCCAGTCTCACAAGCCCTCATATTCCATATAAGCAATGGGGTGTTGTTCACATATTTGGAATATTTTGGAGTGATAGTATTTAAATTTTATCATTTTTAGGTATATATTCATCCTTTGTGAGTGGTATTTGTAGTGCAACAACAAAAAGATGAATTCAGTAGCTGCAACAATAGCATACAAATATTGTAAAAAAAAAGTTAACCAATTTAAACTTGATTACGGAATATTAAAAAGACTGATGAATACAATTCTAAATCATTCTGTCATCAGAATACAGTGATTAAAACAGAGAGTACTATATTTCTCTGGAAATATAATCAACCATATATTGCAAATGTATAATACATTTGTGGAGTTATTTCACCACTTTTTCTTCTAAAATTGCCAAGGGCCTGCTGAGTATTCTATACCCTTAGAGGGACTCTGAGTGTTACATTAGCCACATTTTAACAAATGCTGCCTTAGAAAATTCAATAAAACTATAGACTCTTTCAAAGAAATTTCAAAGGAAATGTGAAATGTTCCCAAAATCCATTTACAGACCTCAGGCTAGGAATCACTCAGAGATGTTTACTTTGACTAGGGTACAGGTCCTCCAATAAATGTGTTATGGCCAAGATAACAGGATCTCTTGCTCGAAAGCCTAACAACTTATGAAGACAGAACTACTTAGGGTTATTTTTTCAAATAAATAATTTCTTCAAAAGGGAATTGTGACATGACAGATAACTGTAATTCCATGAGTTGTCCGGTATGGAAACTAAAATGAAGAAATCTGGTGCAGTCAGTTTTAAAATATTTCACATCTTGGCAATCAAATATCATTCACTGGTGACTGATTATCAGTTATATGTAATCAGTTTCAAAGAGACAGCCAAATCTCTTTAGACATTACTAGACTAGAAATTACTGGAAAGTCAGAACATAAATCTAGAATACTAGAAAGAAATGAAATACATCTCATTGAGTGAGGCAATGTGAATCTGATAAAAATGAAACAAAACAAAAATATCATAAGTCTTAGAATTTTGACATTAACATTAGCAACATTTGCACTGTTGGAAATCAGTTTTGTTTAGAAGAGAAAGAACATAATACTCAGATATGCCCACCATTTAGGTGTTATAGGATTTTAACTCTTTAATCACTGTAAATAACTTAATTCCTTTTATAAGAGCTAATATCTACTCATATGATATTGTAATCAGAAAATAATAACAACAACTACCAAAAAAAAAAAACCTTCAATTTGAAATCTCCTTGTATATAAAATAACCAACAAAGGTTCTTTGGATAGGAAAGACACAGGTTTTATTTAACGAAATACGTGAGAATTTGGTTTCACACATCTATTTAAACCCCTGGACCCTCATCTCCTTAATCCCCTTCCCCTGCAGTTTGAGGACTGTCACATATACTGATCTTACACCAGCTGATTTTCAGGAAATCTCTTTTTAAAATATTTATTTATGTATGTATACAAGAGCTGGGGTATAGGTCAGAGGTGCAGGGGGTGACAGGATTCACCAGAGACAGAGTGGGAACAGAATGGGAAGTTTTACTGAAATACACTGCTGAGGAGGACAGCAAATGAGACAGGAGAGGTCTGCTGTGCCATATGGGTCACCTCCATGGCGAGGGATCGAATGTGTGCTGCAGTGGCTGCCTATAGCTTCATAATGCTGAGGCTTAACCCCTTGAGCCACCAGTATATATTTCTTCTTTTTAAGATTTATTTATTTATGCATATAGAACTGGGGTACAGACTGGAGGTGCAGAGGCAGTGAGAGGATTCATCAGAGACAGAATAGAGAACAGAACAGGAAGACTGATGAAGTAAATTGCTGAGGGGAGCAGTGGGTGCGTCAGAAGAGTTCTACTGTTCCATGTGGGCCACCTCCCTGTCTGGTGATTGAACTGTGTTGAAGCTAGCTTCATAGTGCTGTGCTTTAACCCACGGCACCACCAGGGAGGGTTCCTTCAGGGTATAAATATTTCTAAATGTAGGTGGATATCTTTCCAGCCATCTTAAAAGAGATCAGGGAGATAATTTGCTACCTACCTAATATTTTCAGGTAATTTGTAGAAATTCTGCTATATCAGAAAGTAAAGCAGCCCAGTTGTGTTCAAGCTAGGGTAAAAACTAAAATAGGAAAATAAAATGCAGGATGCAATCTTTACACTGCAAATCTATTAGTTCTAGATCCTCTAGCTCAGTATCTCACAGCTAGATAACCTAGTTACAGAGGGAAACTTCCAAATCTCTATTCCTTTGGTGACTTCTTAAACTAGTTATCAACATAAAGTTTAATATAAGCATGAATTTTCCCCCACTGCCTTCCTTCAAAATCTGAAATGAATTGGTATAGAACAAAAAGACTAAAAAGTTTTAAAGTTTCACAAACAGAGAGCACAATTCTCCATAGGCTGGTGAGACAGTAAGAGGACTCAGAGGGGCCTTCCCCGGTGGCAAAATGGGTTAGGACCCAGCACTGCAAGCTAACCCTGATTCAGAGTTAAATTCCTCAGGTCCCCCAAGGCGATCCACGTGGCACAGCAGAACTCTCCTGTCTCCCCAGCTGCTCCCCTCAGCAGTGCACTTTCTTGATCTGCCTATTCTGCCCCCCACTCTGTCTCTGGTGAAGCCGCTCACTGCCCCTACACCTCTGGCCTATACCCCAGTTCTGTATGCATAACTAAATAAATCCTTTTAAAAAATAAAAAGAACTCAGAGGAAAAAAGACATATGAGATATTCAAGACTTAAAAGTACGAGAGTACAGCCCAGCAAGTGTGACTGGAGCTATGGGCTGAGAGAGAAGAGTGCTGGTTAGTCAATGGGTCAGGCTGTAGCCATGAACATGGAAGGTGCCCTGGCTGAAAGTCATATCTGAATCTTAGCACATCTTCATATACATGACCTTTGGTAAGTGAATTAAATTCTGATTCAGTTACTACAGATACAATATGATCCTCCCAGAACATATACTGGAGATGATTTTTTTTCAATTAAACTTTTTTATTTTCTTATTTTGTTTATTTTTGTGCAATATTTGATTTCTCCCTTTCTCTAATCTTTACACTGCAAGTCTATTAGTTTCTAGATCCTCTAGCTCAGTATCTCATAGCTAGATAGCCTAGTTACAGAGGGAAACTTCCAAATCTCTATTCCTTTGGTGACTTCTTAAACTAGTTATCAACATAAAGTTTAATATAAGCATGAATTTTCCCCCACTGCCTTCCTTCAAAATCTGAAATGAATTGGTCCCCATAAATCTCCTATAACATCACCTGTGAGTCATCATATATTCCCTTGTGTTCTTTCCTCCCCTAATTTGACCCATCTCACTCCCTCCCCTGCTGTATGCTTCAGATCTATAGTTTGCCTGCAGGTTTTGACTTTTTTTTTAACCCTTTGTTTACTTTCCCTATGTTTCTCCTGTAAAGGAAACATCTGATATTTTTTCTTTTTTCCTCTGACTTACTTCACTGAACATAATCCCTTCTAGTTCCACCCATGTTGCTGCAAATGGCATGGTTTACCTTTTTGATTGCTGAATAGTATTCCATTATGTGTATATATAGCACATCTTCTTGATTTCCAAAACAGAGATGATTTTTTTTTAAATAAAATAAAAGCACTAGGAATCAAAAAAGATGGACTTAAGTCTTGGTTCTAAATGTCTAAAATAATATTTGAATATGTCACTGAATCTCTTTGTAATTCAGTTTCTTCACATTCTGTATAAAAAATATAAATATATGGTGCTTGGACAAACAACCAGAGAAAAAAACTGCACCAGGTCCATACCAAGCAATCAGGACTGGAAAACTGAGCCAGAAATGACAGGTAAAACAGACATTGGATTGCCATACAGATCTGCAATACTGAGGTCCAAGACACTGCTAAGTCAACTGTAATTGTATATATGCTGGAATTCTGCAGTCATTTTATATCTCAGCTGGCTTAGTAAGAAGTGGTTTAATAAGGCAGTTTGGGTGATCTGTGCGGAACACAAATGGAACCCATGCTGAGAAAGCTCATGCCAGGTACATTGCAAAGTCCTTCCACCATGTCTTGATGCTCCCCTCCCTCCTCAGTCAGACACTGAACCATGCAAGAAAAGGATTGACAGGTGATATTTAACACCTTTGGGGTAATATGGTAAACTGTACAATTAGTGGCTTTTATCCTTTTACAATTTCTAAAACAAATTTCATTTCTCTCTAAACAAGAAACAAACAAACAAACAAACAAAAAGCCTACCTCACCTCCGATAAAATTTAAATAGCTACAAATCCAAATCACAATCTTTGAAGGAAAAAATGTTCAAGTACAGTACAGTTTGAACCAAACTCAAACAAAACAGAAACATTTTTCTATAGAACTCCAACAGGCCCCAAGTCCACCTAATATGGATGGCAAAACTGCTATAGCGATGCAGCAAGATCTAGGCACCCTGCTCCTGGGCACAGGAAGATCTTGAGTCATGAGGTAGAAACTGGACTAGAGATGGTGGACACTGAAGCTGCTGCCATGTTTTGGTTATTGTAAATAATACTGCGATGAATGAAGGGGTAGAGATCTTTTTAATTTGTATTTTCAACAGATGAATGAATAAAGATGCTGTATAGATGCACAACTGAATACACAACTGAATAAAAAAAGGCCCCCATATTCATTGCAGCATTATTTATAATCACCAAGATATGGAAATAATATGTCTACTGATGGATGATGGAAAAAGATACAATTGAGAAGGTAGGTAGGTAGATATACAAACACACAGACAGAAATACAGACAGACAACAAAATATTTCTCAGCTACAAAAAAAAAAATACACCTTGCCATTTGCAAAAACATGGGTGAACTCGGAGTTTATGCTAAGTGAAATAAGTCAGGCAAAGACAATTTCTTATGATTTCACTCATATGTGGAATATAAAGAAACAAAGCTTATGAGCAAATAAAACAAGGTCTTAGATATAGAGAACAGATTGGTATTACCAGAGAAAAGGGGCTTGAGGTAGATAAAAGTACTGGGAAAAAAATGAATAAAAGTACTGAATTGATTAGTGGTAGGTAGATCACTACACAGCAAATACAGAAGTCTAGTTATAATGTAAAATATTGTACACCTGAAATCTACATAACCTTAGAAACTGGGGTTACTTCAATACGAATTTATTTAGAAAGAAAGAGAATTCATGCTGATTTGCCATATTGCAAAGAAGTAGGCAGTTGGAGTCAGGGTAGAAGAGAAGCAGTGAGTGGTGACCAGTTCTGTGGGATAGAGAAGTTAGGGTTAGGTTCTCATATTAACAGCTATTGAGAGGCATAGTTTCACTATTAGCCAGGCTGATCTCCAGGTTACTGCAAACAGATGAAACTAGTAGACTATGCCTAATATAAAAGGGTTATTATCATATTGAAAACTATATAGCAAGGGGTATATTATATAGGAAAATATGCAAAATACTTATACATAAAGATATTGGACTTCAATATTAAAATGCAATATTTAGGCAATCAGGAAAAAATAAATAAAATCAATTATAATTGGTATGAAACTTCCTAGGAATATAAAAGCAAGAAAATTGTGAAAGAATTTCTTTAAAATTGCAGATAAAATAAACCAAAATGTTCCTTTTTTAATTTAAAGGCAAAAACATTCCAGGATTCAGGATATGTTCTGATGTGGCATTCTTTTAAAAATTACTTAATTATGAAACCAAGCCATTTCAACAATGAATTGAAAAACAAATGGAAAAAGGGTTAGTGGACATATACCCAACATGGAATTTCTTCTTTGGGAGGAAAAGAGCAAAAGGGTAAAATATATGAAATAATGATTTTCATGTTATTGGACATCAAGCAGTGAAGGACAATGATGCCTGAGAGAAAATAAAACAAAGGAAACCCACATTAGTCTAAAAAAGTACAGACACAATGCAGAGTGAGGGCATGAATAGAGCCCTGAAGACGCCATATTAAGGAGGTAGAGCAGATTACAAAGAGATTAAAGTAAATGATGTGCACAAAGAACTAAAAGAGAAACTGCTACACAGAGAACTCCAGTGATCTGCAGTAAGCCCTTTTCTCATACTATTCAGCAAAGTGTAGATAGTACTTTTGTGTGAGTAAACTCCTGAAGCTCAGGGACAATATCTAAAAGTGTTTAGAGGACAGTGATTAGATGGAGTTGTAAGAGTCCTTGTTCCAACAGCAAAACTGAAATGAACTTCATCATTCAGAGGGTATTTGTAGCCTCCTCAGGAAGGTTTTGTCTTAGTAGTAAAGTTGTAAAGCATATTAATCCCAGCCTGAATACTGCTCCAGACTGTCTGAACAAATCATTGTGAAAGACACAAAATAATCAAACTGTTTCCAAATAAATTACTTGCATAATAGAACAAAGATTTAATATATTTATGAGAATACAACAGTATCCATTAAACAACAAAGTAAAATTCACAATGTTTGGCTTCTAGTCAAATTTTGCCAGGCATGTAAAGAGACAGGAAAACATGGTGCATAATTAGAAAAACTGATGAATTAAAAACTCCAGGCACTGTCATTGATGTTCCAAATAGCAGACAATGACTGTAAACAATGGTGGTAACTCTATTCCTTATGCTTAAACAATTAGGTAGAAACAAGAATCTTTTTAAAATCTAATCACCCCAACTGCACTATAAGAAAGTAGAAAGAGGAGCAAACTAAATCCAAGAAAGGAGAAGAAAATATAACAATACAGATAACAATGGAAATTAAAATAGAAAAACTATGCAGAAAATCAATAAAACTACAGCTGGTTCTTTGAGAAAAATCAGTAACACTGATAAACTCCAGCCATATTGATCAAGAAAAAAACAATGAAAAATGCCAAGAATGAAAAAGGTGACATTACTACAGATTTTACAAAAATTAAGATACTAAGATAAGATTGTGCCTATACATTTAAAAACAGATGAAATAACCAAATTCTTTGAAAAATACTAAACTCATATATGAAGAAGTAGATAACATAAATAGCCCTATATCTAAGTTAAAAGTTGTAGTTAAAAGCCACAAAGAAAATCTCAGGACCAACACTTTCCTGGTGGCCTACGGGCTAAGTCACAGAGCTAGCACCACCACCACGACTGAGGTTCAATAGCTTATGTAACACTCTTTAGTGCTATGAAATACTTTCATTTTAAGTTCATGAATAAAACAGGTATGGCCCCATTCAGCACTCCTAATCAATGCTAAGCTGGGTTTTCCGGCTGTTCAAACAAACAAAAAAATCAGGATCAGAGAGGAAAAGTTAACCTGTACTTATCTGCAGATATTATATTAAGTGTATCTAGAATATTCAACAGAAACTATAAAAGAAGCTACTAGGGATTAAAAGGTAAATTTAACAAATTTCAGGATGCAAGATCATTGCCAAAATTTTAATCTATGTCTATATACTGGCAACAAAAAACAAAAACTGAAACTAAATGCTTACAAAAGCATCAAAAATAAGTAATAATCGTGGATAAATCTTCCAAAGATCTGTAAGACTTGCATATAGAAAACTACAAAAAAAAAAACAAAACTGCTAAGTCAAGTTTAAGGAATCAGATAAATAGTGACAAAAGATTTGTTGGCACCAACAAGATAATGATTCTTTAAAAATTAACCTATAAATTCAAAATAATGCTAAATGATGGTACCATAACAGGTACAGGTTTCATGGACTCCGCCCCTACTCCAGATGCTGGAACTCCAAATCCCATCAGTACCAAGAAGAAGCACGCTGGGACGTGAGGGCGGAGCTGAGCAGCCAGGTTGGGATAAAACCTGACATGTGGGCTCTGGGGGGGGACCTGGTGGTTCGCAGCTGATCGTTTTGGCGCTCAATTGGCTTTCAGCGCTGGTGGAGTCTAAGTCAGCAGAGCTGGTAGGACATCCTAGTTAACCTGTGTTTCTCTCCCTCTTTCCCTGGGTTATTCCTTTACCTTTCTCCTTATAAATAAATCCATTATTTAGCCTTTTGAGTGTGTCCATAATACGACTGAATCATAAGCGCATGGGTGAAGACCCACAGACAGGCAACCCAATTCACATTGGGGTGCCCTGTAACAGTACCAGCAAGAGATTTCTGGAAATCAAAAAACTGATAACAAAATTTTATGTGAAAATGAAAGGAATTTTAAGAGCCAAAACAACTCTAGAAAAGAGAAACAAATTTTAAAAACTTACCTGGCTTCATTTTAAGATTATCATAAAATCACATTAAATGAAAAAGTGTGGTACTGATACAGTCAACAACAGAGCATATTGAAGTCCAGAAATGAATCTGCATAAGTCTTTATAAAGCAAATAAAAAGCCACAGACTAGGTATGTGTACAATATAAGTGAACAAAAGAATACATAAAGAACTTGTAAAGTGCAATGAGAAAAGAAAAAATAAAAAATATAGACAAAATACTTAAACAGTTCACAAAGACAATATATACATGGTCAATAAGCACATGAGAAAATGCTCAACACCATTAGTCATTAAGGAAACACAAACAAGAGTGAGAATGAGAATTATCACAATGGCAAAAATTAAAAAGCCCAATCATAACAAATGCCAACCGAGATGTGGAGCAACTGCAACTCTCACACTTTGCTTGCTAGAATGTAACTCTTTGGAAAACAGTTTCACCGTTTCTTTAAATAAACACATGGTACCATATGATCCAGCCAATCCAGATTGCCGTGTTTACCTAACAGAAGTGTAAGAAAATATCCACACAGTCATACACAAATGTTGGTCACAGTTCTATTTGTAACAGCCGAAGACTGGAAAACATCCCATCAAGATAAACAACTAGTGGCATAATTGCAGAAGAGACTACTACTCAGCAAGGAAAGTGAAGTATTGATACATGTAATAATATAACTGACTCTAAAAACAATTATGTGCTAAGTGACAGAAAACAGACATGAGGCTCTGTGCTGCATGATTTCATTTGTTTAAAATTCTAGAAAATTACAACTAAATTTATAACAATAAGAAGTGACTAAAAGATGCCACAGTGAAAGTGGACAAAGAAGGGAAAATTTAGAGCATAAGGAAATTTTTAAGGCTAAAGAATGGCTATGGTTTTAGACATATTTTGTATCAAAAATTAACAAATTCTGTACTCTAAGCAGATGCAAATTTATAGTATAGCACTTTACTTATAAAGGTGAGAGAGTGGTATTCTCAGTATGTAACTCTCAAGGTTTGTGAAGCAAGTTTTAGATGATTTTATAAATTTAGTTAGTATATAATATTTTGATAACTCACACCTAAATCTAGTGTTGATCATTTTAACTGTAAAAACAACTCCACTGCAAATTTTCTTTCCTTTCCCATCACCTTTTTCAGTTTGTATGAAGCATGAAGCCCCATTTGACACAGATTTGACAGAGTTACTTCTGGTGGTTGAGATAGATTTTATAATTAGTGATATTTGTTGCAGCTGTTTATGACAAGCTTGTATTAAAAGAAGTGCT
>NW_004567126.1:5747114-5766948 GCF_000260355.1 Condylura cristata
TACCCCAATTCTGTACGAATAAATAAATAAATCTTAAAAAAAAAAAAAGACATACTTTTTTCTATCATTTCTGTCCATGGAAAGTAAATCTTGTTATCTTCCTGCTAAGTTTCCTTTTCCAGTGATTACATACAATTTGTTTTATATCAGACTTGCACTTTTATTTACTAGTCTCTTCTCATTAGCTAATAACTGAGCTAAAGGTTAGACTGTCAGCTGCTCTTGGTTCCCAAAAATGTTTCAATAGCCCGCTTTCGTTCCAGAGATGGATGTATATAAAATGTGATAAGGGATATGCAGTCAACATTCATGTTAACAATAGGCTTGTACTTCTATAGAAATAGACCATCTTTACGCCCAATCTGTCCCAAGTAGCAAGGATACAATGATCAATCCATATCCTTTTATGAGAAACATGATTTTTCACATAAGAATATGAAAGTGAAGGAAAAATCAACATCAACAATTTGTACCCTCATTCTAAGGTGATGGAAATATAGTAGTTGCTAACTCAGGTATTGTTCTAGGTATTGGAAATAAGAAATGAGTACAATAACAGCTGGACTCAAAACCTAAATGATGTGTTAAAAAACAAGACTGGGGGAATTTAAAAACTTAAAAATATTTTTATTATTAAAAAATTTTTAAAAATAAAAAAGGATGTAGAAATAAAAAGATAATTGCTGCAAGTATGAAAACATTTGTGGTGGTGACAGTTTTTTATATAATGAAAAACTGGGAAAATATCTTTTAGCTGTGAACAAGGAAATCTTAAGTATCCAAAATAGCCAAACTTGAAAACAGAGCTATAGAGTCTAATTTTGAGACATGGAATAAAATGTCCTTTGAAAGCAATAAACAAACAAATAAATAAAGTATATTTCCAGATCCTAATTCAGTCTATAGACTCAGAAGTTCTGAGTGTGGTCCCCAGAAAGCTATATTTTGGTAGAAAAGTTAAATGACTCATATGCACTATTACAGCAAATAAAATACTCAATAAGGTAACATTCATATATTTACATGTAAATATACACTCAACAGACAATAAAATGTACAATCAAGAGATCACACAATGTTTAATTCCAAAATAGTAGAAATTACTTAAACAGAAAATGTAAATATTAATGGCAATAAAGGGAATAAGTGGGAAAGCCTTTAAAAAGCTAAAAATTTTAAAACTGTAAGACAATTTGAGCCAAAAAGAAAAATCAAAATTAGAAAATAAAAATATAGAGATATTTTTTGATATACAGAAATATCAAAATCTTAGGAATATAGTTAAATAGGATTGAGAGATGCCTAAAAAAATGGATGACTAAGCAAGATAGACTAGTAGTAAGTAGATTTGTAGTTTATCTTCACAAATTAGCAGTATAACAACAAAATAAAGTCTAGGAAACGAGAAGACAGCATTAGTAAACATTGATAGATTTAAAAAAATCATATCGTTCAGCCCTCCCCGATGGTGCCACAGTTAAAGCACAGCACTATGATGAAGCTGTCCGCAGCCACTGCTACATGAGTTCTTTCCTTAGCAGGGAGGTGACCCACAGGGCATAGCAGACCTCTCCTGACCTGCCTGCTGCTCCCCTCAGCAGTGTATTTCAGTGGATCTATCTGTTCTGCTCCCCACTGTCTCTGGTGAAGCTTCTCACCCCTGTACCTCTGGCCTGTACCCCAGTTCTTGCATACATAATCTTTAAAAAAATCATATTGTAGACAGGAAAAAGTCATTTCTTTAAAAACTGGTAAAATAACTGCATATAATCAAAATCAAAAGTTGCATATTATATGAGTCCATATATTTTATTTTAGAAAAGTCAAAACTGCAGAGACAGCCTTATCAAGTATTCCCTGGACACAGGAACAGGAATTAACAAATGGGGATGAAAGAATTTCTAGGTCAATGACAGCACACATATATAAACCAAAATGATGTTCCCCAGTGGCTTACCTCTTGGTAGTTACACCTGTGTGTAGGCCTGTTCCACGTGGTACGAGAACCCATAGAAGTTGCACAGTGACAGTCCATAATTTCTGAGATTGTTACAAAGAGCACAGTAGTTTCTGTTGTGGTTGCTCTCACTCAGATCACCGACTCTGCGGGGTCAGCTGTGCAAGTGGCAAAAGAACTGAAGTTCTCCCGCCAGCAACTGACTGGTTTGGAACTGAAGCTGTGTACTAATGGCTGGCTGAGTGAGCTTGGAAGTGTATTTTCTAGTTACAGTCAATCATTCAGATAATGTATCATCAGCCACCATCTATAGCAAAGCTAAGGCCCTGACCCATAGAAACGACCCATAGAAACTATAAGATATTAATGTTGTATTGAGCTACAAAGTTTTGGGAATATCGGTTATGTGATAACGCTGAAGTCATACAAGCCTCTCAATTTATTTTCTTTTTATACTTAGCTTCTTCCTACCTAGAAATTACATTATGATTATTAGCTTCCTCTCTTTTAAAGAGATTTATTTTTATTTATTTATGCACACAAGAGCTGGGGTGTAGGCCAGAGGTGCAGGGGGGTGAGAGGATTCACCAGAGACAGAGTGGGGAATAGAACAGACAGATCTACTGAGATACACTGCTGAGGGGAGCAGCAGGTGGGACAGAAGAGGTCTGCTGGGCCATTTGGGTCACCTCCTGGCTGGGGATCAAACTCGTGGTGCAGTCACTGGTAATAACTTGATAGTGCTGAGTCTTTAATCCCTGTGCCACCAGGGAGGCCCCAGCTAGCTTTCTCTTATCTACAAAGTATATTATGATAGCTAGCTTTGTCCATCTAGAAATGATAGTCTGCGCAAATTCTATATCCTGGTTAGAATTTAGCCCATTGACTGCATTTTTACTTTTTATTTCAAAAAATTTATCTTTTATATCCCTTCTTGTTACTTTTTTTTTTTTAGTTCCTTTTTAATGAAGTCATGTCCTCATTGAGATCTTTGAAAACATTTACTCTGAATTTTTTTTTTGTCATGCTACATGGTACTGATTTCACCTGGACTAATATCATCTTTGCTGAGTGCATTTTTGATGCTGGCGATCCTCATTTTCAGTTCTGAGTGGGAAGGGTTTTTGTCCACTGGCCCAACACATTCCCTTTCTTTCTCCCCTCTTCCTCTCTTCCCAGCCACAAACCTGACTTAGCCAGCACTCCGGGCTCTTCAGGGTATCTGCCCTGTGGTACGCTGAGAAAATGGTAGAGCAAGCCTCCGGCCACAAATGACTGTGTTCAGAGTTTTACAGAAAGACGTTCCCTGAGTGTCCCTCCAGATGCCTTTAACTGCAGCCACAGTAGCCCTGGGGGAAGTTAACAGCAGTTTCTTCAGCTCCTGGTCACGTACTGGTAGCCTCAAGAGTCCTCTCCAATGCCTCCTTTCCAACATGAGCCTCCATCACAAAAGGAAGCCTTTTGGTTCCTCAGGAGCTCAAGTTCTACTCAGTTACAAAAGTGATAATAAAAGCAACAAATAACACCACCCTAAATCCTGCTTATGACCCCCTTCCTGAAGATAAAATGGTTAGAAGTCTGTGCACCCTGAAAATAAAATCTCACAGCTACTAAGTAACCCTCAACGTTATACAAGGGAGAGCCCTTTGCATAACACATACCTGCTGGGGCAGCATTTAAAACTTCAAAATCACACCTTGTTCTCATCTGGCAAACAATGCACTGCCACATGCAGTGCCCTTAACTATTTCTCTGAGTAAATCATCTGTAGATAAGGATTTTCTCAAGCATGAGAAAAAGAAAGTACATTTTTCCTTCCCCGGTCTTGATGAGTCCTACATTGTTCTTGTACTAAAAAGTGTTTACAAGACCTGCTGCAGAGCTCGCTGGTTATCACACCCTGACGCATGAGTGCACAGACTGCTGCCTTCCATCATCTGCTTTTGTTCACGCCTGTGTCCACCCATTTTCGATTTTGAATTAATCTTCCCAGAAAGGCTGAATAGTGACATTTTAGATGGCATTGCAAAGATGTTTTATCCAATGAATATTAGGAGTTCTGGTGGGTGAGGATGAGGTGTGTGTGCATGCATGTGTACCCGTGTGCACACGTATGTGCACACATGTGTTTGTTTAGTTTCAGTGGGGAAAAAATTCGTGTCGTTTTCAATAATGGTTTTTATTAAATACCTGAAGTCTTGAAAAGTGGGCCTAAGAAGATTCCCCAGAATGCTGATGCCAAAGATAAACCCGAAGACAAGACCAAGCCATGGGAAGGAATGGCAGTTTATGATTGTGCTGGATGCTGCAGGAAAATAAGCCCCTGGTGAGGGAGGCTCTGAGTGATGTCACCGCTGGCTTGTACACTATCAGTAAGTGGTCACAGGGCCACTTATGCTTCCATTCTTGTGGGTCTGCTAGACTTAAACAGCCTGCTCAGCCATCATCTTAGTAACATGCAATTCTGCCTCCTATACAAGATCAGAATAGCCTGGTCAATTAATTAATTATGGGATGACCCAAAAGAATGTGGTATACCAGACCTTACAAGGCTCCTCTCAAATTAAACAAGAGCAAGATGCTGGGTCATCCTGGGACAATAGGAATACACAAGATATGACTGGGAACCCCGGAGGGCTGCTGACTGATATATGACCTTACATCCCAGGACTGATCAGTGGCCTGCCTATTGATAAGACTGGAGCCAGGGGTGCGGGCCTGAGGTATGATTTCCATCACAACACCGGGTTATCAGTACATGCTCAGCAGACTCACCAGCTCCTGAAGCCCTAGATGAGATAGCACCTTTTCAGTTTTCACCCACCCTTTTCTTTTTTCTCCTTCCCCACATAATTGATGCTATATGATTATCAGTAAAAAGCCAAGATCTTGTGCTCTTGGCAGTATCCAGCATTGCCCCAGAACTGCCATTATTCAGTGTAGCTTTGTCAACACATTCCCTCATCCTTCTGAGCCCAGCTTCGATGGTACTTGTTTATACATTTCTCTGATCTTCATTCAGACAAAATAAACTGGTTTTCATAATGAACTTATACAGCACCTTGCATATGCCTGTTTCAGTGTTATTACCCTTGCTATGTAAACACATGGTTACCCCTGAAACTAATCTCTCAAGTGCTAATTCCTGCAAAAGTCAGAGCTTCATGTGATGGGAAGACGTCACTGATTCACCCCCAGAGACAGACTCCCTTCCCCCAATGTATCTAGTACTCTTGACAATAACTTCAATTATAGCCATTATTATACTGTAACAGTTGGTTGGTATGTCTGTCTCCCCACTGACTCTTCCTTCTTAGGGAAGGAAATTTGAATTTTTCCCCCTGGTAATAATACCTAATCTATGGTCAGCCATATACTAGGTCTTCAAAAAATATTTATTTTATATAAAAATTAAATTCACACAGAAATATGTCTCGCTAAGAAAAGGATCTGTTTTTATACCTCTTTGGTATGATCCATGATTATGCTGTGCCTCATAAAATAGTAAAATAAAGCAGGTGCTTCAAAATGAGAACAAAGTCAAAGCAAGGAGAAATCACTTTTCATACAAGGGACTGCTGTTGATGGAACCATGCCCTTCCTTTTTAATTTATACAGTAGACAAATTTCTCTACCAAATAAATGACAACATATAACAGGTTCCAGGCATGACAATGCATGGAATCAGTGGAACTGATGACCATAAGTCCCCAGGGTGGCTTTAATACTTATGATTGAAATTTGTTAGAACTTAAATGTCCATGTACATACATACATACACACACATACAGAGGTAAGCATGTGTGGCAGTGGCTGGATTAATAAAGCATACACTCTATATAGCTCAGAGTGCACAAATTTAGATAGGGGCTGACTGATACTGGAGTGGACATTTATTTCTAAATGTAGAAGCAAGTTCCAGCCTAGAGAGTCCCCAATCTGGAAGATGACTGTGATCAGGAGTTCACTTGACTGGTTCACTTGGAAGGTTCTCATTGTACCTACTTACCTCACAGGATGGCCAACACAAATAAAATGTAGGGAAAATTTTATTTTTTACTATTTCAGATTCACCATGCATGCATTTATATGCTCATCAAGACTTCACTGTTTATACAATTTTCCTCAGCCACCCAACTTTACAGTCAAATGTTTGACCTTGTCATTTCCAGTAACTGCTTCATGTCTAATTGAGATTCTCAGCTTCACACTCTCTGATCATTACCTTCTATTCTCATTAAGACATCTTATACATTGACCCCGACTTCCTTTTCATCATCCATCACCTCTCTCTTTCTTATTTCCACCTGACACAATCCATCTGGGTAACCACTCTCATCTCTCTTCCTCCAATTATCCTAACTTGAAGAAAAAAAATCTCAGTTTTGCTAAATCTCTAGTGTTACTTTCACAGAGTCATTATTCGAGTAGCTAAACATGGATGGAAAATACTACAAGTGTTCTGACTGATTTCATTTGAACATAAGATCAACAATTTCAAATGGGCACCTGGAATGGGCTGGCACTCTAGCACATGCCCCCCCCCCACACACACACACAGAGTGCTGCTTTCCCCACTCTGCTCTCATACTTCTCTTTGCCTTCGTGAACCATACTCAGTGACAATCTTACCTGAAAGTTTACCAAAAGAAATTTGAAATCAGAAAACACCCTAGCCTTCTCACCTTTGGGTATCCACACCCACATTCTCTGCCTTCCTTCCCATCACTGTGCTTGGGGTACATATTGCTATTTCAATCAACTGTCTTCCTGGGCTAGAAGTTGATCCTCTATGACTTTCTCAAGGACACTGCTGCAAATTTCCCCTCACACATTAGTAGTATTCCCAGTAGCACCCATTATTTTATGTTGGTTGAAATTTTGCTCCACCTGAAGTTCTATTCTGGTAGAAGACAAATAAATGGTCAAAGAGATTTTTGCCAGCACTATTATTTTTTCAGTATGTTCCCTCTATCCAAGATAAGTGTCATGCCCTCTCTACTTTTCACCCATGTCACACAGCAAGAGCCATTTCATAGACTGAGAATGGACTGGTAAGGGGGTGAAAAGAAATGACCACTGAGTACCATGGAAGCTGCTAACCAAGGATATTTCCAGCACAACTTAGTGACAGCTTGAACTGTATCTCCCATTTTCTACAAGCACAGCATACCTGAAGGTCTCTATAAAACAAAGTTGGCTCAAAAGCCTAGCTCTAAAAGGAACTAAATCACCTCAAACAATGGTGGCATATGCAGAAGTAGATGATGAAGCATTGAAAATTTTTCTACAACTGCAACTGCAGAATAACATGTCCAGCACGTCATAACAGGTAAAACATAAAAAGGTGGACATAAACAGGTAGAAAAGACTTATCATATATTTTGGGGTCTTCAGTTATCAACACATAGTGCCAAACATTTAAAAATTTTACCAGTGATTTTTCCAGTTGCAATGAAATATAGACCTACTATAAAGTCATCATCATTGTTATTCTTAATCAGCTATTTCAAGTGGAATAAGAAATGGAAACTGTTAGAAGAATTCTGGTATTCAAATTCTCACACATACACAATTACCAATCCCTCTTTAACTTCTACCTGCTGACATATCACCACAGAAATTTTCCTAATCTACTGGGAAGTAATATAATTCAAATGACAGGAATAAGCTTCAGTTGTATAATCATGAACACCAAAGGTTGAAGCCTATATATTAAACGTATAATGAACATTGCTATTTCACTGGTTTCAGAAAGTCCACATTAGACTTCACCCAAAGAAGTTTAATTATGAATATTTAAGTAATTACTGATGCATGCTAACTCTGTTAAGGGTCTTAGACTACAAGAGACAGAAACAAACTGCAACTAAAGGGAAAGTTATTAAAAGATAAGGCAGCACCACAACCAAGTGTGATGGATTTAACCCAGGCATGCCAACCTGATGCAACCTTTGAAGATCAATTAACATAATCTAGCACATCAATAGTTTAAAAACAAAAATGACATGATAACACTAGTGATAGAAAATGATTTGATAAAATCTAATAACCACTCAAAATGAAAATTCTCAGTAAGCTTGGACTAGAGGGGAACTTCAACTTGATAATGCAAATTTACAAAAAAACCTATAACTGATATCATTCTCAATGATGAGAAAATTGCCTGTATGTCAGATACAGTATTACGATGTCCCCTTCACCATTCCTTTACAACACAGTACTAGAAGGCTAGCTAATGCAACAAGGAAAGCAAATAAAAGATATACATACTGGGAAGGAAGAATAAAATTGTCTTTGTTTGCAAATGATAAGATCGTATATGTAGAAAATCCAAAAAAGTTGACTAAAAAGTAGTCCTAGGTCTAATAACCAATTAAAAAGAGTTTCAGAATAAAAGGCTAATATACAAGATTCATCTGCTTTCAAATATTAACAGCAATCAATAAGTAGAATTTGAAATTTAAAATACAATGCCATTTTCATTAGCATCCAAAAAATACAAGACTTAGCGATAAGTTTAACTGTTGTATATACACAACAGCACATACATGTATACATTATCTATATAAAGAAAACCAGAAAACGCTGATGAACTTAATCAAAACGAACTTAATATATTGAGGAACATTCCATGTTCCTGGATAAGATGATGCTGAGTTCTTTCCAACTTTATCTAGATTCGAATGCAATTTTAATCAAAAGAAGTGATTTTGTGAAAACTACAAACTGATTCTAAAGTTTATTTGAAAAGACAAAAGAGCAAAATAGTGGCACAATATTGAGAAAGAAAGCTGGAGTACTTATGCTACCTAACTTTAAGCTTACTGTAACCCTACAGTAATCCAGGTAGTTTGGTGCTAGCAAAAACAAACAAACAAAACAGGCAAATAGACCAATAGAGCATAACACAGTTTAAAAGCAGACCCACAAAAACAGCCAATCTGTGACAAAGGCGCAAAGGCAATACAGTGGAGACAACAGTCTTTTCAACAACTGGGGCTGGACCAACTGGATATTCATGTGCAAAAAAGAATAAATAAATCTAAATACAGAGCCCTTACATCCTCCAGAAAATTAACTTGAAATGGATCATTGACCCACATGTAAAATGCAAAACTATAAAAGCTCATAGAAGATATAAAAGAGAAAGTCCAGATGCCCTTGGGTATTGACTTTTTAGATACAATACCAAAAGCAAGACATGAAAAATGAATAAGCTGGGCTTTATTAAAAATTAAGAACTTTTGCTCGACAAAAAACAACATTAGGAGAATGAAAAATCACTGGAGAAAAAAATGTTTGCAAAAGATAAATCTGGGGCCCTCCCTGGTGACGCAATGGATTGGGACGCAATACTGCAAGCTGGCCGCAGCCACTTCAGTGTGAGTACAATCCCCCGCCCCGGAGTGACCCACATGGTGCAGCAGACCTCTCCTGACCCGCCCACTGCTCCCCTCAGCAGTGTACTTTATCTGTGTGCCTGTTCTGTTCCCCACTCTGTCTCTGGTGAAGCCTCTCACCACCCGTGCACCTCTGCCCTGTACCCCAGCTCTATATGAATAAATAAACCTTAAAAAAAAAATAAATCTGATAAAGAAGTGACACCTAAAGATACAAAGATCTCTAAAGATACTACAAGAACACGAAAAATATCTGATTAATAAGCCAAACATGTTAGCTGGTACATCACAAAAAAAGAGATACAGATGGGAAATAAGCATATGAAAATATCTTCTCTATATATCATTTATCAAGTGCAAATTAAAAAATAGTATCTGCTACACTCCTATTAAAATAACTGGAAATAGCAAACATGGGTGAGAATATGGGACCTAGAGCAAACTCATTCGTTGCCTTTATATTTTATAGGAATATAAAATGGCACAATCAGGTTGGAAGACTGGTAGTTTCCTACACAACTAAACGCAATCATACTATATGATTCAACAATCATATTTCTGGGTTTTTCCCCAAAGAGGGAAATGTGTACCCACATAAAAACATACACAAAGATGTTTTCAGCAACTTTATTCAGCATTGGCAAAACTTGGAAGGACGAAGATGTTCTTCAGTATGTAATGGATAAATGAATTATGGTACACACAGACAATGGACCACCCAAAATTAAACACAGACTCCTCAAAATAAATGAGTCATCAAGCTGCAAGACATGGAGGATATTTAAATGTGCATTATTGAATGAAAAAGTTAACCTGAGGAGGTTACATGCTATATGATTCCAACAATATGGCATATAGAAAAGGGAGAAACTATGGAGGTATCAGTGGTTATTAGTGGTCAGAGTGGGAACAGGATGGTTAGGTAGAAAACAAAGGACTTTCAAGACAGTGAGAATGCACTGTGGGGCATGACAATAGTGGATGCATATCAGTATACATTTGTCCAAAACCGCACAATATGCAACACTAAGAGTGAACACAAACATAACTGGGTATGGATGCTGGGTAACTGTGGTATGCCTTGCAGATTCAATGATTGTAATAAATGCAGTACTCTGGTGAAAGAAGATAATAGTGGAAGCCATGACTGCGTGGGAATAGGTAGTAAATAAAATCTATCTTTGCCTCAATTTTGCTATTAATCCAAAATTACTCATGAAAAATAAAGTCTTAATTAAAAAAAATGTCCAAAGAAGAAACACCCAGTTGGCCGACATTTGTCAAATGTGTGCCTCTTGGCTAGGAAGGTCAGAGTACATATTTCAATCAATTGTACTCTATGAGGATGAGGTTATTTCCTCAAGATAAACTAGAATGCTTTTAAGTAAGGAAATATATATTTGTGACCAACTGCGTCCACAATAAACACAATAAAATTTCTGTTCATGCGTGTTATCATGTCTTTTCATTGTCAGTTCTACTGCTAAATAAAAAGGGGAACTTGAAAGTTTATTTAGCATTCAGTTAGTGGATTTAGGACATTCTGAGGTTTTCTAGAGATGCAATTAATTAGAGATAATTAATGATACTGACATTCACATCCCCCTTCATTTGTGTCACCAATTCGTACATCATATTACTTGGCATTTAGAGCCATGAGAAACATGTTTTTGGACTTAACATAGATCCCACCATGCTGTTGCCATATTTTTGAACTCAAAGACCTATTGTCCTGCTGGTACATTATTAGAATTATCTAACCGCATTGCTTAGAGAAATTGCTCTGAATATATTCTCTTCAAAAAGGTACGTGGTATGTCTACTTTTAGAGTAAGAAGATATATTATAAATAGAAGTTCACTCTTAGTTACACATCTATATCTTTATGAAGTTAGCATTTTACCAGGGTCCACCCATATAGACATTTGGGGTTAGCAGTGAAAGACTACTCTCAGTATTCCCTGAACAACAACAACAAAAAAAAATTACCTCACTGAAAAGGTGCATATTTAAGACTACTACTCTTGAGCATAAGATTGGAGATTGTGCCACTTTTCTTTACCTAACTGTAAAATAATTGGTTTTGTACTGTTTAACATGTTGAGTTTATGAAGTAGTATTTAGGTTAATAAGGAAAGAGATGAAGTAAAGATTGGAACAGAAAAGTAAACAGATGAAGGAAACAAGACTACACCATGATAGAAGCACCCTCTGAAGAAAAGGAGCCCCCTTTCCTTCAAAGAAGGGGAACCTTCAATCTTTTACCATGTATCCATAATCTTCCCCCCAACTTTCTTTCTGTCCCCCAACCTCAAGCCCCATGTGGAAAAGTGATGAGCCTTGGAAAAAGCAGCCTTCACCAGGAAACCATTAGGGAAACATAATTCACACAAAGACAGCATTTTGTTTTACGGCTCTGATGCCAAAACATCCTTAACAGCCACTGAATGAATCATTGGGTGTCTTTCACCTTTCTCTGGATGCAAAATTAATTTTTCTAAATCCTTAATTATCTCTCCTGGCAATACTCCAAAAGAGAGCCTTCCACAGCAGCACTTAGTCTAATTAACTACCTTGGGTTTTACCTATACAGGCTTTCAAATTACTCCTTTAGTAACAGATATTGTGCCTGCCAACATTTTATTCTTCACATCCAAGTAATAACTGATTTGGAAAATTAATGCTCATGGTTTTGATGCCAGGAGGCATCAAATTGCAGTTAGGGTTGTTTTCTTTCTTTTTTATATTTTCCCAACCCTTAAAACAAATTCAGATGAAAATGTCTGTCACATATTCTTTTAATAAAAAATATACCTTCAACCAGATTATCCTAGTGTTGAGTCAAACAGACTGATGCCCATGATTTTAACCATGGCAACTATTCCTGGTAACCCAAAACCCAGAGAAAAGTGTTATCTTCATCACACACAGCTCTGGTTGCTGTAACCCAGGCTTTATTTTCAAATTTTATCACTAACACACATATCCAATTAATCTTCAAATCCTGTTAATTTCATCTCCTAAATATTTCTCCAAACTAGTAATCACATTTGTGTTTATTAAAGCTATTGTCCACCCTCTCCCCAAGCTGTAACAACTGCTTCCTAGCAGCTCCTTAATCCAGTCCTTCACCATTTCTGCCAAGTGACCTTCCCCCAAACTCAAATGGAAAAACAAAGTGTTCCTGCTTAAACTCCTAGATGGTTCCCCATTATCTACAGGGTAAGTCCAATAACACAAGTACCCAGGTCCCCCAAGATGTGGTTATGCTACTGCCTCCTCTCCTTACCAAAGCCTGCCCACGTCATATTTTCATTCACTCAACACATCGTGCATCCCAACCTCCATGCCTTTGTTCATGCTCTGTTTTTCTGGAACATCATCTCCCACATTCTCTACGGTTGCCTACCTCCTGACCTCCTTTAAGATTCAGTTCCAATTTTACTTGGCTCCTAAGTCCTACCCTTACTTAGCACCAGCACCCAAAGGAGTCCCTCCTCACAGTGCTCCCACCTCTGTGCACACCTGTGCCACACAGAATTCGGATAACTCGAAAAGTCTATTTCTTCTACTGAACAGCAAAAAGTATGGCTCCATCTTATTTGTGCATCCAAGGAACCAATGTAGCTGGGTATTTTTTGTTTGTTTGTTTAATAAACATGGAACAGTTGCTACGAAGTACCTTTCCTATGAGTGCTGAGCTTTTGAGGGTTTCCTCAGCATGGTGTACTGTCTACTGTAGTTACATCTTGATGGAAAAATAACATGAATGTGGTCCTACATCTCAAAGTTTCACACTTCAGGCAGAACAAGTACAAGGAAAACGTCTACAGTTACAGTTAAAAAGAGACCGGTCGATACTGAGGGTGAGCTCTGTTCCTAGGAAGGAGAAAAGACCACAATGACTAAAAGCACATCAGCTCAGGATAGGGAAGTCATTTAGTCCAAGTCCCAGTCACCAGGAAAAGAATGGAGCCTTCTTAGCTTGCCCAGCTGCTACCTTCCCTGTCACCTTGCCAGAGAGACAGAGTGAAGTGACACTCCAGATTGCAGGTGCTGAGCTCCTTACAGATGTGCACTGCTGTGGGGTCCCTCTCCCTTCTAACTTCTGTGAGGAAGCAGGTGGTTAAGCAATGGTCTCCAGGGGGCCCATTACAGTAGCATAAGCAGCGGAAGCCCATCCAAGGGAACACACATGTTATTCCCTGTTTCCTCCACAGAGGACCGACTTCAATTTTCTGTGCATCTATGGGCTACTTTCGGCATGAAGGTGACAGCAGGACTGGAGTGAAGAGGAAGAAGAGGAAAAGCACAAAGTACCTTGAGTCATTTAGTGGAAAGAAGTTAAAAAGGAAAATTCCTGATATGAATTTGTGGCCAATTCAATAGAGGAGGAAACAACCCTTCTGCCAAGGAGGGGGCCCTGGAGACTGAGCTCATCCTCAGGGCCTCTCAGTTCTTCCAGCTTGGCCTTGACTGCTGGCCTCACCTCCCTGGCCCCCCACAGGGTAGAAGTGGTGGCTCTAACTCCAAGCCAGCAGCAGGGCAGCTAGGCTTTGGGGGGTTTTAATAGCGTTTTCAATTATTACAAAAGCATCATATGTTTATCATAGCAAAACACTTACAAATAAGAGGGAAAATTTTAAATCACCCATATTCATACAACTAAGAAATCAAATGCGTATACAGGACAAAAATAGACATACAGCACTTAGGAAGCTGTTTTCTCCAAGGCAACAGTAGGTCGTGAACATGCTGCCCATGCTGTTTTATTTCATAATGTTATTATTTTTAGTCACTAAATAATATTTCATGGCACAGATGTACCAATATTTATTTTAATCGATTACATATTGATGCACATTAATATTATTTCCAATTTTTATTATTACCACTTCTGTGATTACCATCTTTATAGATACTGGTTTAAGAGAAGTTACTGCCCATAGAATTACTAGGTTGAAATACATGAATGTGCTGAAGCTCTTTATCTGTGAAGCCAAATTGCCCTGCAGAAAGGTTGTGCTAATTTATATTCCCACCAGCAGGAGATGAAAGTGCCCATTTCCTGATTCCCTGCAGGGAGATGTGAAAGCAGAGTAATTGAAAATATTCTACAAAGCTCCTATTCAGAAACCAGTCTATTGATTTCAGACAGTTTATTCACCCACTTGGATTCAATACCACAGTTATGGGGAGCCTTTCCTGTGCTAAGCAATATAGATAGAACCAACACATTTAATTAGCCTGATAATGCTTTAATCGATTTGACCAAAACAGCCACACTGGCTGATACAGAAACACCCTTAAAACTTATTTTCAAAGTATTTTCTGGTGAAAATTTCCAAATCAAAATCCATCTTCTATAGTTCCTGATGCTCACTCAGAGTCAGAGTTGACAAATGGGCCAACACATGGCCATTTAGACTCTATAGTTCGGGAAATTTCTCTCTGTAATTTCCATATATTGGTCTTAATTATTACCTAAGGAACAGTCCATTTTCTCTTCAAAAATATTATCTGTTCTCCAGGCAAAGAGCTCCAATACTTCCCATCTTTCCTTACATAACATTATTTCCAAGAGTCAATTTTATCTATCTGGAATGAGACTACAGTTATTTTTCCTTCTCTTTCTTACATCTTGGTGAACCTATACACCAAGAAGACCTCCCTTGACCAGTCACTAACTCCAGAAATAGTTCAGACAGAGCTAATTACTTTTATATTCACATAGAATTTTGTATATATCTCAAGTATAAGTCTTCACAATTTAACATTATAATAATTTGTTTGCAAGACTATCTTCATGATATGACTCACCTCTTTAAGAACAAAATCTATAGAAAACACCTCTAAGAATATTAGGCAAGATAGGTATGAAGTGTGTACTTAAATCAAATGAAACAGAAGTTTACAACGTAAGATGAGGCAAACATACCAACAATTATGAGACAGAACATACAAAAGGTAGCAAGTATCATAGAATTATTATAATTATATTTTGTGGAAATGCAGAGATAAAGCAGAAAGGTAATGGGAAACCAAGCACTGGTAACTGGCTTCTCTTCACGATGTGGACATCTTTTGAAATAGAATGTACAAAAGCTTAAACAGTGACGAGCAAAGAGAAATTCCATGAGCAAAGAGAAGTTCCATGAACAGCCTAGTAAAGAATGTAAACCTGGGTAGTAAGAATTGAATGGAAGGGAGAGAGCAAAAGATGGATGAATCATTGAGAAGGTGGAACCCTTAGCTTTTGACCATAGACCTGAGGCATACAGCAAGGGAGGAGAAGGCCGAGGAGTCAAGACAGGGGAGAGAAGAGCACAGGGGACTAAGGTGGTGGTTCATGGGTGATAGGGTGGTGGGGGGAAGTACAGGAACTACACTTGAGTGCTGGACAGCTGTTGTTCATTTTGTACAGTCATTGGCTTCTCCCCTCAGCAAGTTACTGTAGAAAAATGAACAACAATGTAAGAACGTAAATTTAACCCCTAATGAGTGATAAGGAAGAAAAGTCATGACAGGAAAGAGAAAGGAAATCCCCCTGAGGCTTCCAGCCTGGGTAATTAGGATACTATGGCTACCCAGAGATTTAAAAATGAAATTTTTAACTTAGGAAGATAAAACTTGCAGACATGGATTTATGGCTCATACACTGAGGTAACATCTTTACTGGAAGGCCTTGAACCTGAAGTAGTTTGTTATCTTAAGTACACCACACTTGTCATGCTTCTCTTTTGTCTTAGTCTCAGAACATTTTACTTATCTACATGTCAAGCCTCATCCCTGCAGGCATCCGAGTTCCTGATTCCTAGTACCAATAATTGAAATGAAAGTCAAAAGTAGAAGGAATTAGTTCAGGAAAACTTGGACAACTCAAACATTTTTGCAATTCTGGAGGAAAATAAATATCTTACTCAAAGATTTAATATAAAACAGAAAAGCTCCAGTGAGTTGAATTGGAGAATCAATGTCCACATTCTCACCCCTGTCAGTCCCAACCCCCAATTAATATTTATGGCATTTTCATAAAACTTAGGGAGCTGGAACACACATTTTGAAAACCATTGAGATGAATGAGAGACTGAGATTTAGATGTGTTGTTTTTAAGATAGCAAGAGGTAAAAAAGGTTCGGCCATCAATTGAAAAGAGGAAAGAGTTAAGATCTGGATAAAGATTTGAAAGCCATCTGTAAGAAAGTGATATTTGAAGCCCTGGTAGTGGATGAGATGAGTGAGAAAATGAGTGGGCAGGAAGATGAAAGAATACAGATAAGAATAGGTCTTCTGGGAATGCCTACATTTCCAAGGTGGGCGAAGAAGGACAAACCAGCCTACCAGACAGATGAATAACCTGACAAGTAGCAAAAGAATCCAAATAGTACAAAATATTAGAAGTCAGAAAGCATGGCCAAAAGACAAGGGTGATGCCAAGTGTCAGATAAACCAGGAGGGAAGACAGGATTTAGGGGAGTTGTAACCGCCCCCCCACTCCTGCCAGGAGAAACTTCAGATGGTGACAGAGACCAGAGGTGCAGTGCAGAGTGAACGGGCGAGTGTCCACTCTCTTTGGAAGCTCGCAAAGGGTGTAAGTGGGGTGATAGCATGAGGGTACTCAGGTGTATGGAGAAGTTGCTAGAAAATGTGTTGGATGAAAATCAAAAACATTTTTATGGCAAGTGGATTCTTATATTGCTTTAGCCCCACCCAAGTGAAAGGCAAAAGCATGACACAGCTATGCACAAGTGCTCCCAAATTCCTGCAGTGTACATGAGGACAGAGTGACTGGGGAGGTGTCCTTGAGGCTTGGGGGTCTGTGGTCATGTATCAGTCAAGACCTCAGAGCAGCTTAATCACATTCTACCACAAACTATCAATAATGATAAATGAAGCTGTTTTGCCTGTTGGGAGAAACAGGTAAAAGGAACTACCCCAAGATGAGGGACGTGAGTGAACCACCTGCAGGCTCAGAGACATTCGACCAGGATGCCCATACTTGTTACTTGTTACTATAACTCAGATCCATGCAAAGCTGGGCAGTCCAGGGCTTCCTTTCTACCCCTATGCAAACAAAACTATCTCTTTATTTGAGCTGTGTGTCACATCCAGGGCCAGTGATCTTCCAGAGGTTCACTATTGAACATAAAATGAGGAGAAGGGACAGGGGGAGAAGGATATTATTGGTCTGAACAAATCAGAAAATAGTGGAATATTCAAAGAGATGGCAGTCAGAAGAGATCTTTTCTTCTTTTGTATAGGGCAGTACTTTCCTCACGTAGGGGAGATGGGACATACCACAGAGAATTCAGAAGCTAAGAATTGTGATCACAGAGAATATGAACATTTTGGCAATGAAAGTGATAACTACTATCATTTATGGAGCTCCTGCTAGATTCCAGACTCTAAGTACTTTGTCTCATTTAATCCATACAGAAATCTCATAAAGTAGGCTTTTCTGAGTATAATTCACAGATGAGGAAACAGATTCCCAAATCAAGTGCCCAAAGTCACTTGATTAATAAGGGAAGACAAAGTAGTGTGTAGTGTGCATGCCAGTGGCTGCCCCAGAGTCCACTGCCTGCCAGCAGTGTTAGGTAGACCCATCACTCCCCAAGAGCAGGCTGGCCTCCCATCCTTCTTTTAAGTGCAGCATTCCACAAACAGGCTTTCCAAACACTACTTAGCAGCTTTCTGCCTCTGCAGGATGACCTGCATCATCAAACCAACATTTTCTGTGTCCCAGAAAGGAAGACTATGTCGCTGAAATGAACAAAGCAATTTCAGTCTAGAGCAGCCCAGACAAGAAAGCAAATTGGTTGGTAATTCCTGAGCCCTTGGGAAGTTCTGGATCAGCTCAGTGACCTTAGCCAAATGACGACACATAAAGAAAAGACAATTCTTAAAAGAACTAGGGATGTATAGGATTTTCCAGATGAAAAGCAGGAGATCTCTGCTTCTTCACAGATGCCTAAAGGGAAGGTGAGGAAACTGCTTTGCCATGTTCAAGCCCATTGCACAAGGGGCTGTCAAAGCATGACCTTCCCAAGCATCTCCCCCTCTTCCTGTTTTTAAATTTCATTTTAATTTTTAAATTTTTTAAAGTTTATCTTATATATATTTTACATCACTCTTCCTTTTTTGTACAATGCATGCTTTCTCCTGTCATGTGTAGCCCCCCAAAGTTCCCACCACCAATTCACCCATGCATCAGGGTCCCTTGTATAAGAACACATCCCCTCCCGTTTTGAGCTCTCTCCCTCCCCATCCCCTGCACAGGCTTTGCCAGCTGTTTTTGCAGGGTCATCTGAGTCTGACCTCGTTGAAGCAAGTTCTAAGGGGTTACGTGCCTGTTCCAAGGCACGTGTGTCAACCCAGGAAAAGAGAAAGCACCAGGAGTAACTATGATGTCAAATCCTCCAGATCCCTAGGGAAGAGCATGCTAACCCCCCACGAAAATGAACACACAACCTATTCAGCAGCATGAAGAACCCAACCTGTGAGAGAGAAACACTGAGCCTCCTCTTTCCTTGACCAGTCCTGGCCTCTACCCAACTCTCGTTCACCCTTTAGAGCCCGAATTCTTGTAAATGGCAAGGAGGTGATTTCAGCTGGGTCTTCCACATCAATTTTATTCAACTGGTGCAGCAAAATAAAACTTTTTTCCCTGCTGTGAAAAGTGCCCATCCATTTAACCTTAGGCAACAGGCCCCATGTCAGTCCCTGTTACATTTCTACACATGCCAAGCAGTCAGGGCCACATGGAGCTGAGAAGACTTTCATTCAGCACAAATGATTCACAGGGACAGCATGGGTGGTGGCGAAGATTTTACTTTTGCTTCCAAGAATTACTAATTGGTTTCTCCCATGCTGGGCTGGTATGAATCCTAAGTGCTTATCATTTAATTTGAAATTATGTATAAGTAGCACTAAAATTTACTGCCCAGATGTATTTGACTACTTCTTGCCAAAACAGGTCTCACATAACACACTAGGTACATAAGGGAAAACAAAAATATCACATTCTTGTCATCCCAAGAGGAGCTTCAACACATTAAAGATTATCTGGGCCTTCCTCCTCTGTGGTCAAAGGCAAGAGTATGGCTTGATGTTCTTCATGACACTTCATGACACCTGGGAAGGGTAACCACTGTGAGGGGCCAGCTGCTTGTCTTGATTCCAATCAGGAACTGACACAGCTCTCTGAGTCATAAAGAAGCCACTGAGCTCCCTCAGTGTCTGGCCAGGTGAAGGTACTGAGGAGAGGGTGCACAATGAACTGAGCCAGGGGTGGTAACAACATCTCATCAGTAAAATACAGGATGTGAAGTACACTTTCCAGTGGCAACATTCCATGAGTCAATGAACAGCCCACAGAAAGATGATACCCTTTGAAGGAACATTCTCTTCATAATACCCAGAAACTTCTACTACTAACTAGAGTGAGTGGGGCTCTACCAGTTGTTTTTTTTTT
>NW_004567126.1:5767083-5768016 GCF_000260355.1 Condylura cristata
GTTACTGGTTCTATGTCAGCAGGCTGTCTCATTTCTCTGAGCCTGCTTCCATGTCTGTAAAGGCCAGTGTGGTATCTGCTTACATTTTTTTTTTTATCAACTTAATGGAGCAATTTTGTCAGATGTTGAAATCTTCATTCCTTTCAGAAGACTCATTGCTGCACCTTCCTGTTTCTGGTATACATTATAAATAAATGTGTATAAACTACATTATGTTTGCCACCAAGTCTAATTTCCATCCTTTATCATACAAGTGACACCTTTGGTTCACTTGACCCACCCATTTCCCTCTTCCCTTCTTTCTTATTGCTCCAGCAGATTGGATCACCATTAATGCAAAAAAAATAAATACCCACAAATCTAGTGATATGAGACAATAAATATAAGTAATAGGGAGAACAGACAAATTTGTGCACAAAAATTCCAAATTATTTATGGTAGATATTTGGCCTTCAATAAAATGGAACTTAACTCTTCATTTGTTCAAATGGAGTTGCACATTGACTACCTGCCAAAGATTATAGGAAGAAAGGAAGTGAAAAATTCTATAGTGGAGATGAAATTCAACATTAACAGCAAACATTTATATTTACAGTACATAGTCTTGCTATGAAATAATGAATATGGCACTTTTGTGATTCCACCTAAAAGCCCCTAACAGACTACTCATGAAAAATATACCAGATAAATCCCAACATAAGAACTACCAAAAACATACCTGACCAGGACTCCTCAAAAGCTCTCAAGGTCACAAAAGCCAAGGAAAGTCTGAGAAACTATCTCAGCAAGAAGAGCTTAACTAAAGGTATTGTGGTATCTTGGATGGGATCTTGGAAGAGAAAAATAAGACAGTAGGTTAAAAACTAAGGGGAAAACTGGCCCTCCCTGGTGCACAGAGGTTAAAGAGCAGCACTAAGAAGCTAAAGCCACCTC
>NW_004567126.1:5768311-5793343 GCF_000260355.1 Condylura cristata
CTGTGAGAATGACCAGACACAACAAGTGTTGATGAAGAGTGGAGAAAAAGAAAAAGAAACATCCGTACCATTAATGGGGACATGGAACATACTGACCCAGCCCCCAAGGAAAACAGTATGGGAGTTTCTCAGAATATTAAAAACAGGTCCACCATACCACTTTTAAGTATCTATCCAAAGAAGATCAAACACTAATTAAAAAAAAAAAACCTATGTTTATGGCACTATATAATCACGTTATGGAAACAACTTTAATGTTCAATAATAGAGGAGTAGATAAAGAAATGTAGTATATACACAACAGGATACCATTATACTATAAAAAGTATATAAAAATCTTGTCATCTACAATGACATGAATGGAAATGGGGGGAATTATGCTCCATGAAATAAGTCAGATGAAAGACAAATAGATGATCTCACTCATCTATGGATTGTAAAGCAACAAAGCAGAGAAACAGACTAACCAAAACCCAAACAACCCTTGAGATCTGACTGCAGAGCTGAGCTACAAGGAAGAGCAGCTGGGAATGGCAGCCAGGAAGAGCTATGGGAATGGAAGGGAGGAGGAGAAAAAGGGAATCAGCTAGCTGGAGAACAGTAGGTGCCTTGGTGATGCATGTGGAGTGGTAATATCTATTGAAGAGGTATAAGCCTATGTCCCCAAAACGTACAGTGCTATAACCCAAAGCTACAACAATAAAATAATTTAAAAATATTAATAACAGATCACCATTTATTCATTAATTCCCAGTAGATGGCAACAAACATGGCATACCAATGTAGACTGTTAGTAATGGGATGGAATATGGGTGAAAGGTCCATAGGAACTCGAGACCATCTCTGCAATTTCTCTGAATATTGAAAACTAAACTGTCTTTAAAAGAAATGAGTTATTTTAAAATATCACTTTCTTTTTTTAAGAGACAGTGTCACCGTGAAGTAAAGTCATTATGCATCTCGTTACTGGTTCTATGTCAGCAGGCTGTCTCATTTCTCTGAGCCTGCTTCCATGTCTGTAAAGGCCAGTGTGGTATCTGCTTACATTTTTTTTTTTTAGCAACTTAATGGAGCAATTTTGTCAGATGTTGAAATCTTCATTCCTTTCAGAAGACTCATTGCTGCACCTTCCTGTTTAAGACTGCTCACCTGTTTAAAAAATACCTATGGAGGAAAAGGGAACATTGAAACATTTCACAGAGCCAGCAGAAGATGGACCATTATTTTTCTTCTCTTTTTTAAGATAACATTAGTTGACAATACTATATGCCATTCAGGGGCACAGGATCATAGCTCCCCAGATATATTTCACAACACCCACCTCCTAAGTATCCACAGTCTTCCATCATAGTCCATTATGTCCCCTCATCATTTCTTCCCCTCTCCGTCTGTAGCTGCAATTTTACAATGAGATTTCTAGGGTTTGTTGTGGTTTGGTTTTGTCTGTTCCTTTGCTTTCTTTATAGTCTACACATGAATGAGATCAACTTATCTTTCCAACTTATTTCACTTAGCATTCTTCCCTCCAGTTCCATCCATGTTGTCTTTTTTACTGATAAAAAGTATTCCATTTTGTACACATACCACATTTTTCGAGCCCACTTTTCTATCCTTGGGCATTTATGTTGTTTTCATAACTAGAAAATTGTAGATAGTACTACAATGAACATTGGAATGCACATATCACTTTGAAATAGCATTTGTTAATTCTTTGGGTAGATACTTAGGAGTAAATCTGCTAGGTCATTAATAGGTCAATTTTTGGTATTTTGAGAAACTTATTTTCTAGAGGAATCAAACCAGACTATATTCACAGCTGTATACAAGGTCGTTTCTCTCCCCATCCACATCAAAACTCATAAGCTACTCTTAACAAGTGTGAGATGGTATCTTATTGTGGTTTTGATTTACATTTCCCTGAGAAGTAATGATCAACATTTATTCATATGCCCAGTGGCCATCTGTATGCCACCTGTGGAGAACATCTATTTAGCTCTTCTATTTTTGATGGATATTTTTTCCTTTTTGCTGCATCTTATGAGTTCTTCACATAGCTTGGATATGAGCCCTTTGTCATATGTATGATATGCAAATAGTTTCTTCCACTTAATAGAGTATATTTTGTTCCCCAGAGTTTCTTGCACTGTGCTGTAGCTATTCAGTGTCTGATATCGTCCCAGTCATTCCTATCCACTTTTGTTTCTTTTTCTGTTGGAGACAAATGTCGAAAGAAACTGAAGCCAATATAGTGATGTGTTTGCCTGTTTTCTTTAATGTATTTTAATATTTTGAGTTTTACAACCATTTCTTTAATACATTTGAGTTAATTTTTATTTAAAGTGGTAGGTGGTGGCTTAGGTTCATTCTTTTGCATCTCACTATCTAGTTTCCCACCATCATTTGTTAAAGAGACTCTCCTTTCTCCAGTGTATATTCTTGGCTCCTCTATCATAGAATAACTTGCCAGAGATGTGTGGGCTCTCAACTGTATTACACTGGTCAGTCAGTATCTGTGTGTATGTATACACACCATAGTGCCATGCTATTTTTTTTTAAGATTTATTTATTTATTCATACAGAACTGGAGTACAGGCCAGAGATGCGGAGGGTGAGAGGATTCACCAGGGACAGAGTGGGGAGCAGAACAGGCAGATCGATGAAGTACATTGCTGAGGGGAGAGCGGGTGGGTCAGGAGAGGTCTGCCACACCATGTGGATCTCCTCCAGGGCAGGCGGGGATCGAACTCATGTGGAAGTGGCTTAAGCTTCTTAGTGTAATGTTTTAACCCACTGCGCCACCAGGGAGAGCCCTGCCTTGCTATTTTAATAACTATGGCTTTGTATTGTAATTTCAAGTCTGGGTATGTGATTACCACACTCTTCAATTGTTTTATAGATTGCTTTATGTATTCGGGGTCTTTAGCATTTCATATGAATTTCAGTAATGTCTGTTCTATTTCTTTGGAAAATGCCACTAGAGCTTTGATGAGGATTACACCAACTTTGTACATTGTTTTGGGTTAAGATGGCCAATTTAACAATGATAATTCTTCCAATCCATGAGCAGAGAGTATCTTTCAATTCCTTCATATCTTTTATTTCTTTTAACGATGCCTTATAGTTTTCATTTTGTAGATACTTCATCTCCTTTTATTAAGTTTACTTCTTCATATTATTTTTGATTCATTAGTAAAAGGAGATATTTTCTTGATTTCTTTCTCTTCTAGCTCATGTATATAAGAACACAACTTACTTTTATGCATTTATTATTTCAATTAGATTTTTAATGAAGTCTTTAGGATTTTTGTCAGCTGCAGTGATTGTTTAACTTCTTTTCCAATTTGGATTTCTTTTATAACATGATTATTTTGTCTAACTGCTCTAGCAAGGAATCTCAATATTGTGTGAATAGTAATGATAAAAGTGCACATCCTTGTCTTGTGCCAGGTCTCAGAGAAAAAGCTTTCAGTCTTTCACTATTGAGTATAATGTTAGCTGTGGGTTTGACATATATAATGTTCATGACGTTAAGGTATATTTCATCTGTTTCTCAGCCCCTTCTGCCAGAGATGCAAAGTTCAGGTCGAAGCCCATGCTCTGAATCTTCTGAATCTTACATAATACCTTATAAAGTGTATCTTCCCCTTTACAACACTGGAACAAACTGATTTTGATGATCTTTGTTTAAGATCACATGGACCACAGCCAATTATAACTCCTCCAATAGTGAAAAAGGCAAGAGTCCGAGGATGGCTTTGAATCAAAAACTGGGGTAAAAAATCTAACTCTGCTACTCATTTGGCTATAAGCAGGTTGCTTAACTGAGCTTTCATTTCCTCATTTCTCAAAGAGCAAAATGTTCTTTACAAGATTCAAATCAGATGATGAATGCAACACACCTTCCACAACACTTGCCATACGATTACCATTCAATTAAAATATTTATTCTAGTATGGATCCCAAATGAAATAGAGATGGTCCCAGAAATCTTTGGGAGTTTTTTGTTTTTTTTTTTTTTAATAGGGGAGGCAAAACAAGGTGCAAAAATGAAGCCTATTAATTTGAACTAAGTTGAGAAAACAAAATTAACTCAGTGAAATTATGAATCTCTCCAGTTCACTGAACTTGTTCCAAGTTTAATCATCCCTTATACCCTCTACCACCACTCCCCACCAAAGGCCCCTTATTGTCACAAGGGAGGTTCATGGACCAGAGAAGTTCACATCTGTTCCTGTAACAGATGACACCTGACTAGCCAGGCTCTTCAAAGCAGAGCCAGTTCGTGTCTGCTCTGCACCCACTCTGGCTAGTTCCAATCATGAGTGAAGCCTGAAGAACTCAGGGCTGATTGATAACAATTTCAATTCCCTTAGGCTCACTTGTTCCCTTTTTAAAAATTTCATCCTGCTTACCAGCTGCTTCTATTCATAAAATGCCAAGGAAACATTAGCACCATATGTTATCAGGGTGTGTGATAAAAAAAAATGTATGTAAAGGATTTATCAAATCCTAATAGAAAGGCCAGACAGAAATCAGCCTGTACCAAAAACTGAAGACCTGGTTTGCTGCAGACACTTCAAGATTTCACTTCTTGAGTGAAGCTACAGCTGGGTAGCCACAGGTCCTCAGCCTGTCCTCTCTCCATCTTCAACTGGTGTCTAGCCTGGAAATTTGCAACTACTACACATTTAATCAATATGTGTTAAATTTTAGGGAACCATGAATATATGGAAAATAGTTGTACTGCATTATATTCATAAGTACAGAGGTCTGATATAAAGTCTAAGTTAGAGTTCCTCTGTTAGGTTTTGGAAATTGATTACAGTGAGTGATAGATGATAGTGCAACTATATTGGGAAGGGTTTAAATTATATATATTTAAGCATATTCACTTAATACATGCGTGCAATGACAAACTACTGTAATAAGTTCTTGCTTGTTTTCCTTAGGCACATCAGGAAGTTTCTCTAGCAAAAACATTGAAATTGAACTGCCAGGTAATGAACACAAGCATTCCCAACTTTACTAGGTATTGCTGAATTGCAGTGCAAAGTGGTATTATAAGTACCAACTTACACTTACTCACTGAAACATGAATTTCATTTCCCTTCATCCTTACCAACAACTGTGTTACTGGATACATTAATTTTTTTACAATCTTACAAGTACAAAAATGTATTTCACTGTTAAAATTTTAATAGACCTAATAGTAGCACTGAAAATATTGTTTTAGTTTATTGGGTATCAGAGACTTTGGAAGTTTTATTTTTTTAGTAATGAAACTGCTGATTACCTATTGTAAAGAGAGCATGCTCAATGTATTGGGGGACAGAGAGTAAAGCTCATGTATGGTGACCTCATCATATCTCATATCATCAAATCAGGTGACCATCACCAAATACCATTTGTTGGTCCAACCCTGTTCTATTTTTATCTGCAGCACATAGAAAACCACAATTCTCAAGATTTCAAAGATGAATGGTGCCATCTGTTTTATTTCTTCACCACCATCCCTTATACTGTTTGACCCTTTCTCTCTACCTCTTCCCTCTTCATCCCAGAAATTTCAGTTCCTTTACTAGTGTCTGCTAGTTTTTATAAGTATTTTGTTTTGTCCAATCTTCTATGTAAACATCAGTATTCGCCTTTTTCATTCTGACCTACCTTACTACACACATTAATTCCCTTAAACTTCTGCCATTTTTCTGTAAATGATATTTCATCTTTCCTTATGCCTGGATAGATTGCATTGTATGGAGAGATGATATCTTGATCCAATCTGCTATCAGAGGGTACTTATTGTTTCCATGTCCTAATTATTGTAAGTTATGCTGCAACAAACATTGGAGAACATATCACTTTTTGAGTTGGTGGTCATGTTCTTCAGAAAATGCCAAAAAATGGGACTGCTGAGTCATACAGTATTTCCAGTTTTAGTTTTCTAAGGTAAATCAGCGTGTTTTTTCTAAGTGGCTCTACCAGTTTATTTCTCCACCCACAATGGTATAGGATTCCTCCTTCCATGCACCTTCTTTAGCAATTATTCTTGGGGAATCCTTTTCAGAACTGCTCCCCATTTATTAATTTCATCATTTTCTTTTACTGTTAAACTAAGGTTTGAATTTTTTGGTATTATCTTGGATATTAACTCCTTGTGAGGTTCTGTGATATGTATCTTCTCCCTTTCAATAGGATGCCTTTTAATCTATTCATATTTTCTTGTGTGGTGTAAAATTTTGTAATGTGAGATAATCGCAATTGTTTTTGCTTTTATTCCCATTGCTGTAAGGGTTGAGTTTCCAAAAACATCTATATTATTGATGTCATAAAACATCATGTCAACATTTTCTATGATCTACTTTAATGGTACAGGTATTAGGTCTAAGTTTTTAATCTATTCAGAGCTTTTTTATGTGCATGAAGGTAAGAGAGTGATTCAAATTCATTCTATCACATATGGTCATCCAGTTCCCCAGCACCAAGTGTTAAACACTCCTTTCCCCATGGTAGGTCATGGCTGATCAAGTTGGAGATGAGTATTATTTCCTCCTTCCCCCTAGGAAAAATCTCTAAAACTAAGTGGCTATTTGCAGATCAAGAAACAACCTTCCTTGGTTTAAAATCAGCAATTGATACTGTCAATGGCTCACTAGAAAGAAAAAAGTGCTTGACACTCCTCCAGAACTTTGCCCTTGCCTTCGGTGATGCTCACAGATTTTTCATTCATCAGTCTCTTGCCTGGTAGTTTCTCATATGCTGAGAATACTTCAGGGAAGAGACTGTGCACCTCTCTATTATATGTAACTCTAGAGCCAAGCACAGCATATGGCATAGAGCAGGCAGTGTGAAATAGAGAAAACCTAAGCCAACATCAAGGTTAAGTGGCTACTGTAATAGTCAAATTGATACAGGAATAACCTACAGAACACACTGAACACAACAAGAATGACAAGACTGGGGGCCATCAATTATCTCTCTCCACAAGGACACAGCACCCCATCCTATCTTGTGTGAGACCTCCACTCCAGGCAAGACAACTAAGCTAGAAACAATAACTCCAGAAGTTCACTAGTATCATGGTACTGGGGCTGTCCAGCTCAGTAGCATCTCAGGCTGATTTTGCTCAGAACCAACTGGGCCCCTAAGCCATCTAGGCCCTGAGTATATCTCATCTGTCCCCACACACAACCTCAATGCAAGAGAAAGACAAGTCAGTGTCTTTCACGCCAGGCCCCAGTATCATAGACAATCTTGCCTCTCTCTTTCCAGTTCCCACTGCTGTGAGCCTCCCAGCCCCACCATGGTGTTTTCTAACTTCAGCTCTCACCACTGACCCACGAAAAGGAGAATGAGATCGCCTGCTGCAGAGATCTGGCCTGAGATAAATGCCTCTCCAGTGCTTCTGAAAGTGTGACATCTTATCTGATGTGTGTTAACTCCAGCTGCACACAGTCCCCTGGTGCACGAGGAGTGTGTCCCTGCTTCTCAGAAACCTATTACCTCTGAATCCAATAGCCAAGCGTGCTGGTGCCTGACTGGTCCCAGCTCCAGCAGGGAAATACACTGTTGAATGCAGCTGAGCAAATGTTCTATCTCGGATGCCAATGCTTCCTTTGGCAGTGATGCTTTCTACTAGCAATATCAGGGGTCATAGGTATTTGTTTGATTGCTTTTTTATTTTTAAATAATCCACAGGCATATACACAATTTAATAGCATACCATCCGCTTTAGCAGTATCTACAGGCAAAAGCAATTGTAGTTTGCTAGAAAGGAGTCTGGGTGACCTGATATGAGAATTCCTCTTAATCAAAGAGAGGCAAGAAGATCAAGATTGACAGACATATTTATTGATTCACCTGATCTGAATTAAATGACATTAATTAAGGACTCAATACCCTATGCTTGTGAAAAGTTGCAATGGTTTTCCTGAAACCAAAATTCTTATGGGAAATTTCAATTCTATGCACCAAATCGTAGCTGAGAATGTTTTTTTAAAAAATCAGCTTCTATTTTTGTAATAGGCTCCTAGAAGTAGGAAAATGCCATTTATTTCCTTTCTAGTTTTAGCCTGTTCCACTTAGCAGACCATGAATTCCCGCCTCACAGATCCTTGTGACTGGGCTTTTTACCTCAGGGTTGCAAGGTCCCAAGCAAGGGCAGAGGACAGCCTCAGAAGGAAGATGCCCGGAGTGGTGGGCACCTCTTGGAAAGTGGGTAGTTTTCAAGGTTGTTCCCTTCTGTCAAGAGGGACAAGGTGCTAGAAATGACTGAGTAGATTTTAGATATTCAGAAACAATTTTATCACTACAGACAAAAAGACCACAATAAAACCTCGGGGAAAGTTTTACTCCTCAAAAATAGAGAAAGCTGAGGAAAACTTGGTTAACAGCAACCGAGGGTAAAATGAATCTCATGGAAATGACTTAAACTGGCAAGAAAATGAATTCTTAAAAAAATTCAAAAGCACTAGCCCCAAGTAAGGACTCATTTAGGTACATAGATGATCCTCCTTGGCTCCATCACCTCCTTCCACACCTGTTCCTTTTTTTCCATTCTTTGCCCCTTCTTCCTCCTGAGGAAACTCAAAAGACCACAAAGTAGGCAAACAATGCTTTATGGAGACATTAAAAACCTTCATATGGAAACACACCGTGTCTATGGCTTTTGGAAGGGGAAGGTATGGAGGCAAGAGCCCTGAACGGGCTAAGTGTGCTTTTTAGAAGACCATCCATCCCCATTTCCTGTGACTGCCTCAGGTCCTGCCGTCCTGTGTGGACCCACATGCTTGGTGCTCCCGGTGAAAAGAGCCCCTTAGATATTGAAGCTGACAGATCAGCCTTCCCCAGCCCCATGCAGTCTTTCCTCAGCTGCTCCTTTTGAGCTGTGCCCCTGGCAGTTTCATCCCTGTACCCTAGGGAAGTTCAGAATTACAAACCAAGGCTTAGTCTCCTTTCCTGGCAACTGTTTGTCTCCGAAGAATCACTTCTTCAGGATAATGCAGGCCTCAGTCCCACACAGAAAAATCTTACTTAATTGCACTACCCCAAGTCACACTCTTGCTTTGTACTTATTTTAGCAGTTCATCAACTGTTAATTCTTCCTGAAATTTAAACTACTTAAGGAACTACACAGAGAACTTCAGCAAAGTCAATGTGGGGGCAGAACGACCATTCTGCTTGGTGTGCCGAGGAATAAACATTAAATGGAGAGCACAGAAATACGTGTGTATTTGCACATGTAAACACACACACACACACACAAATAACCGCTCCACAAGGCAAGCATTTTTTCTCAGGATTTTCTTGTTACTGACCCAAACTGAAGAAAGACTCTCCCCACAATTGTTACCTCCCTGACCCGGGCTTCTCGCTCTCACGCAGGTGAAGGCAGTCACCTGCTTGTGCAAGGCTTCTCTCGATAAGAGAACAGTCCTCTGAATCACACACAGCCTTTCTTTATAAACTACCCTTAAAAAGGTAAGATAGTCTTTTTTCCCCTCAAGTTGGCAAGGATTAAAAGTTCACCAATACAAGAGAACAGAAAAGTGCGGGAAAAATCTTGTGTACATTTGGAGGGAAAAGAAATTTGGACAATCTCTTTAGAAAGCAGCTTGGCAATTTCAAATTTTCAAGTATTCCCGTGTAAATAATGATGTATATATGCATCAGTGTTTGTTATAACATAAAACTGGAGCCTGCTTTAAGTTCTACAAATAAAACATGGGTTAAATACACCATGGTATAACCCTATAATTGAGTAATATACAGCTATTTAAAGATAACCTTAATGTACACAGGCTGACAGGATAGCTGTCCAAGCAGCATTATTAAGTAAAAAGGCAAAATACACAGGTTATAGACTCATGTTTAAAGAATATGTGTGCTTATGAATAATTATGGGAAATTTCTAGAAAAATACTGTTATCAATGTCTAGACATGCAATAAAGCAGCTTAGACAGTTTGAATAGGGGAACTTAACCTGTGCAGCTGATGATGAAAAGGTTGCGAAGAAAAACAGGTTTAGCTAAAGCAGGAAATCACAGCTACCCTAAGCTGCAGGAACACAGTAGGAAGTAGTGTCTCTAAAGTCCAGGTCTGCAGCCACCCAAAGGAAATGGAGCATGACAGTCCCTTCACACACCCCCCCCCCAGAGAAAGCCTGGGTCACGGAAGAAATGCTCCTGCCTTGGAGATGCCAGTGAAGCCAAGTGGATTCCTCCCTCAGACTATTTCTCTCACAGCCTTTCTTGGTGAACTGAATCAATAGACCCAGAGGCTCACCCAGAGGACAGGAAGTGAAGACTGTACTATATAGCAGAGATGGGGTCTGGGAGCAAAGAGGCAAGTGACTGGCAGAACATCACAGTTAATCTTCATGTGATTACCTCGTGGGTGCAAACATGGGTTTTTGGTGAAGATTAGTTTTCTTTTGTACTTGAGTATTGTTTTAAATTATAAATATATTATTATTCAACATGGGAAATTTAAATATAGTTTCCATAAGATTGTGCATTTTCACCTGACATCACTGAAGTTTGTGAAGTTTCAGCACAAGAGCTGTCTTCCCTTAAGAGACCAGAGGTCCAGATGTTCACTCTGGGGATGGAGTCACCGGCTGGGTGGCAGGGGTTTGTTCCCGGCACCTTTTCATTACAGAGCCTTGACCTGGTGCTATAGCACAGGTAATCAGACCTCTAGATAATGGCAGCTTACCAATTAGTTTTTCTCCTATGGGATAGAGGGTGGGAGGCAGCTGCTTCAGATTAAAGAGTCTGGAAACAGGTGAGCCCACTTAGCCCTCTCCACTAGCTGGAGCTGGTGCTCTAGCTCCATCACATCTAGCTCATCACATCTGGTGCCCCAAGTTCAAGCAACAATCACCTCCTTAAACAGACCCTACCGCAGAAGTCACCAAGACTGTCCACTGAAGTCAAGCTCACTGTTGAGTGGGGGGGGGGGGGGGGAGCTTTGCTCTGGGTGTCTGGCGCGGTCTCGGGCAGCACAGGGGCAGATGCTGGGCTAGGACTCCTGTGTCCTGCCAGGGTCTCTGCACCCCTAATCCTGTAGTTCTCCTGCAGCCCTCTGTGTGTGCCCCCTCTTCAGCACAGCCCCATATGCTCCACATGCCTGGTGTAGATACTCCCCTCCCCCCCCCGCCCCAATTCACCAACACGGAGGCTCCTGTAGCAACCACCGGTCCCTCTGTTGGGCCACTGGGCCCTGGACCAGCTCCAAACACAATTAGTTGCAGATTCTCCTACCTCCTCTGCCACGCAGCCCCTCTTGCTGCTCACAGTGACTGTTCGAGTCATCCAGAGACCACTGTCTTTGTTTACATATTAGAATTCAGGTGTAAATATGCGGAGAAGATGAGCTCCATGTCTTTGCTCTTCCACTATCTTGCCAGACTCTGGAATGTTTCCTCTTCCACTTGCCAGGAGTCTAGAGGTGGGTGGTGCAACCAGAAACAGCCAGGTGAGCAGAAGTGAACTCCAGCATAATGAGAAACGTGGTAGCTCTACAGTTTTTAAACAAGGCAACCTCTTCCACCTGGCAAAGAAATTGATCTTCCAATTTGGGAATGATGCAATGAGTAAAACCCACCAAAGCAGCCCAGATTTCAAAGACTCACTTTAAAAACGTTTTAGTACAGATAAAATATCTAGAAACAATTCTCTTTTTGTGGGTATGGCACTAAGAAAAATACTGAAGCTGACTTTTAGGGATAATGATTGTGTAGGTTTGCCACACTACCTGATATGTTTGGGTGAGATGCCTGAAAATAGCAGTTCTGAAAAGGACTTTGGCATGCATCTTATTTATTTAGTAACAGCTTTATTGAGACAATTTATGTAACATAAAATTCAACTTTTTAAAGTATAAAATTTAGTGGGTTTTAGTATATTCATAGAGTTGTACAAACATCTGCTACCATCTGCTTTGAGAAAATTTTCACCAACCTCTAAAGAAATCCTGTACCTATTAGTTATCAATCTCTATTCTCTTCTCCCCAGTCCATGGCAACTACCAATGTATTTTCTTTCTCTAAAAATTTGCATATTCTGGATGTTTTATATAGAATTAATGGTATTATACAGTATGCCTTTTGTGAGGGGTATATTTCTCCTTCCATAATTTGTCAATGCTGTAGCATGAATCATACTTCATTTATTTATGCAATTGAAAAATATCCTACTATATACAGACAATACATTTTGCTTCTCCATTTGAGTTGTTTCTACTTTTTTTACTATTATGAACAGTACATCTAAGAACATTTATGTACAGTTTTTGTAAGGACACGTTTTCAATGCTCTCAGATATATATTGTCATGGAATTGCCCCAGTGATATTCTAACTATGTTTAACATTTTAAAGAACTGCAAACTGTTTTCTGAAGCAGTCAACTTTCCATCAGCAGTGGAAATGGCTTCCAATTTCTCTGCATTCTCACCAGTACTCCTTCTAAAATATTTACATTTTATGCCCATGGGGATCAGGATTTCACTTCCAATACTGAGCAGGCAGCAGAATCTTAGGGAAAAGTACATCCACGAGAACATGGTGGAGATGTAGTTTCAAAGGTGGAGAGAGGTTAAAGAAATAGTTTCTTTGATAAAACATTCCAGAAACTATGTATCCTCAAGGTTAAAAGATCTGTGTCCCCAAGAAGGCTGAAATCCTCAGTCAGTTCCATGAAGATGGAGCTCCCCACCAACAAATCCCTAAAAGGTACCTGTGTTCTGCGGCCACTGAGAAAATTTGGGAGGCTAAGGAACCCAAGAAAAAGTAAAATAAGTGTAACACAAGTATGGACAGACTGTCAACTTGGCCTGATAGATCACTGACTTAAATCCCCTCAACCACCATATGAAAGAGCTGGAACTCAGTTTACAAGAGACATCCGGACACACAACCCTAGATATTCCTAATCCTACTGCAGAAAGATGGTTCTTGATATAATATGGTACAATATGGTGACTTCTCGTGGCTTCAGAAATGGAGCAGGGATAGGTTTTTTTTTTTTTTTAAGATTTATTTATTATTTCTGAATACAGAACTGAGGGATAAGCCAGAGCTGCAGGGGCAGTGAGAGGATTCACCAGAGACAGAATGGGGAGCAGAACAGGCAGATAGACAAAGTACATTGCTGAGGGGAGCAGCAGACAGGTCAGGAGAGAGCTGCTGCACCATGTGGATCACCTCCCAGATTGGGGATCAAAATCGCACTGAAACAGCTGCAGCCAGCCTGTAGTGCTGTGCCCCAACCCGCTGCGCCACTAGGGAGGGCCCAGGGATAGGTATTAACAACTGAACATTCATCCTGACTTAGGAAATGAAACATGAGCAGGAATAAGACAAAAGAGTAATATTTCCACCTCTGGTCTTTTTTGTCAAAATTGCTTTGGTTAAATGAGAGGCTTTGTGTTTCCATATAAATTTCAGTAATGTTTGCTCTATTTCTCTGAAGAATGCCATTGAAACTTTGATAGGTATTGCACTGACTGTATATTGCTTTGGGGAATGTGGTCATTTTCACAATGCTAGTTCTTCCAATCCATGAACAAAGAATATCTATATCTTTGCCTTCTTCTATTTCTTTGAATCAGATCTTATAATTTTCAGCTTTCAGCTTCAATTTTCAGTAGTACCTGATCCACATTTTTGCCTACAATGAATATGTTGCTATCACTTAACCAAAAGAATTTCTGAATTTGCACAAAAGAATGGATGGGAAGTTTACCAGAAGGAAATTCCCTCATAGGTCTCATTTGTATATTGTCAAAATACTACAACTAGTTTATGTTGGTGCTTTCCTTTCTCAGTTTCATCTGTAAAAATAAAACCTAGTGATCTACTGCTTCACTTAGTAGACAACTATTATGTCCCAAGTGCTAAGAAATAAAAAGTCAAGAAAGGCATAACTTCCACCTTAGAGACCTGCCTTCCTGTCCTTTACATCTTTTCATGCACATACATACATATTACTGGAGGCATTTCAATTTTAAAAACCAGTTGTACTCATTATTAAAAATCTGGCCACCAACAAGCATATGAAAAAATGTTCAACATCACCTGTAATAAGGGAGATGCAAATTAAAACCACAATGAGATACCACCTCACCCCAGTGAGAATGGCACATCTTCAAACAACTAGCAACAACAAATGTTGGTGAGGATGTAGAGAAAAGGATGTGGGAATGCAAACTAGTACAACGACTTTGGAAAACTGTTTGGAGGTTCCTCAAACTGCTTAACATGGAGTTTCCATATGACCCAGCAATCCCACTCCTAGGTATCTACTCAAAAGACACAAAAACACTGATTCAAAAAGATACCTGCACCCCCATGTTTATTGCTGCCTTATTTACAATCGGGAAGACATGGAACCCCAAATGCCCAAAAGTAGATGACTGGATTAAAAAGATGGGGTACATATACACAGTGGAATATTACTCAGCAACCAAAAAAAGTCTTGTGCAGCAACATGGATGGAGCTGGAGAAGATCATGCTTAGTGAAATAAGCCAGAAAGAAAAGGAAAAATACCAGATGGTTTCACTCATAGCAGGAGTATAATGGACCAGGCAAGAAAATAATAATAATAATGACCAGCTATATACCAGAGACATTTTATGGGGGTGGAGTGGGGAATGGGATCAAAAACAGTGGAGGAAGGGAAATGCACTGGACTATGGTGATGGCACATGGGTGATTTGGTGATGGGAAGCCCACGGGGATAACAACTGAGATGAAAAAATGCACAAAATGATGTAAAAATAATCTATTATATATATATTTTTTTAAATCTGGCCACACTAAACATAGTATAAACTGTCAAGGAAATCTGCTCTGCCTGACTAGGAATCTCTCCTCTTTGTGCCTCTGCATGGACTCCAAACTAAGGGGCACCTCTAAAATAGGAGGCCCCAAACTAAGGGGCACCTCTAGGAACTCAGAACTATGTACTCACTGATCCTTACATTCATAAGAGACAAAGACCATGCTTAAAGCAACTGTGCCTTTCCCCTGTGCTATATTAATCTCAATGGATAAGATTCCTGACCCACAAATCACAAATTTTATCACACAAACCCCATCATGTTTAATATTCAGTCACATGAAGATGAAGAATGTGCGATTTAAACAGGTGAAAGGAAAAATCATACTTCCTTTATTTAGCATTGGATCTGAAAGCAATGCTATTTTTAGCACTGATGGTCTTATAAGAAAAACAACTTTTATTGAAAAACAAAAAAAAAAGTTCCTATTTGAAAGTTTGAAACACATAAAAGGAAATGGAATCTCATATGATAAAGCCAAAGTAAAGTTAACGTGATGTGTAAAATAAAGAGAGTTCCTGCCATTTCTAGCAAAATATTCTAAATGTTTCCTACTATGGGTTCAGAAAGAAAGAATTAAAGCTGTCTTTGTTCACAGGCAATATGATTGCCTGTTTGGTCTTCTCCCATTGCTTACCCATCGGCTTTTTGTATACAGAGCCATTATGCATTTGTAAAAACCCTTACAACTGTGACAGGAATGGCACTTTATCTCTGTGATCTTTTCCCCACAAAACTCAACTCCATCCTAAGCAAGAGAAAAACATCACACAGATTCCAATAGAAATGCATCAACCAAATACCTGTTTAATATTCCCTCAATACTGTCAAAGTCATCAAAAAAAATGAAAAGTCTGAGGAATTTCACAGCCAAAGTTGTCCAAGGAGACTAAACAACAACCCTTCAGCAAATGGTGTTGGGAAAACTGGACAACTGCATGAAAAAGAAATTAAGCCACTATACCACACCATACACCAAAAATTAGCTCAAAATGCATTAAAGATCTAAGACAATCAAATAAATAGAGGAAAAGCAAGCAAAATACTTCATGACATTGGCTTCAGTGATTTCTTTGGTGACTTTATTCCAACAGCAAGAGAAACAAAAGCAAAAATAAATAAATGAGATTACATCAAATTATAAAGCATCTGCACAGTGAAAGAAAGCATCATTATAAAGAGGACACCTATAGAACAGGAGAAAAGACGTGTAAATCATATATCTGACAAGGGGCTAATATCCAAACATCAAAAAATGTTCATCACCACTTATCACGGAAATGCAAATCAAAAAACCATAATGAGATACACCTGAGATTCTCACACCTGTGAGAATGGCACATACTAAAAAGACCAGACACAAGTTTGGCAAGGGTGTGGTACAAAAACAACCCTCATACATGGCTGGTGGGAATCAGTCCCTATAGAAATTAGCATTTCTCAAGACATTAAAAATAGATTTCTCAAAACATTAAAAATAGATCAGCCGGGCCCTCCCTGGTGGCACAACGGGTTAAAGTACAGCACTAAGAAGCTAAAACCACTTCAGCATGAGTTCTAACCCTACCCCAGAAGTGATCCACATGGCGTGGCAGACCTCTCCTGACCTGCCCGCTGCTCCCCTCAGCAGTGTACTTCGTCACTCGGTCTGTTCTACTCCCCATTCTGTCTCTGGTGAGTCCTCTCACCACCCCTAAACCTCTGGCCTGTACCCCCAGCTCTGTATGCATATATAAATAAATATTTTTTAAAAAATAGCTTGTCATCTCACCTAACAATTCTACTCCTCTGCGGCTCTCCAAAGAACACAACGAAACTAAAATAGAAGGGTTTTATATACCACAGTGCTATTTACAATACCCAAGTTATGGAAACAATCTATGTGAACGATGACAGATAAATGGATAAAGAACATGGTCTATATGCACACTGGAATATGCAGCTGTAAGATAAAGATGAACTCTTGCCATCTGCAGCAACATGAGTGTAACTAGAGATGAATGCTATGCAAAATAAGTCAGAAGAAAAATACCAATTGATTTTAGTCACATGTGGACTGGAGAGAAACAAAACAGAGGGATAGACAAAACAGAAAATCTAAATCTGACTTCAGAATTGAGGTACCAACAGGATGGTAGGATGTATGGGGAGGGGGGCCCAGTGGCTCTGGTGGAGGATCATTGGAGCGTTCATGGGAGCATGGTGTGGTGACATAGACCTGGAGAGGTGTGGCCCTACTATCCCAAATCATAGACAATGTGATAAACCAATGCCACCTCAATAAAGAACAATATAGTTTTGAAAAAAAGAAGCCTAAGACATAAATCTAAAATAGAATCCTGGATAAAAACCTAGAATATAAAAAAAAGAAGAAGAAGAAGCCTATTGGGTAAAAAGAATATCTGAAAAGTCTATGTACTTAGTAATAATTTATCAATACGGATTCATTGATTATAACAAACAGCTTTCTAATACAGTATATTAGGGAGGAACTGGGAACAAGTTACTGAAGACTGTTATTGTCATATTTTATTCTGTGATTCCAAAACTGTTCTAAAAAGTAAATCTACACAAATGTATGCAACTCCTAAATCAGTTCAGTCCTAGCTCAAATGTTTGTGCCAATTTGGGTCAAATGGCCACTGTGCCATACTTAAGCAGTGGACCAAGTTCTTACACCTTAAAGACCTCACTCTCTCCCTTGGCTCACTTCTATGACTCTTAAGAATATTAACATCTGTAAAGTGGGGAAAGGGTTGGAGAGGGTGGTTAGAAGTGGGGGTGGTGGTCGTGGGTGTGTGTCCCACTTATTCTGCCAGAACCTACAAACCTTGTCTTCTTTAATTTAGGAGACCTTACTTAACGACCTCTAGAGTTAATCATGTTCTTTTATTGCACTACCAGAGTGAAACGGATGCTTATCCAGGGATTGGTAAACACCACAGTCTCTTGTTCCTTGAAGAAGACTTGCTTGTTTGGAAACACTAACCAATTATAAGAAAACCACATGATCAGCATAACAGAAACCTGGCATTACTGTATCTCTGACTTTATTATAGCAGTATCAAATTCTCACTTGTTACCTCCAATACTTTACACAAATAAACTTATTTATCTTTATATAAATTAAAAACAATTTTATAAAAATGAAATATTATGCTTATTAACTGCTGATGTTAAATAATAATCAGTAGCTCAATTATGTTTTTACAATGACCTATCTAAACACATTTTTTTACTGAGTTATAAATTTGTGCCATAGGTAAGCCAATCACCTATCATTGGAAATTTAAGTGGTTTCTAATCTTCAATTCTTAAAAACAATGTCTCAGTGAAAATCCTTACATATGGATTTTTGTGACTGGGCCTGATTACATCCTATGAATATGCTGTCGGCCTCACCACTGCAAATAGAGTTTCCTGTCATTCTCTTCACAAAAGCGTGGCTTTCCCAGCACTGTATCCAGGCAGCTAGAAGAAGCTCATAACTATTCTGTTTTACATGAAACTGCATGCAAATGTCCTGAGCAGCTTGAAGCTCCAATTTGAATTAATTGGTCCCTCAGGTAACTAATCTTGAATTTCTAATGGCCCCTCTGGAGCAAGGGAACTACAGAACCAAATTTAGTTATCAGAATCAGGCCTGGTGCTATAAAGCACAATGAACAAGGAGAGGGGAGAAATCCTAATTGGGACTAACACACCTACTGAAGACCAAGGTGCTGGATTTGGGGAGGTGAGAGGGGAATAATTACTGGACTCCAAAGCTAAGCTGGGCCTGGCTGGAAGGATTTGGGGGCTATTACAAAAAGTTTTCCATAATGCAGCAAGAGCCATAAACCAGAAATACTCTCCTTTCTAAATATAATCTCTCCCTTCCAAGTGCAGGTGACTCAAGAGACTTTAGAAAGCTAAAATACCCTTTGATGAACTTAATAGAACCAGAACTTCAAAGAAGCACTGCCACAGATCTTGTGTTTGAGATAAAATATACTGTAATTTGTAAGTAATAATGATGGAAATTATAACTATCACCTTTCAAATGCTCTTGCAAAATTTATCATATGGGAGAAAAAAATATTCAAAGGCAAACAGTCGGGTGACCCACACGAAGCAAACCAGACAATGCATGAGGACCGGAGACATGCGAGCCAGACTTCCAGGGACTGGAGTCACTCCTGTAACTCTGTGACCTCAGAATGACTGAAAAACCCTTCCATGTTACACCTATGGTTTCTGCTTACTGATTTCTTCTTCCTCCCTTGCTTTCATTCTTCTTCATTTTAAGGAATTTACTGACAGCATTTTCAGTCACATGGTCCTGCCTCGCTTACCAGGAAGGCCTACCAGGAAGGCACCGTGAGCCACACTGTCCTTCTAGATACCCCACGCCCCTGACCCTAGCATAATGATTAACCTTTATGAAACATGAGTAGGGGACTCAGACAGTTTCTGACCTTCAGAGACAAGCACAAGCCTACAGACCACATGGAGAACTGAATGATGAAAAGGAATGTTAGTTATTTCATTGGGAATAAGTCTTTTCTCCTTGTTTTGTTTTGTTTTTTTTTAAGACTTATTTATTTGTGCATACAGAACTGGAGTACAGGCCAGAGGCTCAGGGGCGGTGAGAGGCTTCGCCAGAGATAGAGTGGGGAGCAGAACAGGCAGATCAACAAAGTACACTGCTGAGGGGAGCAGCGGGCAGGTCAGGAGAGGTCTGCCACGCCATGTGGTCACTCTGGGACCAGTGGGAATCAAACTCATGTGGAAGTGGCTTTAGCTTCTTGGTGCTGTGTTTTAACCCGCTCAGCCACCAGGGAGGGCCAGGAAAAAGTCTTTTCAAGATACTCTTTTTTTTTTCAAGACTTTGAGGTGAATTTCTGTCTCGTAACTAAAAGATTTCTTACCCAGTAAACCCAGAATATCTTATTTCTGCAAAAGATCATCTGCTCTTAAAAACAAGGAAAAACTGGGAAATTCCATCCTAACTAACTTATAGGTTGGATATAACATGGAAATTTGGTTATGCCTTGATTGATGAGTACTAGGAATACATTTGACCTCATATCCACATTTCTTCTGATAAAACAGAATAATCCAATGCTTTCTTCATTATGTACTCACTCATTCATTCAGATTGACCCTGACAACTTTCCTCCCCCTTCCTCAAATTCATTTACATACTGGCTCCATTTCTAATCTGAAATAGAAATTCCAAGTGTTGCTGCTGTTCTGAATTATTTTTTAAGTAACTGTAATGGCAAAGGGGGAACAGGTAGATTCGGTTCTACAAGATGAAAGTTCAGAAGATATATTCACATTAGTAGAAATATATTCACATGACTCAAATATATACTCTTAAAAATAGTAAATATGGTAATATTATGTTACATGTTTTCATCACAATAAAAACTGTAGTAACATGGGACATAAAATGTATTTTAATGGTATAATTCATCTTATGTAGTTTATAATACATAGGTTGAATTCAGTTGAGGCAGAAAGATATTTATGGAAAAACTTTCTGAAAAGCACCTGGGAGGGAAAACAGAAACCCCAGGACCTAATGTTGGTTTGGTATCAATGCTTCTCAAAACAAAGAAAGGTCTCTAATAGAAGCCAGCCAAATGAGTTGAAGCTCCTGGAAGAAATACTTTTAAAATGTTTGAATGTTGATTAGGAAATGATGTGACCCTCCCCCATGACCACATGAAATGGGGGGTACTGGTAAATTCTTCAGGCAGGAATTCATAGACATTTTATCACACATCTGAATCAATGCTTTAGTAGAACTCCCAGGGGATGTGCAATAGCTGTTAAAAAGCAAGATAGAAAAGGCCAATTAATATCTGCATTAAAATGGTTTATTGGGTGCTTTCCTGTTGTTCCTCTGATTCACCTTCACCATAAGTCGTAAAAATGAGTATTAGTATTAGTTCTATTTCCCAGGCAAGGAAAGCAAGGGCCCAGGAAGCGAGGCTGTTATGCAAGTCAGGCAATCAATAAGGGTTGAGCCCAGTCCTCTGCAAAATCTATACTCTCCCCACATACACTTCTATCCTGTCACCCACCGACACGATACAAGTCCACACACACTCCTGAAAGCACATACCTGCCTCCTAGTATCAGCTCATCCCACACTTTTACCCCTTAATCTCCAGTGTGCAAAATGTAGAGTGCAGCTTTGATCTGACACCAGGCTCTTTGAGTGCAAGGACCACGACACTGTTCACCTCCATGTCCTCAGTGCCAGGGTCTTGTTGACACTTTGGCTTCATGCATTTATGTGACCTTCCATTCCTTCTTTGTAGGATCTGAAGTCATTTGTTTCTTCATGGAATTGAAAGAAAGCCAACTTATTGGACTAACTTTTATACTGCCTCCCTGATATTATGATTTTACAGCCTCGAGTTTTATGTCACATTTTTTTTCCTTCAATACATAATCTATTTATATACAATAGAATGCACTCAGCTATTAAAGAAAAAAAGATGACATCTTACCATCTGTGAAAATATAGATGGAACTAGAGGGGATTATGCTAAGCAAAATAAGTCAGAAGACAGGCAATGATTTCACTTCCTTATATGTGGAATATAAGGAAAGAAAGAAGAGGAATAGGCAAAACTAGGCCAAAATAAACCCTCAAAAATCTAACTACAGAACTGAGGATACAAGAAAGGGACAGTAAGGGGTTGACGGGCAGGGCCCAGTGAACTATGGTGGAACACTTGGGGGGCTCTAGTGACAGGTATGGTGTAGTAACATGCATTTGTGTAAAGGTGAGCTGTACCCTTGAAACATACAGTGTTATAAACTTTGTTACCTCCATAACACAGTAATTTTAAAAAGATATTGTCTATCCTTGGATCCAAGAAAAGCTCTTCAATGTGAAGAGAATTCCCAGAACTAGACCCCTGCGGTGCTCCAGTCACCCTTTATTATTCCTATCATTTTAAGCTTAAAGTCTTTTTTTATTTATTTTATATAATTTACTTATTTATATATATTTTACATCATTGCTCATTTTTGTATGCTTGCTTTCTCCTCTCGGGTATAGTCCCCATAGAATTCCCACCACCCATGCAAAAGAATGAAACTAGACCACTACTTTACACCATGCACAAAAATCAACTCAAAATGGATAAAAGAGCTGAACATAAGACTTAAAACCATGACATATATAGAAGAAAATGTAGGTAGAACACTACATGACATACATCTCAATAATATCTTTAAAGACTCATCCCCCAAAGCAGAGAAAGTGACGGAAAAGATGAACAGCTAAAAAGCTTCTGTGGCCCTCCCTGGTGGCGCAGTGGGTTAAAGCACAGCACTAAGAAGCTTAAGCCACTTCCGCATGAATTCAATCCCCGCCTGCCCTGGAGGAGATCCACATGGCGTGGCAGACCTCTCCTGGCCCACCCACTGCTCCCCTCAGCAGTGTACTTCGTAGATCTGCCTGTTTTGCTCCCCACTCTGTCTCTGGTGAATCCTCTCATCCTCCATACCTCTGGCCTGTAACCCAGTTCTGTATGAATAAATAAATCTTTAAAAAAAAAAAAAACTGCACAAAAGAGACATTAACCAGAGGGACATGCTACTGATTGGGAGAAAATTTTTGCACTCCATACAACTGATAAGGGACTGATCACAAAGCTCCACACAGAACTCACACAACTCAACAAAGTAAACAATCCAGTGAAAAAAATGGGCAGAAGAGCTAAAAAGACATTTCTCCAAAGAGGAGATGCAAATGGCCAACAAGTATATGCAAAAATGTCAATATCCCTTATAATCAGGGAGATGCAAATCAAAACCACAGTGAGACACCACCTTACACCAGTGAGAATGGCACATATTAAAATAACAGGAAACAACAAATGTTGGTGAGGATGTGGAGAAAAAGGAACTCTCCTACACTGCTGGTGGGAATGCAAACAGGTCCAGCCACTATGGAAAGCTGTGTGGACGTTCCTCAGGCTACTGAAAATGGAGATACCATATGACCCAGCAATTCCACTCCTATGCATCTATCCAACAGACACACGAACATTACACCTGTACCCCTATGTTTATTGCAGCACAGCTTATAAGCTTAAAGTCTCTAATCTTAAAATCCACAAGCACTGTCATTTTAAAGAAAGCAAATATCATATGATACTTTTATCTTGTCATAGAATTGCTGAAATGAAAGACCTTTAAACTTTGGTTTCCTTCAAAAACTTTTGCATTGGTAAGTCACTGCCTCCAAACAATTCAAAGTACTGGCTTCTCAGTGTGGGTGGCTGCACATGGGGGAATGTTCTTATTTGGGATAAGAAGAGTAACTTTGTTCTCTATTATTCCACTCATCAGAAATACTCACTGGAATCTCAACAAGAAAAAAGTGTTAACAGATGACCAACATGTAGACTTAAGAAAGAATGGGGGAAAAAATCAAAATTTTAAATCTGTACTTAAGATCTTGGGCCAATAACTTCTATTTAATTGGCCCAGTTCACTGCATAGTGAGAAATAAAGGGCATAGTGACTTTGAAATCACCTCAGGTTCTGCAGACGTTTTATAAAGGGTAAAGGGGGTGTCCAAGGGATGATGAGGTCCCTCTAGCCAGTTCCAACTAGAAGAACTTTGACATAGCTTATTTTATTTCTGATTGAATTTATGGGAAAAAAATTAATTTTACCCCCCAAAATAATAATTCCCTGACTAGACATTATGTGAAAACCAAACCACAGATGTACCATTCCTTTATATTTCAACATTCCTTACCTTATCTCTGAGCTAACTGTAAATATTACTAAATTTTCCCATTTTTCCCATTTTTCTCCATTATGAGGAGAGTGTACCACTGAAAAACTATTGTTTGTGTGGCCTTTCCCATCAAGGATACTTAATAGCTGCCACTTTACCACAAAGCACTTTGCCAGGTGCTTTTACACCCACAAAGTCTTTTAAATCACATATACATGTTGACCATTCTCAATCTTCCACCACTAATCGAGAGCCAAAAGAATGTAAGGAGATAACAGAGCACAGATAAGTCTGTTTAAGTTTAAAACAAAACAATGGAGTTCATGAGAACTCAAGTTGTAAGATAAGCAATTTGTTCAAGCTTGACTTTGCCAATAATAACTATGAAAAACAAATATTCCATCACCCACCAGACTCTGGGTAACAACCAGAGCTGTTTGTTGTGTGCAGGCTTCTAGGAGTCCGGACACTGAGGCATGAATGGTTATGTACAAATGGCTCCTCAGAGGAGAAGAAAATGAAACCATACCCGTAAACCCATAGGTGGTACTAAAATTCAACGAATCACCACAGGACAAACTGTCTACCAAACAGAATGATTCTGCCTGAAACCCTCATTTGCATAAAGTAGACCTGGCCCCACCCTTTTTTACACATATAAGCTTGCTCCCGGCAGTGCGCTTCTGGCAGTGTGACAGTATGAGCTGGACTGCAGTTCTGCAGTCCATGAAATGTTTACATGATACTTCTGTAGCACTTGAGCTGTAAAAGAACAGCTGTTAACACCACTGCTAAGACAATAAAGCTGTTAACACTTGAGCTGTAACTAGACCAGAATTCAGTATTTGGTATCTCCAAGGACATCACTAGTGATGTATTTAGGCAATTTCCTTAACTTTTCTGTCTCAAGTCTGTCACTCGCAATACTGAATGTCTAACTCATAGGGTGGCTCCCTAGAGTAACTATAAGATTTAATATTTAAATAATAATGAAAATGCAGCAGGTATTCTAAATCTTTACACATATCTTTTCATTTAGTCTTCACAACAAGCAAATGTGGTCATTATTAGCTCCAATTTACATATAAAATTGCTAAAGTATAGAGAAGCCTGGCCAAGGCTAGTAAACAAAGGATCTAGGCTTTAAACCCAGAGAGTCTGACTTCAGAATCCACAGTGAGCCTTTTACACACCGCCTGAAACTGGGAGTGCTTGCTAATGAGCAAGTCCTTTCTTCTTAGGCTGATTTACTGTCGTTTTTGGTGTCAGCAGAGATGATAGTAATAGCAACGCAGCTACTAGAAGACACAAACAAGCGCTTAAGTACACTAACACCCCGTTTCTTTTTCATTTTGTTAGAGAATGAATAAAGTGTCCATTAGTCAGAGAATGCATGAAAGTGGATTTTTAACTGTACTCTGCAGAAAGGGT
>NW_004567126.1:5793798-5796341 GCF_000260355.1 Condylura cristata
TATTTGTCAGAAGAATAAGCCAAATAGGTTATCTTGAAATAATGGACTGCCTTCCAGAAGTTGACAGTATTTGACTTTTAAGATAAAATTTAACTCACATGCTATTTTTAAATTTATGTTCACTCCCAAAGTAACTTCTACCAACCTGAAGCCACATAAAGTTAACAAAAATCCATGTTGTATGGTGTTTTGCTGAGTTGTAGTTTACTCATCTTTCTATTTATACTTTCTATGTGTATGATACCATCCACACCATTTCTTACAAGTTAAAAAATATACACAGACAATGGCCAGAGAGAGTTGGGAGAAAGCCAGGTTTCCTCATGAATCAGGGACAAAGCTAACTGGAGTCTTTCTACTCTTTCATTGATAAAACTGACTTTCTGCTCTATTTTGATAAGCATGCCCTATGGAAGGTCTCTTGTTGACTCTCATTTTATGTAGAACCATTCACCACATCAGAGGCACAGATGATCAGCACTTTTGTAATGTATAACAAAATCAGGCACTTGAGAAATTCAAGCCTGCCCTAATGCTAGATTATTAAAAACTGATAACAGAGAGAAGCAATTTCCTTTCTCTAAAGACAAGTTCCATAGGGCCTTGTAGAATCCTCCACTAGCTAATAATTAGAACACTCTAGACCCATTGGGGATGCCTGCACAAAATGAAATGTGCAATCTTATCTACCTCCAAAAGGAGTGTAAGCCCATTCACACAGGCATTCTTAAATTACCTACACACAATTTTTCAGCATGATAAAAATTGGTGAGAAATGCACTCCAGAAAGATCCCTGTCTTGCTCTTCCATTACAAAGGGTCATTACTTCTCACAGAAGAGACTGTCCAAGTTCTATACAGGATGATTTTAAATTGTATCCAGAAAAAGCAATGAGATCTTGGGGGATAAACGGTGGAAGGAGAACAGAAAACAGAAGTGCTGTAACACTGAAGAAAAGAGTTTGTTAATGGATTCCCGAAGAATTTTTCAAGTGTGGGATGGCTGGGAGGCACGAGTAGAAAAATTCATTTTCTTTTTGTCCTAATACAACAAAGCAAGTTAGTATTTCTCAACAGGCATGGTATCAAGAAAGCAAAAAACAAAAAAAAAACAAAACAAAACAAAAAAACACAAAAGGATACAATATATGAGCTTACAGAGCAGATTTCTCAGCCCAGGAATCACCTTGTTTTTCCTGTCTGCACCAACCCACAGGTGAGAATGATTTCCCTATACTGGGTTTCCAGCGTGCACCTGCAAAGAAGCATTACACATGCATCTCAGGTCCCACTCTCTCAGCAATTTCTACACTGAGGGAACAGCACTGTTACCACAATTCTAATTACTCGGAGAATTTTAAGTGATGTTTCTAAAGAACCCACGGAAGAGGCTAGGCCAGCTCTGAAAATAGGGAGAACCAAACTCTTCTACTGAGAGAAGAGACTGACAAACCTTTGGGGGCAGTGTTTAGAGGTCAAAAACTCTATTCCAATGCAAAACATGTATGTGATCCATGAAACTTTCATGGAAAAACATCAGTTGTGATGCCAGATATGAAGGAGTGGCTCTCGGGAGCCTGGGTGTAGGGTGTTTAAGTAAAAGCTCCCAGAAGCCTGAGAAACATGGAGAGTAATGCCTGCCCTGCTAACACTGTCTGCCACATCTCATCTGAGCTGCAGTCCCTGAGGCATTTCCTGTCCCCCTTTCTGTGCCTGCACTGTGACCTAGGACAAGACAAAGAAGCAGGCAGAGAAAAAGCACAGAACACAGAGATTATGGACTGGAACTGCAGGATCCCACCTCTCATCATCCCAAGGTTAAGGGTGAAGAGCATCGTTTGCAACAACATGTATGGAGCTGGAAGGGATTATTATACTTAGTGAAATAAGTCAGACGGAAAGAGAAAAATATCAGATGGGACTTCCAGAAGATGGCGGCATGGTAAAGACACCGAGATCACTGCATCCAGGTCTGCATAGGAATTGAGGGCTGAAAACGGACTATAGACTCACTTACTACAAGTTTCAACCCAAACGAAAACACCCTGGACTCATTAGAAGGTAGATAACTGAGGGGGAATCGGTGATTGGGGAGTTCCCTTCATTGGGGAGTTCCCTTCTGGGAACTCCAGGGAAAACCCAGGCCCCTGGAAGTTCCACGGGCTGCAGGAGCCGCTTTGCCTCATGCTAAACCCTGGAGGTGAAGAGGGATGGCTCAGCTCAGTGAGTGGAGCCCAGGCTGCGGAAAGACTGCAAATCTAATCCTCAATATCTGGGTGAGGGAAAAACCACTCAAACTGCAGACCCGAACCAGAGCACCTGGGCACCACACAAAGCCACTGATGAGCTCGACCAGCTCAAGAACTGGCAAGATGGCCCCAGAATAAAGATGCTGAGATGACTATATCCAAACTCGCACGTGATTATATAAAAACGGACTATAGACTTTCATGCTATGAGTCTCAACCCAAATGAGAATGCCCTGAACTCACTAGAAGGAAAATAACCGAGAAGGAAAATAACCGAGGGAGAACCAGCAATTG
>NW_004567126.1:5802778-5811832 GCF_000260355.1 Condylura cristata
AAAAAAAAAATAGTCCGCAAACTATAAGTCTGAGATATTCAGCTCGGGAGGGATCAAAACGGGAGGAAAGAGCACAAGACATTACGGTGACAGTTCATGGGCATCTGGGTGGTGGTAGTTCTATGAGGATTACACCTGAGAGGAGAATGAATGACAGTGTAAAAAGTATTTAAAAAAAAAAAACAAAAAACAGAGTAATGGGTCTCCAGCCTCACTGACAAAAAAAAAAGGGGGACACGTTTTGAGGATTCAATTAACAATGGCACGATGGCATTTTGAAATACACGTTTCCCTTCTGTCATTCCCTTCCAGTCAATAAATTAAGTGTGAACACTCAAGCTTCCTCAGCCATTTTGTAAAAGCTCTTAGGAAGGATTCTGTCCATGCCAGGCTGATGGTGTCAAAAGGGGTCAGTGCTGGCCTTGAGCAACAGTGGGGCAACAAGAGTCCACACCAGGAAGGTCATAGAGCAAGTCAGCCCAGAGGGACAATGGTCCACCAGGACATTTCTTCTCCCTAAGCAAAATTTGGAAGAATTCTGAGTTGTATTTCTTATGGAAGACAACCTGTTTTTATACCTTATTTTCCTACTTGGCACTTTTTGCAAGACTGGATTAGTTGGGATTAAATGATCTGTTAATATTCAAGACTGCTGAATAAAAAAAATCAGGTTATATATGGTTCATACAGAGCTCAGGGCATTAATACTGACACTGTGTGCAGCTTTGACACTGAGTAAGACTCCATGGAAGGAGTAGGTGGGAAGAGAAGGAGGATGGCACACAGGGCAGAACCATCCAGAAAGCTGGTCAAGGTGCCTGGAGCGAGAGCCAGCAAGTGGGTGTGTAGCAGGGACAACACTGCCCTGAGCCCAGAGCTGGCTACCAGAAGGGCTGGGGGCATAGTGGGCATCTTGGTCCAGTCAATGCAGCTCTGGAAAGTGCCTGGGGAGGCAGCGGAGAGCCCCTTTCCAAGGATGCTGTGAGAGAAGGAAAGACTCATCAGTGTCAGTGGCTGCAGTCTTCCTCTGTGCCAGGCAGGACCCACACGCAGAGTAGCTTGCTACGCAGCTCTTCATGACCCTGTAAGGATTAGTCATTCCTCCATGCCTTCCAAACCCCAGGCCCCAACAGTCAGGCCTGCAGTCGTTCTCCTGGTGAGTTCCACCTGCTTCCCAAAGTTCATCTCCAGATTTCTCCTGAGTTCTTCTGCTTCCCACTTCCACTGTCCTTTCCTCTGAGCTTGGCTAAGTGACAGCTCATTTGATCAAAGATTTGATGGATTTCAGTGTATTAGTGAGTTTCTTTTCCCACATTACATCTATGTAACACCTTGGCCTGCCAGAGCACTCAAGGTCTTTATTTCTGAGAGAATTGGTTCAATGATAAATTAGAAGATTGAAGAATCTGGCTGCTCAAGACTAGGTTTAAATCCTGGAAGTACTGGGAGGTCTTTAGGCTTCTCAACGTGATAGAGAAGGTCACTAGGAACATCCATCACTGAACAGTGGATTCCCCATGCAACTCCAAAATCCTCTGCCTCTGGCTCCTGGCTCATTTTCAGCACCCTATTCTTTCCAGAGTGGTGATTATGTTTGTTTTGCTTTTGCTTCTGTGCTTGCAAAAACAAAGCAAACACCACCACAAAAATTCAGATATGTTTATTTTACCTTCCCCAAACATGAGAAGACAGAAGAGCCAATCACAGCAGATCCATCAGGAATCTTCTTCTGCAGGTAAAAGTATAGTTTAGGATTTTAATCACAGCCTCAGATAAGGCCTTTTAAGGCTTTTCCTGGCTTTTTAAGCCTACTGAAACTGTTAGATAAAGAGAAGTAAATTAGAATGTAGCCAATTATCAATCTGTTCTCCTCCATGCAAAAGGTGTATCTTTTTAACATAATAGTTTATTTCTACATCATTTTGTGGCTTTTTCCATCTCAGTTGTAATCCCCATGGGCTTCCCATTACCAAACCACCCATGTGCCATCACCAGAATCCAATGCACTTCCTCCCTTCCCCTCCATTTTTTACCCCATTCCCCACTCCACCCCCATAAAATGTCTCTGGTATATAGTTGTTCATTATTATTATTTTCTCCCCTGGTCAAAAGGTATTTCTTTTGGGAGACACAAAGAGGCAGGGGCACTATAAATTGAAACTCAGGCTGACATTTTTGTGAATGAAATGATTTCTAATATGCTCCATCAGAGTAATAGTTAAGATCCTGAAATCACTAGCTATAAAATTTTATACTCACATATGGCCAGGAATAGAGGCCCCAAAGAGAAGGTATCCTAGAAAGCAAAGAAACTAGCTTGCATTTGCTCTTTAAGGCATGATGAGATAGTAAGATGATGAGGGCAAGACCAAGAGGAGTCCCAGTTGAATCCCATATTCAAATGCAAGATCAGAAGTCCCAGCTGAATCCAGTATTCAATTTTCATATTTTATTTCTCTCCTCTGCAGCTTCAGGAGAGGAAATGAGGAGAACATGGTCAAAAAGGAAAAGGAACAGTGTAATATTAGAAAATATGACAAACAATTATTTTTTACTGACCTCTAGAATAACTGGCCCAATCTGGAAGGTGTGATTTTTTTCCCATCTAAAGTTATCCAGTATCCCACATCCTGATTTATCTTCAAGAATATATATGATAATGTCAGACATAAAGCATTTTTCTGATTGCATTTAGAAAAATCCACCTTCCCCAAATCCTGACACAATGCACCTTCCCTGAGGAATGAAGAGAGGTGAAAACAAAAGACACAATGAAATGGAGACTTCTCATATGTCACATTCATTAAGTCAAAAAATTCTCAGGATATTTACCAAACACCTCACCCTATTGCCTGGAATTTAACGTCTAAGAAAAATGAACTCCTGCAACCAACCACAGCATTTTTGTTCTAAAGGAATAGAGCCTGGTGCCCATCTCTATAATCAAAAAGTCCCTAGAGCCTCTTTAACATTCCAGACATAAAATTCCAGGATAATCTATCTTGGAAATATAGATACCATTCAAAGGTAAATAAAAGGAAAGCAACCTATAATAAAATAATCTTTTTTCATATTTAACAATCGCGTGGGATGTGGTACAAATCTTGATTGTGCCATTTCTCCCAACAGTGCAGGGTGTCCAAGATCCCCGTCTCAGATCTCTGCAAAGTCAACAGCACTCCCAGTCCTAGGACGATCAAGTCTGCCACAAATTTCCCAAGATCCTTCCTATCCCCTCTGCGGAGAACCACAGCCGGTCTGCAAGCACTGCCTGTGTGCACTCGAGCCTGCAGCTAACGCTGCACCTGAGGATACAGGCCCCTCCTGCAAGGACGAGGGCCTGTCACCCAGCGCCTGCGCCAACCTCTACATTGCTCTCCCTGGACCTTAATTAGTATCAACTAGGCACGTTGACTTCAACAATGAACACTGAAACCTAAGAAACGTCTCAACCCAACAGTCACTGCAAATAAACACATTCTGTAATGCAGTCAATCCCACACGTGGGAAAGGTTTGCTTTTGTAAGGAGAGATTTGCATTTTCTTTACGTGTTTTCTGATTATCTATTCCCCAACGCAATTTTATGTTCTTTTGAGACAGGCTGCGTTTTCAAGAATGCACTCAGTCACGTACTTGTTTACAGATTCTTCTTTAGGATTTACTGGCTACTTCTCACAAACCAGTCACCCTGTCACACAAAAATTAAGGACAGGATTGCTGCCCTCAAGAAGCTTACAGTCCTACTTACAAGTTGGACATGAAAAATTTTTGCCATGTACAACGTTTCCATAAAAGTTAAGTTACACACAGGCTAGGAGAAGTGGAGGTTAGCCATGAAACAATTTCTAAACTGAAATGGCGTGGAGAAGCCATTTTCATACCTTTTCTCTATATGGCAATTCTTTGAGTGTTCCTATTAAGAACCTATTAAACAACACATCAAACTAGTAACACTTGGGTATAGCAGAAGCAGGAACATCACAGACTTACCAGCCTGGGTGAAGCATATCTAGGGAAGGGGCTTGGAAGGCTGCTCTCACTGAGCAAGGGCCACACTAGCACAAAGCCGCCTCTGACACAAAGCCTCTGCTGTGATGAAAAGCCGCTAAGATGCAAAGCCTACGCCCAGTGCTTAGCTGCTAATGATGCAAAGACCACGCCCAACGCATAGCACTAATGACGCAAAGACCACGCCCAACGCATAGCACTAATGACGCATAGGCCACGCCCAACGCACAGCACTAATGATGCAAAGACCACACCCAACGCATAGCTGCTAAAGACCCAAAGCCGCAGTGAGCAAAGGCCACACTGACCTGGTCTACACTTTACGCTCAAAAGTAGAAATCCTTTTGGGCTTTCTTTCCTGGTACCGCAGCCAGCTACTCATTAGGTCTACAGTAAAAGCGAAGTGACTTCATGTGAACTTTCACAAGGCAGGGCAAACCTGTATACCGAGTTTATTGCTAAGAGGAGTTTAGTGTAAGGGTTCTACAGTCGCCCCCTCTCCCCTGGCCCCCGAGGCCTTCCATCTCATTATTTTGTGGTCTTGAGCCATTGGCTGTGCCTCACTTACCTCAACTATAAAGTGAGAATAATGCAAGCAGTTATCCTGTCCACTTCCGGGAATAGTTGTGAGGATTAAGAGAAATAGATGGGACATATATAGACAGCACTCATTACATGCCTTAAGTGGTAGTTGTTATAAAAGATGCAGGGAAAAAAATGATTTTATTTTAATACACGAAAGGGCAAAGCAAAGGCTTTGTGGAGATTTTGCTGATTACCCTAAATATGGAATGTGTTTCCAAAAATGATGTTACATTCTTCCCAGTTCCACTGCCAGTTATTAAGTGTTGTGAACAAGAATAAAAGTTCATTTAAAGATGGTTAAATAATCTGATTAGTCCTTAATAAAAGAACAGTTAAATAAGGTCAGGCCTTTTATTCTTACTCGCCACTGACTCTAGCACAGGGACTCATAATAACTTGTTAAATGAATTCCTGGTTCAATGGAATATTATTTAGCCACAATAGACATATATCTTCTTATTTCATATAAAAACCACTTAGATGATAAATGAAAATGTTTACAAAACAAAACAGTATGACCCCTATTTTTGCCTTTAGACAATTTACTTATATAAATGTATAAATTATGAGAAAGTGTATATTTAGTAGTAAAAATATTTGGTAATTGAATGATGGCTGGCTTTTGCTTTCCTCTTGGTAATTTATTGAATTTCACTAAATCTTTTTGAAATGGTGTTTCTTTTGTAAACAGGAAGAAGAGGAATAATACTTATTTAATGAGTTAGTAATAATTAAATGAATGGCAAAAGGTAAAGAGAAAATATAGTAAAGGATTAAAAGTATTCACAAGAAGGTCACTGACCTAATTTAGAATTGGCTATTGTACAAATAAACTTTTGAAATGAGAATGAAATTATATATTGTTAACATTTCTGCCTTTTGTAGCTAATTGTCTCTCTACCTGCCTGATGTATCCACTTAAGTTCCCTTAAGAGCTGGTGTTACTACTATAATTACACTATTAAGAATTTGATATTTCTAGTTCATAATAATTGACTATTTTCAATAGATGGATTATCTATCTAGATATCAAAACAGAATGCTGAAACTTGGAAAATTTTAAGCCCTTGAAGTTACTTCTTTATGTATCTAAAAGCTTCGCTGTAGCATGGATCAATCAATATTTTATCCTTGTTTGCATGAAAAATTATAAACTAACTGAGTCTCAGGGATTTCTGTCAGTGCTATGGTAAAATTCCCAACAGTTTGCTGCATCTTCCTAACAAATAAAACAGAACTGCATAACCTAGCTTGTAGGTTGAGGACAAAGTGTAACTACTATGAAATGACAAGTCAAGCAGGAATAAACTGTAACAGGAGAATTTGCATTTGAAGAACTCTTCTACTGGAAGTTGCATGCAACGTGTTTTTAAAAAAGTCTGGATTTAACTCTTGAATTATTGGCCTGTTAAACACTGCAGTGAAAAAGTGAAGCAGAACATTTAAGGAAGATGCATTTTCTTTGTAAAAAAGCAACATCTTAAGAGAAATTTCCAGTGCATCGTGCCACACAAGGACAGCTTGACGGAGCAACAAATGCTTCTCTCCGTATGTCAGCAGAAGCAGTGTTTTGACAGTTCATGGCATATTTTGCAGGTCTACAGAGACCTCCAGGAGAGTACTAAAGGAAAAGATTTAGTCTTTGTTTCTATGGAAACCATAGCCACTCCATAAGCCTGTTAAACAAGACAGCTTGCAACATGGTATCTTATTCAAGATGAATAGTCTTTGGAATACATCATTGATAAATTTTTCAACCTGGATTCAACATCTGCCTGAGAAAATTCTTTATCTATGATGAATGTGCAAGAAAAGAATGTGCTGGCCGCAGTGCAAACAACCTCCATCATATTCAAGTCCACACGCTGGCAATCAGAGCACCTTTCATTTGAAGAGAAAGGATTCTTCCAGGAAGCCAGAAACAACAATTTTACATTTGACACCATGAGACTGGCATTTTCTTAACTGGCTTTTATTTGTATTTCCTTGAATTTCTCTTTTTTTTTTCCATTGTAAATAATGTATTTAAAACTCTTCTCCTCACAAGCTGTGTATATTCAGCCAAATCCACTAGACTATGTCCTTTACTTTTAAATCACCAGTACCTACCAGTGTCCAGCGTATAGGTGAAAAGCTGTAAAATGCATAGCAATATCAGTCACCATTTTTATTGATCAACAACTACATTGCAGATAAAGTGCTTGATGTGTTCTATGAATTATCTCAATTAATTCATACTCCCAAGTCTGATGAGTAGATACTTTGACTAGCCCTAAAACACAGATTTTTTCAATATCCTGAAATTTTTCAGGGCTATCGATAATGACCTGTATCAGGAAACTAGCAAAACAGCAGAAATGAAACTAAAATTTTAGTCTATCTGATTCTAAATCCTATGATCTTGACATTCTACTATATCACATACTGTTAAATGAATAAATAATTCATAATATAACTCCTCTGAGCTTTTGTTCCCTCATCTCTAAAAAGAATGAAAATGGGCCCCTGCCTTACAGGGGACTTGTAAGGATTGTATGGTTTATTTTAAGCTATATAAACCTGTACAGATTTTAGTACTGATATGTTATTGACTCTCTGCATTTATAAACCAGACACCATCTGGATACAAAAAAGACAAGGCTTGAACTCCTTTTTCTTTTTTTTTTTTTGCATCTAAATTGCTTTCAGTAGTAAGTGCTTCAAATATAGAGTGACTTGAAAAAAAAATATATACTAGTATGAGTAAGCTGGACATTAGCCCTAGTGACAGATTAGTTCTTTTATATGTTAGTTACCTTATCTTCATACCAAGTATCTACATATCTGAAGACTAGAAAAAACCACCATAAAATTGAAAGCAGCTTACCAGAGCAGGTTACCCCTGCAAAGCCAAGAGACACCAATGTTAGATAATATTCACTGTGGAGGAACTGGGTCGCTGCTCATCACCGCTCAGACAGAGCTATAGAAAGTAATGAGTGTCACACTGGTGCCCAACCAACATTTGTTAACTAATGGATGACACGGCTCACGTGACATGTCTGTATGTACATCGCTGTTTGAGGGCCCGAGACCGCCCTTCATTTCTGGTGACAACTGGCGTGTATAAGAGCTTTCACTCTGCTTTAACAAACATAGACCATTGTGCTATGAAAGTGGACTCAAGAAGCTGTGGTAGAACCAGACCACCCAGGCCCTCCCTGGTGGCACAGCAGATTGGGGCACAGCACTGCGAAGCCAGTGGCTTCGGTGTGAGTTCAATCCCCACTCTGGAGTGGGCATATGACCCACAGGGCATAGCAGATCTCTCCTGTCTGGCCCGCTGCTCCCCTCAGCAGTGTACTTTGTCGATCTGGCTGTTCCGCTCCCCACTCTGTCTCTGGTGAATCCTCTTGCTGCCCCTGCACCTCTGGCCTGTACCCCAGTTCTATATGCATAAATATTATTTTAATGAGATATTTATAAAAAAATATTCTTTAGAGGGTGCTTGATTTTCCCATGTCTTGCCTATTATACATCTTCCAATCTTTGTAGGTACTGTGGACATAATGATGAATAAGCTCAGCCTCCCCAGGAAACTTATGGCTATACAGAAAAATAGTAGAGAACTAGTCATGTTTATTAGAATGTCTATGAGTGCCTATTAAATTTATTTAATCAATGTTTATTAAATAAATGAAGGAAAGCTTTATTAACTTTTCTTGGGCTCACTGTAATAAATAAGCATTAAGACCTAAAACCAAATTTAATAAAAGATCTTATCATTTGCTAATGTCAAAATGAATTGCTGGGAAGGGACAAGTCCCTCTTTTCACACTCATGGGTACTCTCTTTCTTGTCCCTGAGTATAAGAGGGAGCTGGAGTCAGGGTCAGCAGGAATGCAATGGAGAGTTGCACATTTTGCCACAAAGGCCAGTTGACTCAAATTATTAAACAAGTGTTTCTCTGCTTGAGAGTAATAAAAAAGCAATTCATGGCATTTATCACACCAAGAAATTCAAGTCAGTGTCATTAGCATATTATCTTTGGAAAGCTGACATTGTAGATATCATTGTTTCTGCATCTTAACTGCCATAAGTCACAAACATATAGTGTTGAAAGGATGCATTTTAACAAACATCCTCAGTTACAGATGAGCAATCTGCAGCCAAAGAGCTTTAGAGATTTTCTGTAATTGCTCAGCTAGCCCAGAGACACAGCCAGGACTAGAACCTGACAAAACAAATAATGAAACCATTGTAGCAGAAGCACCAACTCTACTCCACGCATGACTACTGGGGGCAGCTCTTTTAGCCACAAGATTTTTTTAAAAAACGACAAGTATAGATTTAGGGAAAGATTTTGCCTACATTTGTGGGGATAAGGGATAAAAGAACTATTTTTAATATGTAATTTATTTCTGTATATATATATATATTGCATCATTGTTCATGTTTGTACAATGTTTGCTTTCTTTTCT
>NW_004567126.1:5813067-5814155 GCF_000260355.1 Condylura cristata
GCACTTCATTTGAAAATAAAATTAGTTTTCAGTTAAAAACAAAAAAAGATGTAAATGCAGAATGTGCCTAGCAAAAATGTGGCTTCAAAAATTTTCAGAGAAATGGGGGTTTAGTCCACACCAAGACTCAGCTACCCTGAACGTTGGACACTTTAGAAAATCTTCCATCACCTCCAAATGCAGTGACACCTCCTTACAGCGCCCACCTCTGAGAGGCTCTGTTCAGGGCGGTGTTGCTGGCACTCATGGGAAAGAAACTACCCTGAACAGGGTTGTGCAGCTAGAGCAGATTGTGTTCTATCAGCTACTGTCTACTGCCACTATACTGAATCAGTTTTCTCAAGCATCTCTCTTCTACAGCCATAAGGAATGACAGAACTAGAGATACTCTTCATCTGTTCAAATATGTTTGATGCATCTATTTTCAAAAGCCCAGAGATGAGTTATTTTTATCTTCACTCCAGTCATCTAATCTTCTGCCTTACCTTCCCAAATGCTTTCAAGCACCCCCCTCCATCATAACAAGTTGTTCTAGATATTCTCAAAGAGCAGGAAAAGTTTCCATTTCTGAGCACATTGTCAGCATACTTATCCCCTCAAAGTAAAAACGCAGGTAAATGACAGTCCCACAGGCCATGAGGGCACACTCCCACCCCATCTTACTTCTGCTTACGCTCATTAATTACCTCCACAGTCCTAAATAGCTTATATATACTGTTCTTTCTTAAATTTTAACAATTATCTACTGATTTACAAACATGCACAGAAACTCAGTGATTTCCCCAGGCCATGTCAGTAGGGGATGGAGCTGGCACAGGAACCAAGGTAAGCTGTATCTAGACAGTTAATGCCCTGAACACTTATGAATTTTACCCCTTATGTTTCGTCACTGATCACTGTGAGGACAGTCAATGGCCAATCTCAGACACCATTTCTTTCCCATGATCTAGCCCAGAGCTTAACACTTAGTAAGCACCAATATAATATTTGTGAAGTAGGTAAAAAGTCAAATAACAGGTCCTCCTTGGTGGCGCAGCGGGTTAAAACACAGCATTGAGAAACTAAAGCTACTTCCACATGAGTTCGAT
>NW_004567126.1:5814560-5824218 GCF_000260355.1 Condylura cristata
AAAAAAAAATCTCATACACAGAATGAAAAACATCCCCTTGTTTTTGGTAGATTTAGGATCTAAATCTCCTGGGTCCTTGTCTAGTACTGGAGTCCTTGGTGAAGATACTGGTGTGAAATTCTATGACAAACCCTGGGGGTTAGAATACCTGCTTTAAATAGTCATTTACAGGAATGTGAGGGGAAGATCAGATACCATAAATTCAGTCTCCTTCATTCCTTTCATCTTTTTATGAATTTGGGACAGAAAACTGTTCTGTATGCATAAATAAATAAATAATAAACAAAGATATAAAACAATTCTTAAAAATCCTTTTCTGAATGCAGTTTCATGTTTTACAGCTCTGCCTCCTGAATGTGTCCTCATTGACTTTCTGCTGGGAAAGCACAGTGCCTTTATATTCATTGCTGCTCCACATCCCAAAAAACCAGGATTGTACTCAATCTTTTGGGAATAAAGCTTCAAGTTGTCTCATTCTCAACTCATCTGAGATTTTATCACTTTTGGTCAAAGATCACTGTGAGAGTCACATCAGTTATATGATCATTTTTTTTTAAGACCCAGCACATTTTCCCAGATGTGCAAATGTGGGTACATATTTGATGAGTTCCTACATTATTTAGAGCAAAGAAGAAAAGTCTAATCATGATTTAATAACAGCCTCTAAGATATCCAATCGCTGCACTGTAGACAGGACCTGAGGGCTGGCACACTGGGATGAGGTGGGGGTTAAACTGGATCAAGGGAGAATTCAGATGAGTTGAAAATAAACTCTGCTTCACCACCAGCCTCAACTCCCCTTTGTTTACAGCCCCTCAGCTCCACTTCATACCCTTACTCAAAGCCTATGTTAATAGAAGAAAGTACAAAATATATCTTGAATGTTTTCCCACGAGATTCTCCATTTCAGCATTTCATTTTATAGCCCAAACTACAGAGTATAAGTCTCAAAATGTCAAAACATGATTAACATTCCAATAGAGATCATTAGTGAGGGTGCCAGAAGAATGACAAATTCAAAGAATTTTTAAAACTAAGATTTGTATTATGAGTGGGAAAAGAGAAATGCTGAAATTAGATTTTAACATGAAGTACAAAACTGGTTACTATCCTTCAGGGCAATAAAATCAGAACCTTTGTTGTTATATTCTCTATAGAAAAGAAAAAAGTTCATCTAAAATGATCATACCTTAGAAAGTTTGCATAATTATTTAATTAACAATATAAAGTTCAGGACCCTCCCTAGTGGCACAACAGGTTAGGACACAGCATTGCAAGCTGGCTGCAGCTGCTTCAGTGCCAGTTCGATCCTTGGCCCAAGAGGTGACCCACATGGCACAGCAGACATCTCCTTTCTCGTGTGCTGCCCTCAGCAATGTGATTTTCCAGTCTGCCTGTTCTGCTCCCCACTCTGTCTCTGAATCCTCTTACTGCTCCTGCACTTCTGGCCTGTACCCCAGTTCTGTATGCATAAACAAATAAATCTTTTAAACTATATATTAATAATAATAATAATAATAACACAAAGTTTATTCTCCTAGAGAGTCATGGGGTCTTTTCAGACTTACTAGCCACTACTCTTGACATGGAATTAAAAAGCCATATAATAAGCCTTTTGTCTCAATTTTGTTGATGTCTTTCAGTAAAGTCCACCAAGAACACATTGATAGTTAAACAAGCCATGTTTACTACTCATTGTAGGGAGGGATGACACTGGCCATGGGGGAACGTCCTAGTAAGAGAATATAAGAAAGAACCCATCACAGGAGTTGAGGATTTGTTGAGTATTTACAGTAAAGGTCTAAGACAGTCTGGATTTGCTCTAGATTTGGAGCTGTCAGAAAACAGGGCCACCCTAAGGTTGGGAAGCTCACTGAAACTTACCTAGAGAGACTAGAACAAGGATAGAACTGCGATTGGTAAAGAAACAACACTCATTTTAGCCAAAAAATAATATTTGGTATTTTCTGAATATCATGCTGATCTTGTTTTTGTCTGCAATTAAAAAATAGTGGTCTTGTTTTATTACTTGTATCAGAATAATCTTGATATCATTCATCTGTGAGCAACCTTGTTTGAAGCTGAATTCTGTAAGTTTGTTTTTTGTCAGAAAGAAGACTAACTTATTGTGATGTCAGGCCCTCTTGAATGTCAGGAGTTGATTTTTTTTTCTTTCTCATTACCAACTTGTGAATAATTTTTCTTAGTTCCATAAATTCATAAATAAATGAATAACTTGCAGGAATAAATTTAATTTAGGAAAATAAAGTAACACTTGATACGCCCAGGAATGATGAAGTAAAATTCAAGTTCAGTGATATTATCACATCAAAATCATTATCAAGAATAACTGCCTTCACAACATCTCATCACCTCGGGAAACACCCTCTCAGGCAGCACCAAACAAGGCACAGCACAGAACAGGCTGCTAAAAATTCCTAATAATCCCAGCCAATTGCCACAAAGTTCCTTCATCTGTGATAGGATATCCATTCCTTAGTGACGACAAGACAGTGTGGGCTAAAGTGACTCTAAATGTCTCTGCACTGGCTCCAGCCAGGAGCACAGTGGACATGCTCAGAGTCCAGAGAGTTCTCAAACATTGTCTCAACACTTTTACTGGCCATCAACAGTGTAACCTAGTGAGGTGCTCACTACTACTCCAGCCCCCAGGGGGCGCTCTCTGTACCATTGTTGCACCTACCCCGTTGCCACTTACTTCACTCACATATAATTTATTGCAATGGTGTCGCTAACAGGAGGAAGCAATCAGAAACCCCTAAAGCACTGCTTAATTTTTGGCATATTCTTCAAGACTTTTGTGATATTTGGTTGGGTCCCAACTACATGCCTGATTTACGCCACCGTTCCCATTTTGTTTCAGTTAGTCACCTCTGCAAGTTATCTTGTTGAGAGTTTTAAAAACTGGTTACTCAAGGTAACCAGGGTTACCAACGTAACATAGATAACAGAGTCACATTAGAGATAAGAAAGCAAACTCAGGATTCAAACTTTATCTTACTCACAAACCCATTTCTTCTTCTATGTTAGAAAATCCCACTTAATTGTTTTTAAAACATCATTATTTTCTCATCAATCTTCAATGAATCCATCTATTCACTCAAAATACAAAACAAGTTCCCAATTTCAATATCACTCATGACTCCAATTATTTCAAACTGAAAGAAAAGTTCCTGGCTCTTCTCAGCATTGCCTTCAAATGGAAACAGTAACTCAAAGAGAAAAGATTTGACCTTAAAGAATTATGCTCTCATAGAGATACCGGAGCTTGTCAGGAAAGAACGTGAGGTAACTTCTGCTGTGAACACTGGCTTGAGCACTCCATCCTCTCTATCAGCCCCCAACCTTGTAGTAATTCATCCAATTTCACAAAGCTAGGAGGCAGTGAAGCTGAGGTTCAAACTCAGTTCTACCTGACTATGTTTTATCTGCTGCAAAAGGTATGTTTTCTCTACCCATCCACTTGTTTACTTTACAGGTGTGCATGTTTGCCTACTTAAGGACAAGTATCCATACACATCTATAATCATCCTCAGCAGCAGCATCTATCATCATCATCATTTACCATTGTCATCATAATTATCATCTATCATCATCATCATTATTATCATTAATACCACCACCACTTCCACCATCATGGCCATAATGCCAAAAAGCATTAGGGTATTAATGTAGAATACTGGTCATAAGCTAAGTGTCTATGCCCAAGTTGCTTAAATTTTAGTCCCAACTCCACCACTTACCTGCTGTGATCTGGCTATCTAATGTGCTAAATAAACTACCTTAAAACGCTTGATTTAAAGCAATGTTGTATCATTAATTTTCATGGTTCTGTGGGTTGACTGGACTTAGCCAGGAGGCCCTTGCTTAGAGTCCCTGGTACATGTGGGTCTGATACTGACTGGGACTACCATCTTCTGAAGACTCAACTGTATTAAACATCCAGGAGGGTTTAGTGACTAACGGGTCAGCTGGCACTGTCAACCAGAGTACAATACCTGGGCTTCTCTTTAAATTCTTGGGTTGTTTTTTTTTTTTAAACAGGTGACTGGATTCTGCTAGGGAGATTCCAAGAGGAACTATTCCAAGAAAACTTCTAGAATCTGCCTGACTACTTATGAACTGTTCCCAGAAGTCATGTGGATTGCTGTGCCTTATTTTGTGAGCGACCTTGCACAATGCACTTCTCTTTCCTTCATTTTTCCCAACTGTAAAATGAAGATAAGAGAGTTAACTACCTGGTAGGACAGTTGAGAGAATTAAGTGAAGTAATAACATGTAGCAAGGTTCAGAAAACACCTGGTATGTAATAGGCATTCAATGAAAGTTCCACAGCTATTATTCTCTCTTAGGGATGTCATATAGATGCTAGCACACTAGCATATTACACCTACCAAGTGTCTTAATCATACATTGTTCTGCTGCTAGTGACCATCACCAGGGTCCTGATGGTTCTTGGGTCATTCTTGGAAGCTTCACAAGGGCTTCCTGGAACTCAATGCTATACTCTGTAAGTATACTCTCTATACTCCTTCCCAACATGAACAAATGCAGAAATGCTGTCACTTGTCAACATAAGCTCTAAATGAGGATATTTCAGAGCCAGGCACACTCAACAGATTCTCAGGCAGGAGATCAAAAAGCACATTTGCCAACCCTCTTCAAAGTTTTGAACATTGGTTCCAAGTGATCCATTTAGCCTTAAACTACTTCCCACTCCAGGGTCCAAGCTGAGGACATCTGCTCTCTTACAGGTCAACTTCAAAGACTTGGGGGCAAAGAGACCTTGTGATTCTCAGGAACCTTGACCTTCAGCTTGAGAATTTTCTGCACAACTGGTCAACTGACAGGCATTTATTTGGAAAAAGAGGAGGAGTTATCAGACTCTACTCAGCTGAAGAACAACATGGTTCTGAGGAAGTCAATGTCACCTCCTCTAGGACACTGCATAGTGTTCCCAGGATCCTACCACATGGATGTGGAACATCACAGTTGACACAGCATTCTCAGGGAGTCCAGACCCACAGGGCAGAGTAGTATCCCCCTTCTAGGTTCCTTCAGACCCTGGGAGTGGTTGGACATTATCATCCACTCTGAAGAGAGGCACCAGCTCATCTACCTCTAATGCTTCAAAAATCTTCAGCAAAGCTCCCCTTTTAGTGAGTGGCACAGAATGGGATTGCTGTGGTGGAATTTGAGAGGTATCAGGGTAAAGCCTCTGCAGCAAACTGCTTCCTCTCCACTTACAGACTGCCTGAAATGCCACCAAATGTGCTTTACTCATTTTAGTAACTATGTTCTCTTGAAAAATATGGATTTTTAGATTGATTGAGTTCATTGTGGAAAGAACCATGATTCTAGTTAAGGGGGGAAATGAGGAAAATGGGGAGGAGCAGACAAAGTTCAGGAAGATAAGGATAGAGCTAAGGTCAAGAGAGTACTGGCAGCAGAGGCATGGCAGACACAGGACTCCCTCAACTCTCAAATGTTAGTTGTTTATTTTAAACAGTATCTACAACTGGAAACCTGGATACTGGTAACTACAGGTTTACATTCTTTCACCCTCAAAAATCAAAGGAGAAAGAAAAGAAGTGAGGGAAGGAGGGGCGAAGAGAGGCAGGGAGCCTTAAGGAAGGACTCTCCTGGCTAATTTTGATCACTACACTAGAAAGGCAGAGTCATTAGATTAAACTCTCATCTTTCTCGTGTGACAGGGAGGGAGGGTTGTTGAAAATGGTTCACTAAAGAGGTACTTTCAAAAAAAGAGGTGTCCTGGACACACACAAAAATAATCACTAAAGTCCACAATAGGTATTATCAGTCAACAACCCTTTCAAATATATTGTTTTATTGACTCAACTGTCCAGGCAAGCTGACGAGACTGAAGGAAAAGGAATGTTGGTGGTAGGACCAATGAAAGGGTCATTTGGAGTCAGAATTTATACATCTCTGCAGGTATATTCATACAATCATGATTTGTATAACTTTCATATCAACACATTTACAAATCTCTTGTCAAATCATCTGATGTAACTTGTCTGGAAAATATTCTTCCCATAGTCACGGCCTTTAAGAAGATAAAATTTAAGTGAGGGAGCAAACACTGTCAGCATAAGGATGTTAGGGGTGAGATAAGAGTGGAAGGAGGGGGGAGGGCCAATAAGGAAAACAAAACAAGAAAGACAGTGGAAAATGGCAAAAAGTGAACGTCATGGGAGTTTTGCCCTTGTCAAGCAGATTGCCACTCAATTTTTACATTGCACTTGTGTGCTATTGCATGCAATTTCCATTCAGTAGCTTCAGTTTCTCTCCAGGAAACAAATCCAGGTGCATTTTGTCAAGCATCAGGTGCATTCACAGCATCCATTATGTGGCCGAGCTGGTGACACCAGCCTGAAACTCCAATGCAAAGCCGGTCCTCTGAGCACTGTGTGCCTGATAAGCTATGCAGAGAAGCACCTGTTTTCTTCTTCAACGTTTGCACAGAAGTTTCATTGAATGGGAATGAGGGCTGAAAAGAGTCAGATCTGACTGGCACCTTGCCAACTGAAGTTTCAAACTTTCATGGAAATTTCTTAAAATCCATAACCACACAGGAAGGAAGACCATGAAATGTCAACATTTGCTGCTCAAAAGAACAAAAATAATTTGATTTGCTTGTGCTTACCTTTACAACAGCTATGCCAAGCCCTAGGGTGGAAGCTCCTACTCAGATCCACACCTGTCCGATCATCTGTACGTGGGAGTGAGAGTCGTGGTGGCTTCATAGCTGGGGGCAGTCCTGTGCCCTCCCAGAGGAGGCTCCCATCAGGGCTAGGTGCTAACATTCAACCCTCCCCAACCCCAGCATGGAATGACTTTCAGCATTGGGGCATTTCTCAAAAGGCAGTGCTATGTGTAACTGACCGTGTCAAAATGGCCAGGTTAGCTACTCTGAACTCCTAAATTATCCTTTTAATCCTCTTTACAGATCCATGTGAACTCTCATCAAGGGGAAGTTTCCTCTTCCCCTACTTCAAGGTCCTATGTTATCTGTGCTCTGGACACCACTCCTCTCCTCTCCTCCACATTCCTCTTCTGCCTCCTCACCTCCTTCAAACACTTTCTCACCAGTATCCTCCTATCTTCCCCATAAGTCTGCAAGCTCCTTCCTCTCACTTCTAAAACATGCTTGGATCTGTCCCTGGGCTCCCTTTGAAGAGGAACTTGTTTTTCCCTTTGCAGAGGCAAATGGCAGAAAGCGGGAGGGCAGAAAAAAGGAAGGCGACAGTGAGTGTAGCAATGTGTTTGGTTTGGTGTCAAGGCACGTTTATTCTGAATCCTCAGAACTCTGATTTTAGCACAAGCTGCACCTAGCTCAGGACGATGCTGGCACAGAAAAAAACAACTGCACTCATGGAATGAGAAACACACAAGTGAAGATGCAGGTGAAACCTAATCTATTGAAAAGTCCAGGCTGCAGAAATGTTACTGACACTTAATGGAAAAAATTGGTTATAACAAATGTAACCCCTATATAACTACATCCTTCTCAGGCTGACACCAGTACAGTCATAGATCCAGAGTAATAGTTATGTGTCAAGATGTGGGTCACAGTAGAGATTTTCCTATACTTTTTGGACAGAACCTGAAACCATTAAATATGTGCTATTTCTAAAAGGTCACCTTTCTGCCATTCTCCAAGAGATGAATTTAAGACAGTAACATTGTAAATTGAATTTTATTTTCTCAGTGCATGGCAATTACCAAGAAGTTTGCTTTCACTTAAGATTGATCTTCAATTGGCTATTTGTCCTTAATGTTTTGACTTTTAGTTTGTCTTTTCCCAAATCTCCTCAAGAAACTAATGACCCATAAACAAGAACTTAAAGCCAGAAAAGAACTGCTTTTATACTGCCAAGAATTATTTTCTAATTCAAATGAGGAACATTTTTCCTTCCTTTGTTCCTATTATTATCTCACTTTTTTAGTGTAGAACATTTTTTCCAAAAGACAGGTAAATAAAAGAAAAATACCCAGGAAAAATTTTCTACAATAGGTTTCTAAGTCCCATAAAAACATATTCTCTCTCTTTCTTTCCCCAAAGCCTCAGGATAAAGAAAAGCCAAATGCTGCCTTCATCTTGGCATTCACTCTGAACAAGTAGCCTGACCTAGTTCTCTCATTTAGTGTCACAAAGTCCTCTGAGCCTCTGCAGAAAACGTACAAAACCAAAGCCCATTTACTGAATGCTCAATACCACACCTATGTAAACAGGCAGATTTGAAAGGGAAGATTTTATATAGAGTTGAAATTTTCATAATCATGGACTGATTTGCAAAGCATATCACTTTTCTCACAGCTGGACTTAGCTTTCAAGTTCCCACTTTCAAAAATGACAGAAAATTCGATCTTACAGTTGAATGTTAATTCAATCCTCAAAATAGATCATTCTGGGTTAAGTGTAGTCAATTAATTTAAAACTCTCAAGCTCCACCTTAAGCTTCCCTTCTCTTCCCCAGGGAGTAGACTAAATCAGGGAGCACATCCAGGGCTTTTAATCATCATGACATGGCAGAGGGACCCGGGGCCAGACACTAGAATTGCCTCAGCTCAGCTAGTCTTGGTTTTCAGCATGTGTTCCAATCATTTGTGCCATCATTTGTACCACCCCATCATTTGTACAACCCCCAGCAACATCTTAAGGCTCTGTGTGCCCCTCTCTTCCAGAGAGTTCTCTCTCAGTGCACCACACTCCCACAACTACCCCTAATTTACAGTTCTCTCTCTACTGCTATGTTCATACCACCAAAAAAGCGAAACTTCTTTGCTCATGTCACCAAAGAAACCACCTCATGGAAGCTCAAGATGAGATGGAAGGTAGTGATAAGTCCTCTGTCTACAACAACTGCTTACCACTTCTACTTAACTACAGTCAGCCCTGTTGGGTGTGGTCTGCTAACAGCCTATCTCCTCTTAGAGATTCAGGCAGGAAACGGGATCTTATTGCTTTCATGTATCTAATCCCCAAGTCTAGTGTGTCTTCCATTGGCCCCATGCCCATTACTCAGACTCTTAATCCCCCTCTTCCTACCCTTTTGCTCTCCTCCTCTCATTTGGTCAACTTGGTCTCCCAAATTGTCAATGAGAAAAAAAAAAAAAAACAGATTTTACAACATCATGCATTCTTTTGAATTCTTTTGATTTTTTTTTAAGCACGATTTCTATACTTTGTTTTCCTCAAGGCTTTGACTCTTGATATATAAAGCCAAGTTTGGAAGATTCAAGGCCATCTTCTTTCTTCATCCCCTCATCTTTAAAAGACTTTACCACTACTATGAATTTCAAAATTTGTAGAAGTGGAAGCATCAGAAGTATTGGTTTAGCAGCACAACTACTTACATTCATTTTCTGCCTTTTAAAAGATTGTTTTGTTTGAAAAAGATAAATACATACCTTTTGCAGAAACCTGGATGGAGCTGGAAGGGATCATGCTTAGTGAAATAAGCTAGAAAGAAAAGGAAAAATACCAAATGGTTTCATTCATAGCAGGAGTATAAAGGACCAGGGGAGAAAAATAATAATAATGATAAACAACTATATACCAGAGATATTTTACGAGGATGGAGTGGGGAATGGGATCAAAATGGGGGGGGGG
>NW_004567126.1:5825058-5832115 GCF_000260355.1 Condylura cristata
AAGATGTGGTACATATACACAATGGAATATTACTCAGCAATCAAAAAAGATAAACTCATGCCATTCACAGCAACATGGATGGAGCTGGAAGGAATCATGCTTAGTGAAATAAGCCAGAAAGAAAAAGAAAAATATCAGATGGTTTCACTCATAGCAGGAATGGAAAGGATCAGGAAAAACAAAGTAATTGTAATAAAGTAAAAACTAAAAACAACAAACAACTATAAGCCAGAGATATTCGATGGAGCAAGGAAAGCAGAATAAAATCAAAATTGGGATTTTGGTGATGGCACATGGGTGAACTGGTGGTGGGAAGTCCACAGAGATAACAACTGAGATGGAAAAAGCATACATTATACAAAAATGATGTAAAATATATATTTTTTAAAAAAGATTGTTTGGAGAATGGCTTGTTAGAATAAAATATGGTGACATTCACCAAAATATATTATGAAGATCTAAAGAAATAGATAGACTCAAGATGCATTTAAGAAATATCCTCTTTGGGCTCTCCCTGGTGGTACAGCTGTTCAAAGCATAGCACTATGAAGCTCTCCGAAGTCACTGCAGCATGAGTTTGATCCCCAGCCAGGAAGCTGACTCACATGGCATAGCAGAGATCTGACCTGCTCCTCCTCTCAGCAATGTGTCTCAGTCAATCTTCCTGTTCTGCTCCACATTCCATGTCTGGTGAATCCTGACCACCCCCCACCTCCATACCTCTGGCCTGTACCCTAGTTCTATAAGCATAAATAAATAAATCTTAAAAGAAAAAAAGAAATATCCTCTATGAAAATTCCTCAGTCCTCTGTGGAAGAATAGGAATATCAGCTTCCCAAATTACATGTCTATTATGCCCTCACTAATACCAACATCACAGTATCAATGAAATAATTTACAAAATCTCCCAACATCACTCTTGGTTAGTATTACAAATTCATGGCCAGTTGCCCAAAGGAAATCAGGACCACCAGATACCACCCTAGCACTAAGCATCTCAATTCATGTCTATCATCTCTGGTTAACCTGAAGGAACTCAATTCATAATCTTCACTTACAGTAAAGTATGAGAGAAAATGAGCTCTTCTCTAGAGTAGATATATTTTTAAAAAGAGATTCCGGTGTGTGTGTGAGGGGGTGATGGTAGTGGCAATTTATGTTATGCCACCAAAACCAAAGTCTGCAGGGCCCTGGAATATAAAATAGAGGGTCCATCCTTGTCTGAAGACACTTGAGACCTCCTGTGAGGGCCAAATCTGAAGCTTGAAGTTGGGTAAGAATAGGTGAAGCAAAGATGGGGAAAAGAAACATTGCAGAGATGAGTAGTAATAACAGCACAAGGGAAGATGAACAGTTACCAGTGTGTGAGTTTTTAAAAGAAACGCTGTATGCTAAGATTATGGCAAGAGGAGATTGTTGGAAAAGAAAGTCTTACATTCAGGTGAGGGAATATTTGATACAGAGAATGTTCTGGTGTAGAGCAAGCTACTCAGACTGCAAGCCTGATTCTCTACTTAATCCAGTATGTTGGGAGATGATGTAGGTCTTTACTCTGTAAAAGTATCCACTCATTCATTGGAACCATGATCCTCTTGGCCAATAACAGATCTCTGCTCCACCTCTTTCATGTAGCAATAATTCATCTTCACAATGCCTCTTCCATATGTATCTGGACATGTTAGTATCTATGCTTTAAAAATATGGAACAACCTCAAACTGAATTGCCTTTTGAAACTGCCAAGGAATCCCATTCAGAGGCAGACAATACAGGATCGGGATGTATGTCCTCCTGGATCGCTTGTTCTGGCAAAATTAAAAGGGAGACAATACTGAGGCTTTGCTGGCATACTGATAAGACAAAAAAACAAACAAACAACTAAAAACCAAAAGCCAAAAAGAAACACACACACACAAAGCACCCTGCATTCTGCTGCCTGACCAATGCAGTAAGCCCAGCCTATAATGTTTCCCTTGGGCATCTATGAATGGGTTCTAATTGTATGTCAGGAGTTCTGTCCCCCCAGGACCAGTGTACATAAAACACTCCCCCCAAAAATTCTCTTTACACCTCTAGAGATGTGAGATTGCTAGATAGGAAGATTACATCATCCTCCTGTGAAAGTCAGCTCTCCCCATGGCATGTTGAGGGAGAGCAGGTTGGCCACAGTTGTCAAAGTAACCCAAGCAGAGCAAGGAAAACAACTGTGGTTTCCTACTTTGTGGGCACTGACTAAACCAGAAAGTCAATCACTGTGCTGCTTGCTTCACATAAGGAGATTATAAGTAATCTATGCTTTCTTTAACATTTTGCAGAATTTTTAAAGATGTATTATAAATGTCTGCTGGCTATTTTTATACCTAAGGATGGTGCCAATCTTTATCTTCCTGTGAGAACAATCAACTTCATTAAGATTCTGTGAAATAACTACTAATATTCTTTTTTTTAAAAAAAAAAAAGGATTGATTTATTTATGCTTACAGAACTGTGGTACAGGCCAAAGGGACAGGGCAGTGAGAGGACTCACCAGAGACAGAGTGGGGAGCAGAACAAGCAGACCAATGAAGTACACTGCTGAGGGGAGCAGTGGCGAGACAGGAGAGGTCTGCCATACCTTGCGGATCACCTCCAAGGCCAGGGATTGAACTCACACTGAAGCGGCTGCAGCCAGATTGCAATGTTGTGTCCTAACCCATTGCATCACCAGGGAGGGCCTTAATATTCTTTTCTTACATAAGATGAAACCAGCACCCTGCTGGGGATAAATAACCTGTTCAAGGTCACATGTTAGCAGAGTAAGGAGTCAGACTATGCGTTTATGATTTCCAAGTTTTACTGTTAAACTATTGTACATTGCCAGATTTATGTTTGCTGTACCAAAAAAAAAAAAAAAAAAAAAAGCAGAATCAAGTCACCAGGGAGGAGGGGCAGTCCTGGATTCCATATGTATGCTCTACAATGTTTCCAGCTGTAAATAACTCAAGCTAGCTCTAACAACAGGGAAGACTAAAAATGGGGTGGGATTTAGGTAATTTATATGGGGCTCTGGCTAGGTTTTTTGGTCTTTCTCTTGATTTGCCTTTTCTCCAAGTGTCAGATGTTTATCCTAATGCTGGCTCCCTCATTGTCATAGAAGCTGCCAAAGCAAGGTTGCCCACCCATCCAGAATCCACCTGCAAATCTCTCCACATATCTCACTGACCTCAGCTGCATCTGGCTCCCGACACTTAACTAATCACTAATGCCGAAGCTGATTCCCCAAGCTTCCTCATTCAACTATTGCAACAGGGTTTTGATGACTCAACTACTGTAAATCTTACACCGCACAATGGGACTGATGTTAAAAGTGATATTCTCCAGAAAAAGAAGCCTGTAGGGAATATACTTATAATGATAATTTTGTTAAAAGCTAGGACAAATATATATATGTATATATGTATGTATATAAATATCCATGAATATTTATATATGTATATGTGTGCATATATATGTGTCTGTGTGTATCCTAATATTTTTAGAGTGATTTTATGTGTAAGTGCTCAATATATACATATAAGAAGGTAGAAAAAGGAATTAATCCTAGAATTCTGAATTCCAGGATATTTTTTTCCCTTTTTCCTTTTCTTTTTGATACTATACTCTGCTCCATTTCCCCCAGAATCTCATGTTTTCCAACGCACAGATGTGAAACACCTCCTGATAGACAGTGCAATCTAGCTGGGTCAAAGGCTGCTGAGGGCAAGACTGGCACCTGGAGCCAAGTTACGCAGGTTACTCAAGAGCAGGACCTAACAAATGCCAGGAATGTCTTCAGAGTCCCACTGGGGGTGCTGAGTTCCTGTGGGTCCTGAGGTGGAAGGCTCCAGCAAACCTGTTTCCAGCTCTATCACCACCCTCTCCCCATTTCTGTCTGGTTTTCGCCCCCTCATCCTCCACCCCGGCCATCTTGTCATGTCCTCTTTTCTCCCCATTGTTCAGACACACAGGGCTGCATGGCCCTTATGTCTCCTGAGGCACTGAGCTGCCCCCAGTGGACCTGCATTTGGCTTCCTGATTAGGCGGCTGTCATTGGCCTGGTACCTTCCTGCAGCAGGCCCTGCCTGGCTTTCCTTCTGCTCTGGGTTCTCCCTGGTCTCTGGGTCTTCCTCACTCTCTAGTGTCCCCTGGCTTTCCTTTTTTTGGTCTTGCCTAACTCTCGAGCTTTTTCTTATCCTTTATCATTTCCTTGTCTCCTGTCTTCCTTCATTTTCTACCCTTCCCTTGTCTTTCAAAGTAAAACTACTTCTGGCTTTCCCCATCCAGGGTCTGTTTCCATTTTCCATCTTTCCTTGGTCCTCAGGCTTCCCTTTGTTTTCAATGCAGAGTATTTCCACCTTGAGATTTCTCCTTTGTTTCCTGTGCTGCAGGGATTCTGCTTCCACCTCCTCCTCCACATGCCCCACTCTGCACCCCTTTTCCAGCCTCACAGAGTGCTGGAGATAAGAGGTGAAGACCTTCAGACTCACCTGTGGCCAGGGCGGGCCTGTGCCTCAGCTGAAACTGATGTGCTCATCCCTTCACAACCTGTGTCAATCAAACCATCACACTTCCACCTTACACAGAGAAGCATGTCAGTGACTTCTGGATATAACTGGAAAAAAAAAAAGAAGAGAAAAAAAAGGCATAACAAGAAATAAATCTAAACACTAACAGTACTTAAAAGAAAACCAGAAAAACTTCATGCCATTTATAGTAACCTGGATGGAGCTGGAAAGGATTATGTTCAGTGATAGAAGTTAGAAGGAAAAAGAAAAATATTGGATGATATCACTTATAAGAGGAATATAGGGGTTCCAATCAAAGGGTAAAAATAAAAGACAAAACTAGCAGACAAATTATAGATCTGAGACACATAGCAGGGAAGGAGAAGAGAAAGGGCCAAAACTTGAAGTGAAGAGCACAAGGGACTATAGTGACAGTTCAGTGGGGTTGAGGTGGTGGGAGACTCATGGGGGTTATATCTGATGGAAGAAATCAAATAATGCGCAAAAATGAACAATGATGAGAGAAGAAGAAATAAAAAACCTAGCAGGGGCAGCATTTCTACCGTCAGAACCTGAAAAAATGTGCCCCCCCGGCGAGATCCCGTTGCTAAGCTGGGAGGGGGAGGTAGCACCTGAGGAAAAGGGCTGTTTCTGGAAAGGCACCTGCTTCGATGGAACCACTAGGTGAAGCTAGGGATCTCAATCAAAGCTAGACCAAAAACGAAGCTGCAAATTCTGCAAAGGGTGGAAGACCATCACTGCAGGCCCAGAAGTTCCTGACAGAAGACCCCACTCGTGGTCCCAGGACCCCTTTCTATTGATTTTGGTATGGAGGATTTTGTGAGGTGACTAATTTATCCTCTGATGAAATTCTACCAGTTTTAGAATTAGATCTTGGGTCTGGTCTTAATTTATTTTTAATATATATACATTTTACATCTTTTTCTTTCTTTCTTTCCTTTTTTTTTTACAATGTTTGCTTTCTTTCCTCAGGTGTAGTCCCCATAGAATTTCAACTACCAGGTCATCCATGCACCATCAACATAGCCCCTTGTGCTCTTCCCTCCCTTATTTTGATCCCTCTCTCTGCCTCTCCCCTACAGAATGTCTCTGATTTATAGGAGGAATATAGGGGAAACAAACAAGACATTAGGGGGGAAATAATAACCATAACAAAACAACAAATACAAACAAATACAGGTTGGGCCTAGTCTTTAGCAGGACTGGCCTCAGCTGCATGAAATGAAGGCGCTCTTGAAATGGGCTCACAGAAGCCTCTGGCTTTCATATGCACCTTAAATTGGTAATGAATTAACCCGAGCTAATTATTTTCTCTTCTGATGTACAATGGCACCCTGATTCAATGAGCCAATTCCAGACACTTCAATAAAATAGAAACATTTATATAAAAAGATAGTAGATGATAAAGGTGGAGTTATAAATAATGTGGAGAGTTCTGAATTATGCAGTTAGTATTAGAACACCTGTGGAACAATGAGCCAGATGTAATTAATTTTTTTTTAAAGCACTCAACAGACTAAGGGGAAAAAAAGCAGAGGTGAATATTTACATAATCTTAAGCTTTTGAAGTATTTCACAAAAGGAAAAAAATTATAAAAGCAATATCTTGCAAATTTATTTCTCAGAAAGATCTCAATAAAGCTGAAATAACATTGGCAGTTTAACCTAATTTTAGGGTTTTTTAAAATCATGTTTTCAAAATCTCTCATAAATAAAATTTAAAACCAAAGTATAATTTGCAATACCGGTTATAGACACAATGTACAGGTATAGTGTATCTGTGTGTGATACATAGATCTTTGTCAGAGCCTAAATCTCCAAAATCGATTAGAAAAAAGACATGAATAAAAATATAGTAGATGGGAAAAATCACACAAAAAGAAAACTTCTAGTGGCTAAGAAACTGCCACTAACCTATATAACCTCATGACTTCAGAAAAATTTAAACAAAGAATATGTTACTATTTACTTACTAAAGCAGGAAAACAGTTTTTAACAATTTCCATTATGTACATTTGAAGTTAAAACAATCTAAATGCTTAATAATAGGATATTTCCAATCTCTATAGTTACAACTTTTTTGTGATTCAATATAATATGAAATGTGTTAATGCTATATCATGTGAAACAAGTTTTCCAAAACATGTGAGTTCTCCCATCCTGTGTTCAACCAACCATGTCCACAGAGTCCACAGCTCAAGACATGGTACCAATATTTGCTGTGGAGCTGGAATAACTTGATACTTTGTCATCTTTCTGTTTCAGCTATTGAGTAAATACCCTACAATAGACATTCTAACTTTTCAAAATTTATTTTTAACTGAGGTGCTACTGGGGTATTATGACCATAGTTCATCCACCATCACCTCACCCATATTCCACCACCACAGACCATTGTGCTTCCTGCCCTCCTACTTCTCGTCAAGCCCCTCCCCCACTGTAGTCAGCTCTCAAGGATTATTGTGGGGCCTCAGCTACAGGCTGCTTGGGTCTTAGTGGTAGCAGATGAGAAAAT
>NW_004567126.1:5832885-5838456 GCF_000260355.1 Condylura cristata
TATATATATATATATATATATATATATATATATATATATACCACATCTTCTTGATCAACTCATCTGTTTGGGGCACATAAGCGGTTTCCATAGTTTAGCTATAATAAATATGACAACAAACATGGGAATGCAAGTTTCCTTTCAATTAGAGTTTTTGAATTTTGGGGATCAATGCCTAGGAATGGAGTTACTATGTCCAGTGGTAGATCCATGTCTTGAGCTACCTCCATATTGCTTTTCCTAAGGGCAGGACCAGTTTGCATTCCCAGAGCAGTGTAGGAGCATTTTCTTTTCCCCACATCCTCACTGGCACTGTTTTTTTCTGTTTTTGTCAATATGAGCCATTCTCACAGGTGTGAGATGGCAGCATATTGTGGTCTTGATTTACATGTTTCTAATAAGTGATTTTGCTTTTGAAATAAGATTTATAGTTACCACATATTTAACTTTTTTCCATTTTCTAGACTCTGGTAATAACATCCACTGGGGGATTCAAACCCACTTGTGATGAAGTTTGGGGATGAGATGATGAGACAACAAGACCACACACAGGTGAACTGTTAACAGCTCACTGACAAGTTTGGGGATTGGGGGGTTTGTGATGTCCCACGACGTTGGCCCTAACTTACTCCCCCTACCTGCCTCACACTCATATCGGGCAAGCTGCTAGAACCTCCCCTGGGGACAGTGGTCTCCGCTTGCTGGAGCTGATGTCAGGATAGCTGTCACTCACAACCTCTTCATCAGGATATCAGCGCTACTTTTCCCTGTCAGACTCTATCCTCAGGTGTAAGCTGATTCCCTGGCGATGACAGGTTTATTGCATTTGAAAGCGAAGGTTCTATAAACTTCAATTAGGACCAGACAGAATTCTAACCAAAAAGCTTTATAATCATTAGGCAGGAATATGAGTCATTCAAGCTCGATATTATGGAAGTTTCACCAGGGATTTCTTTCTTCTCTGAATGACAAGTATTAACAAAGGCTATAAAATAAATGACAGTCATCTGCAAAGCTTCTTTTTCACCAATAGCACTGGTCAGACTGCTCCTTAAGTGACCTGAAGAACCTGTGCGAGACCCAGGGCCATTCAAGGGTTAGGGACACTCTGTCTCTACCTCTGGAGATGAGGCAAATACAGCCGATGCATTTTCAATCAAGCTCCTTGTAAGATCAGAAAAGAAGACTGTTTTCTAGAGAAACAAACAGAAGCTTTGTTCAGGACCATGGTCTTACATCAGTGAGGCACAGAGTTCCAAAGAGGAGAGCAAGAACAGAGGATGCAGTCCACCACAGCAGAGTCCCAAACCTGCTTCCTGAGCCTCTAGTGATCAGGAATTAACTCTGTGGTCAGGCCATTCGTGATGTGTGTGTGCGTGTGTGTGTGTGTGTGTGTGTGTGTTTGTGCAACCATCCCAAGTCGGGTAGGTTCATTGTTGATTCTCATAGATGAAAAGAGAAGTTTGGAGACTTTGGTATTTCTCACAATGCCTCTACGGCAGAAGCAAAAGCCAGGCACAGAGAGACTGTCAGGGAGTCAGCAACTGAGCCCTCTCAGAGTCACGCAGCCATCACTAACACCTGAGATGAGGAGCCCCTTTTATTCCTCTCAACTCGACCCAGGTAGCTGTATTTTCACGTGCACATACCCTGTGCACTCGCTAGGTCCAGGTGTCTGTAATGATAGACATGCATGCCCCTCACCCTCATCTTTCAGCCCTGAGTGCCCATGTGACTCTTTGCACCAACACATTATCACATGTGGGCAGTGAAACCTGGAAGGAATGTAAGACTATAGGTGGCAGTCTAGAGGCTGGCACTGGGAAGGCAGAAAAAAGCCTGATTAGCTCTTTTCTCTACATATGTTAGGCTTGCTGCTAAAAGAGAAGCTCCAGAAATAGATGGTCAGAGCCCAGCTCCTCTGGGTTCTTAGTTTGTAGCCTAGTGATCAAGGGTGGAATAAATGGATCATGAAAGAATTTGGTATGCTTTTACAGGCAGCAACAAAATGTAATGTTTTTCTCCATTTTTTTCTCTTGTGCATATTTATCTGACAAACCATTAGCCATACACTCACAAGCTGAAGATCTAAACAAGGAGAGTGATGAGAGGAAGCCCATCAGACCTGGCAGTTGGTGCAACACTTTTGACCAGCCAACACTCAAGAACTTCAAGCTTTGTAATAATCACTTTATATATTTACATATGCAAATATATAAATTTAATTTGCATATGTTCTTATATTTCCCAAGTAAAAATAAGGGGGTGGGGGGAGGCAGTGAGGAAATACTGAGAGATTAAATGACTGGCCTGGTCAGCAGAGAGGTAAGCCTAGAAGGCCAGCAATGCTTTGTCCAGTCCATGTCTTTCAGTGGAGTAAGGGAGAAACTGTTGGGTTTATTCACTCTTGAGGAAAACACACATCTGTGAAAGATAACATGATGAGAGGTTTCAAAATCAAAATTCATAATTTTTAATGAGCATCATCTATATAGAAGATATTTCCAATAGAAGATATTTCCAAAAAAGCTTTAATAGGCCCTCCCTGGTGGCGCAGCGGGTTAAAGCACTGCACTACAAAGCTTAAGCCACTTCCGCATGAGTTCGATTCCCGCCTAGCCCCGGAGGAGTCCACATGGCGAGGCAGACCTCTCCTGACCCGACCGCTGCTCCCCTCAGCAGTGTACTTCGTCGATCTGCCTGTTCTGCTCCCCGCTCTGTCTCTGGTGAATCCTCTCACCCTCCGCATCTCTGGCCTGTACCCCAGTTCTATATGAATAAATAAATAAAATCTTTAAAAAAAAAAAAAGCTTTAATAGTTGCAAGTACAAATATGATACAACCCCATCTCTCAGAAGGAAGTGACAGGAGAGAGAACCCAAGGTCAATGGTATATCATAACAAAGGTACAAACAGTTTAAAAATATATTCTAAAAATATATTTTAAAATGTGGTCTCCTGGGAACGGGATCAAAAACAGTGGGGGGAGGGAAATGCACTAGACTATGGTGATGGCACATGGGGGATTTGGTGATGGCAAGCCCATGGGGATTGCAACTGAGATGGAAAAATGCACAAAATGATATAAAAATAAACTATTATATTATTTAAAAAAAAAAAGTGGTCTCTGAACTGTAAGAAGTCTTGAACAGCCATGAGAACAGGACAAATTCTCCAGATAGAAGGAAAAGGGGTAGAGAAAGGAGTGGGAAATTGAGGAAAATTTGAGGTTAGGGTGTTCTTAGCCTCAGACCCAAAGTAAAAATCCATGGACATTTTCCCATTAGGAGGCTCCCAGCAGCGCTGCAAGCCTCCAAGTTGCTTCTGGGTTGTAACCCGCCAGCTACTTGATGGTAGCGGGCAAGTAACTTTGCCATTCTCAATCTTGGTGTTCTCGCTGATAGAGTGTTATGGTAACAATAACACTGATCTGATGGGGGGAGAGCTGAATACTCCCTTACATGGCCCCCTAAAGTAGACTGAATGTCTGCCAGGGTCAGCACTGTCCTATGCACATGAATAATACAATGAATCAACCAAGGATGGCCCTTGTACAGCCAGGGACTGAAGCCAAGGATTGTTGCAGGTGGTGCCTCACCCCCAAGGGGTTGCTGGTGAAGACAAAAAAAATAGCCTCAGAGAAAATGCTAAAAAGTTTCAGATTGTGAGTTGGGGCTGCCTTAGAAAGAAGGCAGAAGGGGCAAGGGAGAGGGAGAAGGAGGTTGTTATTTGTTCTGTTCTGCTTGAGCTGCTTCAAGTTTGAACTGCTTTAGCATCTTGGGGGCCAGTGGATTTTAGCCTCAGACCACACTGATCTTGGAGAGGCCGATGCAGACTACTGAAAGTAGAAGCCTTTACTAGTCAACTTTGGAGAGGAAGAAGTTTCACAAGTAGCCAAGCAACTGAAACTGTTCCTTGTCCTGGTTTTACCATGGATACAGCCTGGCTCAGCTGTATGAGTGAGGTCATTTGTGGGGTCACTTAGTGGCTGTGGCTGCTGTCCTGAGTTCTGTTCGTCTGGTGCTGCGCTGGAGCATCCTGCAGCTCAGGGAGCAGCTCCTCTTATGTCTTCTGTTGTGTTCGTGAGTTGGTATCTGACCTGGAGTCTGGCTGCCATGTGCCAGGTTGGCAGAGGCAGGAAGAGACCATCATAACAGTCTTTGTGCAGGACAGTGCTGGACACAATTTTGAGAAAAGTAAACGGCCATTACTGGCCTCAGTAACTCTTGTAATTGTGCGTGTGGGTGAAGAACCCAGACAGTAGTTGGTAAAGTATTTGTCAGCAGGGGCCTTAGCCAGTTTAGGATTCCCTGGCACCTGGTATCACTTGCTCTCCTTGAGCTCTGACCAGTAGGAGAATCAGATTTAAACCAATAAGAGCCACTCATCCTTCATTTCTTAGTTTGGAAAGTCTTTTTACCACTTCCCTCATATAAATTAGGTCTCCTTATTTTCTCAGAGCTCTATATACTCCTTCAAGACACTTGTCTTCATTTTAAATAACAAGTTTGGTTCGCTGACAGCCAGATGCAGAGTGGATGAAGAGCGTTCCAAGCAGGGCATGTTCCAGCAATGTGTATAATGACCTTGAGGAAGGAAAGATTTAGGACCTTTGAGGAATTAAAATTCCAGTTGTGGATGAGTGCAAAGGGAAGAGAAGAGAGAGGGATTCAAGACATGGTTGAAGGAACAGATTGAGCCAGATCATGCAGGACTCTGCAGGACAAGAGGAAACCCTTTTCTCTTCCTTGCCAAAAGACACTGACAGTTTTCGGTATGTAAAAGTCTATAATGAATGAGGGTGGAGTACAGGTCTCAGCGTCTTCCTCAGAAGCTATTTCATAGCCCCTAAAGCAAAGTTGAAACTGGTTATTCCCCAATAGTCACTGGTTCCTGACCCAAGCTGGAAAATCAAAGTAAACTCCAGAATTTATTTCAGCAACTAAGAAAGAGGCACCCTTTCTGTGGAGAAAAAGAAACTCTCCTCCACTGCTAGCGGAAATGCAAACTGGTCTAACCATTGGAGAGTTGTGTGGAAGTTCTTCAAACTACTAAAAATGGAGCTTCTATCTGATCCAGAAATGTCACTCCTAGGAATCTACCCAAGAGACACAAAAACATTAATTCAAAAGGACACCTGCACCCTATGTTTACTGCAGAATTATTTACAATAAATAAGCTATGAAAGCAACCCAGATGCTGAAAAACAGATGACAGGATCAAGAAACTGTGGTATATATATAAAATGGAATATTACTCAGTAATCAAAAGAGATTAACTCATGCCATTCACAGCAGTGTGAATGGAGCTGGAAGGGATTGTGCTCAGTGAAATAAGCCAGAAAGAAAAATACCAGAAATATAGAAAATACCAGAATATAGAGAATATACCGGAATATAGAGAATCTAAATATGGACCCAAATACCAAGTCCAATAGGCAACTATGTCTGGTTAGAGATATTCTGCAGAGAGGGAAGAGGGAAGAAGGATCAAATCAGGGGTGGGAAGAGCACAAGTGACTATGGTGATGGTGTTTGGGTAAATTGGTAGTAGAAATTTCACAGGGATTTT
>NW_004567126.1:5838841-5843559 GCF_000260355.1 Condylura cristata
TCCTGCTCACAGTGAAAACTCCCACTGACACTGCCCACCTGTGGGCTCACAGGGTACATGAGCCAATGTATTGCATTCATGACTTAGAATAAACAAACCAGGGCCCAAGTGGTGACCTCATATGCAGGGCTCTGTAACATAGAGCTAGGGACACCACAATCTAGCAATAAAAGTGAAGATACTCTACGCAGAGGAGGAACCATAGTTGAGCAAGGGGCATCTTGACGTCTGAAAATGGAAGATAATTTGGAATGAAAGGCCATGATATTCAAGAATCTTTATGTTCACGCCCCACCCCTTAATATCATTCTACTCTTTTTCATAAGTTCCTTTTCTCACTCCCAACTGACTTTCTTGCCCCAAATCCTGTATAGCATTTGCTATGAACAGCTTTTACGTATTTGCAAGTTGGCTGCTACTTACTCTTGCCCATTATAGCCCTCTGACTCTTTCTATCATCTGTCTCAGCAGCCTGACTCCACTACCAACTGTCCAATGAGCTCTGTGAGTCCCTATTTGAGTTCCAGAGAGAACGTGACCAGCCCAAGTTCTGCCTGTGTGAGGTCTCATCACACCTGTGGTTGACAGGCTTTGGGACCTAGTGGACCACAGGAGAGACCTCCCAGACCCCCATCCCAGGCACATAACCAATGAACCTATGTACCAGGACTGGTAGGGAAAAGAAACACATACCTTGGACTCTCAGTCCAAAATATGGATTTTATTACTAGAAAGAAAAGTTCTTCATGTTTAAAGGATTACACTGCTTTCCGTCTCTGTTGTCCTTGAAAAGACTTTCTTTGAACCAAGAAATAATCATTTACTTCATTGAGAAACAAAATGAACCATGCAAATGGAAATTGTGAGATCCTCATTTGGAGACTAATTGGGGGAGAAAACAAAGTCTGTGATCGAATGTGCATCTGCTTCCAAGTAGAGAGGCTGTTTTAGAGCCAAGTGCGTTTGCTTTCCTTTTTTTATATTTCTCCCCAGGCTTTTTAAGTAGATGAAAAGTAACTATAAATCCAAGAACATTTTCCTTATTGCTACTAGGGCCCCACTGAATGAAGGCATCTAAGCTTCTTAAAGAAAATTTAAGAAATCCTGAGGCTCGTGCTACCATAAATGCTCATTTGTGAGTCTGGCATCTGTTACATTATTGCCTCTAGTCTGATTTATTTGCAGATAATCTCCAGGTCTTTCATGGAAGGATGTACGTACGATCGCTAAGCAACACTGGGAAATTTAGCCCCCAAAATCCTGCCATGTAAAATACTGTGTTGTCGTCCTCTGATACATTTCTCTCTTCTCCCTTGCACTTGACAATTCCTTTCTCAGCAGCCAAGTAAATTTTGAAAGCTAGGCCTTATGGAAGAGCTGTTACTTCCTCCAGCTGCCTTGCTACCCAAGCACTCTCCTAAAAGCTTGGAGGGTAGAATTGAAAGAGATGGGTCGCCTAAGAGCAAACCTGCTCACAGAAGGCCAACCAAGAGACTGGGATCTAATCTGGCAAGTTGTGCTCATTCTCATCATTCAGCCAAGGATCAGCCACATTCCAGGTGTTGGCTCTGCCTCCCCAAACTCATAGGATACTGCCGTAATTAATTCAGGTCAGACAGACCACAGACCTTATTGGTGACAGGCACACTCAAGTCTATTGTGCCTGACCTCCCTCCACCCTGTCACCTCATCTGGGACTGTGCAATTACCTAAGGAACCAGCTTGTCACCAGAAGATTGGTGGCAAGCAAATGACCCCCAAAGTAAATCCAGGTGACACTTGATGTCTTATCTCTACTCCACTGGTTAGTGCAACTTTAATGTAGCCAGAAAACAATCGTCTGCCAGACACTCTGTCTCTGTGCCTCTGACAGTGACAGGTTAGTAATCACAAATTCTTCCCAAACACTTGCTTTTTCAATGTTCCTTCCTCACTACCAAAGGTTTCTGTCATTATAACATACCTTCAAGATGGACATGTCACTATTTCCAAGATGACAGCCTATCTTTCATTAGTTACATTCTCAATTGATGTGTTATTTTAAAGGGGGAGATTGAGCTCCATGGGTCTCTGGCTAGAAGCTATGAAACTCCCTAATCTTATCAGGAACACTCATCCAAATCATTTCCTTTTGGAAATATTTCCACAGAGGAGCAAGCTCATTCATGTATTGTGCTTTCTCCATTTTAGTTTCAAAAATGGTCATCTGCATATTTTGGCCCCAAAGTGGATGGAATAAATATGATTCTGAATCTGTAGCTGTGTGGAGATGTGTTGAGAACTTATGTTGTATGGGGACATTGGACATGGCAGCAGGAAGCAAAAGTGACAGAGAAAAAGTCCTTGTGTACTCGGGAAGTGCAAAACATCTCCAAAACCAGTGAAACAAAGATACAACTAGCACCAGGCATATTACTCTTAAGTAATACATGGATGGGCTACTTAGAGGTTGTGGGAGACAAACTCAAGAACTTGGCACTGTTAGTCACTACCATGAGCTGAAGGTTGACCCCAGAAAAGATATGTCCACACCAAAACCTCTGTTACCTATGAAAGTGACCTTGGGAAATGAAGTGTCTTTGCAGATATAATTAAACAGGATCTTGAGATCATCCTGCTCAAGATAAGAATCCTTAAAGGGACAAAAAAGTGACAAAATGATAGGAAAACATAAGCAGACATGGAAAGATGTAGCCATAAACCAAAGAACATCTGAAGTCACCAAAAGCTGGAGAAAAAAAAGGAAAGTTTTTCCCAGGCCCTTCTGAGGAAGCGTGGTCCTGCTCTCAACTTGATTGTGGAACTTTGGTTGTTTTTGAAAAATGATTTTACTGATTCCAAATAAATGCATGCTTATTGTTTGGGAAAAATGAAGTGAACAAATAATTGTGCACACAATTTCATCGCAATCTCACATCTAAAAGAGCTTGCTGTTTTTGCATTTTACATCTTTTAATCTATTATTTAATTTGGGTTTCTGGTATTGTACTTACTGCTGAGTTACAGTAATCATTAATATCATCTCCTAAGTATTTCCTTATCAATGTACTGTTCCTTCTTCATCAGATAAATATTACATTAAGGAGGGGCTGCAAATGCTCCCCACATTGCTACATGTCGAGGTGACCACTCCATGTCACTGAAATAATGGACCAGGTTTCCAGTCCCAGTATGTGGACAAGTAAAATATACACCTTTCCATGGAAAATTCCCTGGGCACACCACAGCACTCCCTGTGTCCCAGCTGACTTCAGGCATCTCAACACACCCAAACCTCAGCTCCCCATTTAACTTCACATGCCAGCCCCCTCCCCTCCAACCACCCCAGCATGGAGCCAGTCTCCAGCTTCCATCTGCCTAACTTCAGTCCTCAAACATTCAACGGTTTTGAACTGCTAATTCTTTCCTATGTGAGGTTAAATGGCCTCCCTGACTATCTCCAACGACAGCCCATTTTTGTTGGTGTCACAGTTCTGTATTATTTCTCTGTGGCAAGAAATGTGTGAAAACCACAGGGGTGTGTTGCTTCATTACAGCTTTCCAAGGTTCATTAAATAAAAATAGCTCTAAATAAAGTTACATTCAAAAGCACTTGCATTAAATATCAACTGCTAATGAGCACCTTTTCAAGAATGTCCCCTGAAAAGCTGAGCTTGTCACCCATGAGCAATTGTTTTCAAGATCAGTGAGAGGAAGGAAGGGCTTCCTCCCTGCAAACCAGGGCAGCTTCCTTTGGAGATGGGTGTCAAAGGGTGTGACCAGTTTAGTGGGGAACTTCAATTACTGGGATAAAAAAGGAACTTCTCAATAACTACCACCCAGAAATACTACATCAAATCCCTCTGAACTCTTCCCTTAGTTCCATACCATTTTAGTCACTTTTGATTTTCAAAAATGTCTTCGTTGAGACATTTCCCAAATATCTGGGCATCAGGCCTTAATTTCATGTGTGATGCAAGGCCCTTTCTTGATGCCATTCGCCCAAATCTCTCCTCATTCCTAACTCAGGACGACCTCTGTTTCTAGAAGCTTGGGGAGGTTGGGGTGGGGTTTCCTGGCCTTCACACACTACTTTATACCACCCAGTCAAGGTAGAAAAGAGGAAGAGAAAAATACCACCTTCTTCTTAACTGAGCAGTCTCAGTAATTTGGGGGGCATCCAGGGCTTAGACTGTGGGCTCCCTGTCAGCTAGTGGTCACAGCAACCTGCCCTGTTGTGAGGGCCTCTCCTAGCACCCCAATCAGGTGCCACCATCATGGGGGAGATGTGGTGACCACCAATGCATGTGCAGTTCATCCTTGGCACCTGCAGGGAGTGGACTAGCCTTGCTCCCATCTTTCCCTGGGTTCCATAACAGTGGAACACAGTGATGCCTTCCCGATTCTCTTCCCCTCCTGCGGTGGCTATACAAAGTCAGGGCAGCGGGTTCAGCCTGAGGGAAAATATCCAGCTAGGAGATGACATGCCACCTGCTCTCCTTCCATCCCAACCTCATCCTCATCAGTGGTTCTGCTGAGAACCTCCTCCCTCACAGAAGGCCAGAATGACAGCCTCCATCACCCCATTACGTTAGATGGTCTTATCAGACAGATGCTCTGCATCATACTCTCCTCTTCCAGATCTCTCCTTATAGCAAGTCTAGAGGTGTAAGAGGGGGAAACACTGGGAGGAACTGAGTGGCAGTGTTAAGACAAATCGGTGAACAAATGTGTTCAGT
>NW_004567126.1:5844400-5901116 GCF_000260355.1 Condylura cristata
ACCTTCACTCTTCCAGTGCAGGAGGCCTCGTGTCTGCTGCCCCAGTGCAGGCAGTTCCAGACACTTGCTGTCTTCTAGCTGTTCCAGGCAGGAGGCTATCACTAGTCTCTGATTCAAATGTGTCTTCAAATTCACAGGGCCCATGACAGGCATCTTCCAGTGCTCTCCCATGCTCCAAGTCAACAGTCATCCCAGGACAGACCTAGGAGCTTCACAGCCTGTGAGTGAGATGCTGGTTTCCTTCTTGCGTTGCCCAGTGATCCCTTCTTGCAAGTCCAATCTCTGTGAGCTATCGTGTCTCCTTGAAACCTTCTATCACTTGGTTAGAAAGGGCAAAGACAAAGACAAAACCTTCTCTATTTTTTCAACTCCCTTTTGAGACACTCCCACTGACTTTCTATGCAGATTGGAGGTGAGTAACCAATACTTTTTTCTGCTATCTTTGCACAGGTCCTGCCTGCATGAGTCCAGTGTGTCCTCTCAGAGAGTGTGGGTACAGCTCCCCTTATACTCCTTAGCTTTGAGACTATAGCTAAAATCCAGAGTCAAAAGTATATGTCCAATCCAATAGCCTGGTATATCTGGAAAAGAAACTGATGGTTCATTCCAAGAGTAAAGAAACATTTCTCCCTGTTTTGTTTGATCTTAGTTAGCAGGTGTCCAGAAGTCCTTGTCCTTTAGGATTTTTGTCATTTGACATAGAGAACAGAGAAGGAAAAGAGCCAGAAATGGAGCCTCAGCATTAAGGTTCCTTTTATCTTTGCTATGTGTGAGTAACCAACGTTTTTCTCCTTTATCAATATTTGGCTGGTTAGAGGCTCCAGAAAAATAAAATTGGACAACATAGCAAAGGCCATGAAAACGTTGCTAAGTGCATTCTTTTTTTTTTTTTTTTTGGTAAGTAAAATATCAGGGGATGGGAACACAGTGAGCAGCACAATGTACCATTCACTGACTGATGGGTAGTTATTTAGTGAGCATCATCTTCTGCCAGGTACAGTGCGAGGCTCTGCGTCCAGCTTACCAAATCAAGATCGGGATATGGTCCTTGAATTTATTCCTTAAAAGAGTGCATCCTTCACTTTGTGAGACAGCAAAATTTGCCTCTGTTTTTAAAGATGTAGCTTTCCTATATTTCCTGGCAATAAATGGAAATCAAGATGCAAGCCATGTTGCCCAATAAGATCTGTGAACATGTTTGGCCAATTAGTATTCTTTGTCTGCATGTGCAGCTTATGAAGATTCTGAGCGCAGTTGGAGGGCAGCTGTGAAGTAAAGAACCAAGAGGTGCTTTTACCTCCTGAGTGCTGAAGCGCTTCCATTCTGACTGGAGTTTCTGCTTCATTAACCATGAACTCACGTTCTGCTTGCTCAGTCAGTGTCAGGCAGGCCAGAAGGCTGGCGGGTGACCAGCCAACAGTAGATGTAGTATTTGTCACGAAGCTGAGGCCAGAAGAAGGGCTTCCGGCTCAAGTAAAGTTACGTTCTCATAAAAAATTGCAAACTTACATGGACTCCACTTAAGGGTTTTTGAACATTAGATTCATCTCCTAATGTGCAGCAATGCAAAGGGATGAGGGAAGAATTGGGAGAGATCAGCTAAAGCTGCATGCAATAAGGGGGACGCCAATCTTACCACTGCCAGTTTCTTACTTCACAAAGGCATGAAATAACTGCACACACAATAAACAAAGCCCATACATACCTTCTGAGTGGCACTTGTGCCTCCCACTAGGCTTAGATTTAACTGGATAATCCAACTGTCAGGCCCAAAGAAAAAAGAACATGTTGAAGTGAAACACTCATTTTTGTAGTTGTTTTTCCTAGAGACATCATATGAGGCAGAGTTCTTTAGCCAACAACCCCTGGAGGCAGCTTTCTTTAAAGCTTGTCACTACTGTTTCTACAAGTAAGCATTTTTTCAACTCAAAAACTACAGTTATGTTGCTAACAAATCTAGCATGGAATAAAAATAAACCAGCAGTTATTTAATGGCATGATTATATGCTAAACAAATAGTAAGAATGACCTCATAACATTTATTATTCTAAGAAATATAATCATCATAATATATGACATTATTATTAGGAAATATATATATATGATAGGATTCCTACTCTTAACCTAGAAATCTTTTCAAAACAGACCATTCCTTAACATGCTTTTTCTTATAAGAGGTAGGAAATCAGCTGCAAGAGGAACAGATATTTGGGCTTGTGTAATTATGACAAAAAGTCCATCTTTACATCAGGTTTACCCACCTGCTATATGTAGGTATGTGAATGCACTTACTTCATTCTTACTAAGGTGGACAGACACCAGATTCCCAGGTGAGCTTTGTCTCCAAGCACTTCCAAGGTGCTCAGTGGGGAGGACCAGAGCTGACCCAAGTTTAGCAGCTGAGCTGGAAGCAGGGCTGGTTTCCTCATGTCTGATGGTAGGTTCATCTTCCCATGAAAGGAAAGAAGGTTACATAATCCTTATCAGTGCAGATGGCTGTTCTGCCTCCAACAGCAAGCACATCGTTGCAAGCAAGCACAGTGGCTTTAATCTCTAAAGAATACACCAAATAAAATGCCTTCCTTTAATGACAAAAGAAAGTTCCTATCTGCTGCATGGTCCAAGTGACAAGCTATATTTGGCAGTTAAGAAACTGCCCTGTAATATGGGTAGGCCTGAGAATGCAGTTTAATTTTTACCTTCCCTGTCCAGGTCATGAATTGAAATCACAGTAGGTGCATAAGGCTGCCAGGACGACAGCGAAGGAGGAAAGCCTGAATTGACTGCCAGAACATTCACACCCAGCCAAGAAAACATGCCAAGTGATTCTTACAATGAAGCTTTCCTGTCCACATATCACACATTCAGGCTAACAGGGAAAATAATTCTGCCCCTTCCCCACCATCCCTCCATCACAACACTTGGGCCTTTGGGAAAAATCAATCAGTCACATTTATAGGAAGTGATTATAATCATGGCCACTGCACTGGGTGATCTTTCACGTTCTCAGGTGGCAGGTAGCAGAGAATCTGAATTAGGAATATCTGGAGACCAGGAGTTTTATTTTGGTTCTGCTGACCAGTGGTTGATGACGAACACGTTATGAAAAGACTTGGCCTGCCCATCTCACCCAGTTAGTATAAATCTTCCTCGCTTTCCCTTCCAGAAACAAGGCATTGCCAGACTTCTCTGTCACCTCTCATTCACTTCTCAACCCAAAACTGCCCCTCCTGCAATGCTCTCCAGAGGCAATGCTAGGAAATCGAACAAAACTTTGCAGGCCTTCACGTGCTCCCACTTACTTCAGGCAATATTGAACACCCTGTCCTAAAATTCTCTCAGTCCCTGGCTTTCATGACAATATCCTCTCCATTACCACCTCTAATGTTAGATCCCTCTACAACTTCCTCTCTGACCTTTATTTTTTACTGATTTCTTCCAGTTGTATTCAGAATTGTAATGACATTGAACATTGTACAAGTTTAATATGAATAACAAAGTGACCTGACATGTTACAGATTATAAAATGTTCGCTGCAACATCTCAATTCACTCTTTTCCACCATGCAGTTACAAAATCTTTTTTTCTGGCCCTCCCTGATGGCACAGTGGATTAAAGCACAGTACTGGGAAGCTGAATCCTCTATAGCATGAATTCGATCCCCGCCTGCCCCAGAGGTGATCCACATGGCGCGGCAGGCCTCTCGGGACCCACCCGTTGTTACCCTCAGCAGTGTACTTCTTCAGTCAGCCTGTTCTGCTCCCCACTCTGTCTCTGGTGAATCCTCTCACCACCCCTATACCTCTGGCCTGTACCCCAGGTCTGTATGTATAAATAATAAATCTTAAAAAAAAACAACTTTTTTTCTTAGGAAGATAACTTTTGGGGGGGTAGAAGGTAGAATGATAATTTCTAAGATGTACTCCCTAACTTCAAGTATTGATAATCCAAAATAATAACATTAACTATAGTAATCAAGCTCTACATCATCTCCAGAACTTACTTCTCATCAATTTGGTTAAACTCATCCAGCTATGGATTCAACTGTTAACTATGAATTGATGACACTCAGATCTATCATCACTCTCCCAAATTCCATTCTGCTTTTGGAAATATCCTCATGAGTATCCCTAGAGTTCTCAAAATACCAAGACTCTAAAACCAAATTCAGGTGATTCAACTTCCCTGACCACTCTCCATACTGTTTCTCCTTCACAGGTTCCTTCCCTCCATCCAAAATCTATACCCAACTTCCAAATCCTACTTCCAAAATGTTTCTCAAATTTATCTCTTACCTACTATCTCCACTTCCTGGGTCCAGGTCCCTTTAACTCTTGAATAGACCATATTACAAATGCTTATAAACAAATCTCCCTTTCTCATATCTCAGATCCTTCTGTACATCTTCCACATGGATGACAAAATCATCTTTCTAAACAAGTCTCATCATTCTCTCTAACCTAAAATCTTTAGTATTTCCCATTGCCCACATATAAGGCACAAATTCTAAGTACATAACAGGTGGTTCAGTATGACCTGGCTCCTTCTTGCCTCACAGGTATCATTTCTTGGATCTTCTACAATCTTGCCCTGGTATTTGAAATCTTTGTCATCTCCATTTGCTGTGACAAATTGATGATATTGCATTGGGAGGCCCACTTCTAGAGAGTTCCCCCTTATTTTCTGATGATTTAAATCCTATTCATCCTTTAAGGTTCATTTCCCACAACTTCTTCCCTGACCTACCTCCTGCTCCCATATACTGCCCCCAACCTAGTCTAATATCATCATCCCATATTGGTTGTCTTATTATTTGAGCTTGTCTGAGGAAAGGAATCATGATTTGCCTATCATTACAACATAATGCCTATCGGCAATACATGGATCTGACTTTAACCACTTGCTTCAAATTCAGTAACATTTACCTGATTTTCAACCTATTACCTTTCACCTACATGCTCACTCTCTGTTTAGTGTAACTGGATTGAAAACCTAGGTTGGTGGAAGCTGGGCCAAGATGCCACCCTGTGAATTCCTCTATTCACTCCACACTAAGAGAGTGGTGACATGGAGTCCCAGGTTCCTAGGTAGGAAATCCAGACCCAGCATGCCAAGTGTCCACTTTTAGGAATGAGAGAAAAAGGAGGGGGAAAAGCGGACATCCTTACCCTATTATATCCTGTCCTAATAGCAATGTTTTAGAAAATTACTCTGAATCAAGGTAGTGGGTACACTGCTGACAAATATCATTGCATTGCTGAAAGCCTGGAAAATCATGAAGTGAATTGGAGTAGCTATCAGGAAATAGCAAGGTATGGTGTGAGAGAAAAATAAACCAAACTGTTCTCACCCTGCGTTCCTCTGTCTAATGTGATACAATTGGGGGATGGGCTGTATGAAGTCAGATCAAACTGTCATCTATTATTCAGCTTCACTAGAAATGCACATGAAGGCCAGTATCTAATTAAAATGCCAGACTATTTATCATCTATTCTTGGCTTTGAAACACAATGAATACTGTTACAGCTTTTTGCAGACTATTTTGCTTCGTGTGAAAGTCAAATGACTAAAGACTTAGTTAACCAGATTTATGTAACGGAATAAAGTATAAGCACATGCTGCATGCTTCCAGTCAACTCAAGGTTCCGTGGTCTAATATCAAATATGCTAAAATGAAGTGTGTAAACATTTGTTGGAAAAAAAGTCAATTCCTAAACAATAATGTAAAATTAAGCATTTGTTGGGTTTGTCACAAACTCAGAGAGAACGTATTTAAGGAGCCGTGGTGCATATATTTGCCTTTTCTCTCCCAGCTTCAGTTCCTTCATCTGCAGAAAAGGGGCACTGATAGGGGCATTCAGCATCTCTCCCTAAATGGATTATCTCACTACAGGAGATAAAGCTTGAAAATGTTTAGCATTGGAGATGGCACTAAGTGTTTATAAGTATCAGCAATTATGATGGCGCCTTTAGTTCAGCAGGGTTAGCCTCAAGCCTAGCTTTGTATGACAATACGCCAGGCAGCTTTTGTATTTTGGCCAATCGCCTTAGTATTTATGGACAGACCACAGGCATGTGAAACAGCAGTGATGGAATATTCCCTTGGAATAAACCTTATCTGGGTTGGGAAACCATCCTAGACGTGAGGAGAGAGAGAAGAATAAGTCTTGCCAGAGATCAAGAGTCACCTTATTATGGAAATCCAAGCTTAGGTTAGTTTTAATTCATGCATTCATGAGATTTTTTACTTTGGCTACAATGTACATGTTTTCCTATATTTCTTTGATATGGATCTAAAGAGAATTCATTTGAAAATTCTATAAAATTAAGAGATTGACCATTTTCCAAAGAATGAACAAATACGAAGATGTAGTATAAGACAAATGTGGCAGTGATAAGTTGAGCTCCACTCTGATAGAGCTCATTCTGCTGAGATTTCATAAGAATACAATTCATGTTGTATTCTTAGAAATACTTTCCCACTTAGAGGAATTGATTTATTAGGTCTTATCTTCCCTCTCCCTCCAAAGCCAGAATCACTGAATGAAAATATAAACTTGGTATTCAAGAGTTCTATAGCAGGTAGATTTTGTTAAAGAATTTGATATTTTATGATTCTTTATAACTATAACATGCCACATATTAGAACAAAACCACTTTTTTATCATGGCACTAATAAAAGTATTAAATTTTCTGTTATTTATTGTGATGCACATACCTCATATTTCCTATTGTGTTGCTTCTTTCATTAACCAGGACTAATGGAAAATATTTTCAAAGAATTCCAGTTTCAAGATGAATTGGGCACATACTATAGATTTTATAGCCTTAAACTCTAAAAATATAAGAAAATATATATATGCATACTCATGTATGGTCTATGTCTGACACACATTCTAGGTTTGGTTTAGCTACAAAGACAAATAGGTCTACAACTCAGGGAAGAACTTGTGTTATTATTTAATTTACCCTTCTCCATCTATCTCAGTTTTTCTTTCTGATTCCAGATGCTTTCTTTTCAGAGCTTCTATCTGTATTTCTATTAGTTCTGGATGAATTTCTAAAACTTGCCCAGATTTGTCTTTGGATATATCAGAATCAGGTTAATACTCAAGTGAAAATGATGGTATCTGTGCCCAATGCTATTAAACACATAAACAAGGCTCAAGCTCCTTCCCACCAGCCTAACTCACCCACAGAGATTTTCCATATCTCCTTGAAGGGGTCCAAAGTTCAAAGCACAGCCTAAGAAGTTCTGTGCAGTACTAGTTTGAGCCCTGACCAGAGAGCTGACCCACATGGCACAGCAGACCTCTCCTTTCTCTCCTGCTGCTCCCCTCAGCAGTATGTTCACTCAGTCCACCTACCTGCTCTGTTCCCCACCTTGTCTCTAGTGAATATTCTTACCCCCCATCTCTGGCCTGTACCCCAGTTCTTTATCATAAATAAATTTTAAAAATCTCCTTAGGACTGGTGGTTCAGCCTTCCAAGTGAATGTAAAGCAAGTAGAGATCTTGACTGGAGGAGAGGAGTAAACGCTCTGACACTTCGGCTTCCTTGCTAAAAGGCCAGATGAGACTGATACCAACACCTCTCACTTCTTCCTACTTCCACAAAAACTTGATGCCTGGAAAGCAAAAGAAATGCCTTAAGAAATCTGTTAAGTGTTGGGAGTGACCAAAGATTTACTGACAAGGACTGAATTAGGGTGGTAAAGAATTTTACCTTGCATCCAAGCTTGATAAAGTGGTAATAATACTGACCTTGAGATCTGTGATGGGACTAGCTGAAGGTGACAGCGAACTGGGCCTCACATCAAGGACACAGCGATGAGTCACCCCTTTGGAGTCTATATGAGACCCTTCCCCCTGATTGAGTTGGCAGTAGCTGTGGGCCCCACCCTAGGGGCTCCGTCTCAGCTGCTGTCCAATAAACTCTGCTTGTTCAGCCTTTCTGCCTCCCGCCTTCCTTTTTTGCGGCCGGTCACAGAAGTTGGGACAAAACATTAAGTATGCTCTTCACTTTGGTTCTTTGGTGAATGGTTAACTATATTAATAATAACAGATTTCACTGCAATTTGCCACAGAAATACCAAGCAGGACTTCAGCTACTGCAAAGTCTCATCAGGCTGTACTCGGGGGTATCTCGCAGCTGCTTACAGCCCAGCGTAGCCTCTTGAAACAGTGCTCTGGTGGTGTCTGCTACCCATTAAGCTATGGAAGTGCCTCATCATGGACAGTTTGGAATGCCCACTTTAACAATAATGATGCACATTTCAAGAAAACACCTCACATCTGCAAATCAATAGGATAGTTATATCCAAACTCTGAAGGCATCAGAGCAGTAAGTGGTTCTGTACAGAAACGAAAAGAAAAACTGTAACACTCCAAGTTAATGAACACTTGCCAGCCCTGCCTAAAAGATTTACTTTCTGCCATAATCCTATTCATGCATGCTGCCTTTTGTTTTACAAATAAGCTAAGTACCAAGCCCTAGGACTAGTGGTAGATTCCAAAGACAAATTTCTATTTGACTTCACTACTCCTAACCTCCTTGCCTCACAGTATTGTTACCTGGGAAACTAAGGAGAAGAAAGTTGGCTGTTTCCACAGAACATCAATCCAAAAGCTAGAAAAGGTCAATATGAGGTCTCAGAATAAGGTTCAGATTTTGAAACTCTACAGTCACATCAAGATGATTTAAAAAAAAAAAAATCAAGGTAGTTGGGAATCAAGAGAGGGTTTGTGAAAATACTTAATTGGAGAAAGCCACTGAGAATGGTGTGAAGCACCCCTGACCCAAAGGGGAAGTCCTCCCTTGCAGAGAGGACTTTCTGTGGCATCACCTGGAAAGTCTGCGTCTTCTGAGTAGTTTGGAAGAAATAGTGGATGGTAGTCTGGTGCTGGCCTGAAGAATCACATGGGTTCTGAGCCATTACAATGGTGAGAGCTATATATAGGCAGCTGTGTGCAACTTCCTGGTTCCTCAGATTTAGGAAGTGTGGGACTGATGGGTGTTTCCCATGGACCATTCGTGGGACTACTGAGAGAAAAATGTCAGCTTGGGACCTGATGGCAAACTAGGGCTGAAAGGGAAGTGAACTTATCTCACACATACAGTCAGCACAGTCTAGGAGGGGAACCCCTAAAGTGCCAGGAATGTACTCTATCCATCTGCCTGACCCAGAGTCACTTTAACACCTATTGGGTGACTCTCTGACCTCCTTTTCACTTTTCAACTCCCACTTCCAATTCTTTCTGATGGAATCAGTAAAGAGAGTAGCTAGTGAAGGAGGGGGAAAGATCTAGGAGAAAAGAAGTCAACCACACCCTCTTGGAGAGGGCAGGACCCCATCCACTCCACAACTAATTGGAGATGAGGAAATCTTTATCTTGGAATGAAGTTTTCTAATATATGGAGAAAACATGTTTAGAGTTGCCTACAGCTAGTTAACATGTGATATATACTAGTAGTAAGGAAATGCCATGAGCCTGTCCAAGTTTCATCCAAGGGCATGACGAAAACTCCCTCCATTGTATAATTTTTTTTTTTAAGATTTATTTATTTGTGCATACAGAACTGGGGTACAGGCCGGAGGCTCAGAGGCGGCAAGAGGCTTCACCAGAGACAGAGTGGGGTGCAGAACAGGCAGATCTACGAAGTACACTGCTGAGGGGAGCAGCGGGCGGGTCAGGAGAGGTCTGCCGCGCCATGTGGTCACCTCCGGGGCAGGCGGGGAATCCAACTCGTGCAGAAGTGGCTTTAGCTTCTTAATGCTGTGCTTTAACCCGCTGTGCCACCAGGGAGGGCCCCACTGTATAAATTTTAAGAAACAGACACAGAGCACTCAACAGTGTTGTTAGGGTATCATTGTCCAAACATGCTTTGTGTTCACATCTCCCTTAGGAACCCTACAGAAAGCCAAGCATCTTCAGCTTATTCCTCCAATGAGTTAAAACAAAATCTATGTGACTAAGTGGAAAGATAGACACACTATAATACCTACCATTTCTCACTTGTAATTCTCCTTCATGATACAGCCCAAACTTAGAACTTTCAGGTGAATTAATGCATACAGACTGATGGGGGGGGGTGAGGGGGAGGTTCTCACCTGTTCAGCAAAAACACATCTTCCTGTTTTTACCTCAGTGATGTCTCATGGTAATAGCCCTGCTACACTAAGCAAATCATTAACCCAGTTGTTCTCAAGGGCAGTACAATCCCAAGGGGAAATTCTGGAAATCTGTGGAGACATTATAGTAATAGGGTAGTTGGATCCAAGAATTAACCCGCTAGAGAATTCAACCATGGCATCTATTTTTAAAAACTATGCATGTAAGTAGGTCATATATTGTGCAAATTTCACCCAGATACCAAAATGGCACTATAATTATTATGAAAATAGTGTGACACAATTGGTAACAACTGGATTCACACTACTTTATGTAGTTTACCCAGTCTAATATTCTGGTTTATAGAATACATTCACCAATGTTTTATTTTTAAAAAGTCCACACATTTAAGAGTTGCAAGAATAATACATTGAATATGTTTAGATTCTGTTGATTCATGAATTGAAGCAGCTTACCTTATTTGCTTTAGCTCACTTGTACATGTTTTCCCCCACAGCCACTTGAGGACTACGTACAGACTTTGACACTTTATTCCTAAATACTTCAGCAGGCATCTCCAAAGAACAAAAGCATCCTCCTGCAAACAGTGCCATGATCACACTTTGGAATTTACACTGATTGAAAAAAACCCAGGATCTAAGATACAGTCTCTATTCAAATTGCCAGCTGTCCCAAAGATATTCTTTAGAATTGTTTCTTTCTTAACCTTAACCAAGAAGCAGACATTGCACTTAGCTGTCACATTTCCTTCTTCTCCTCTAATCTAATCAGCTAGTTCATCCTTTGTGCCTTTTATGTCACTGACGTTGTTGAAGAGTGCAGACTACTTCCTTGTTTCACGGAAAGTCTTACAAATTGGATTGTTTCCTAATGAGTAGATTTGATCAAATTTTTTTATCTGCAGTATAACAAATGTGATGTTGCAAGCTTCTCAATGCATCACACTGTAGGCAAAAGAAGCCATTTTATCTTATTCCAGAAATGCTAAGTTTGATTATTTGATTAAGGAAATCCATCTGATCTTCCTTTTTAAAAGGTATGGTTTGGATGTGTATATAAACCCTTCTTTTTTTTAAAGTACAGCTCCTAGTGATACCCTTCTAGAGATGCTCATTATAGAAACACCTTTCATAGCCTTTTACTTACTGCTATAAAGATCACAGAACCTCAGTACTTAAGATATTGCCAGTAAGTTACCTTGACAATATTCTAAGATTGTGTTCAGTTACTCCCCATTTAAAAGGTATAATAGTTGTTCAAAAAAGGAAATATTTAAGTAGAAGTGAAGCATGGTAACCTGAGATACGCAGCTTAGGAACTGTAGCAACAAACTTTTTGCTCAGTTTCTGGTATGCAAAGCAGTCTCTGATATGGATCTTGCTTCATATTCAACCATGTCCTGCCATGAAGCAGGATGCATGTAAGAGGTCCCATGACTGCTGGGCCTTGGAGATCCCATGATAACTGACCCTTTACTCACTCCTTGGTACACAACTATACCACTCACCTCTTGGTATGTAGCCACGTAATATCTGACATATCCAGCTTCCAAAGCAAACCCACCTGGAGCATTGTAGAAACTGAAAGTGTGAATAAGCTCCTGACTTCCTACAGATGGGGCTCAGTTTTGTGATTCAAATCCATTGTGTCAGCACTGGCACATTAAACCTGCTTCCTGGTGCTATATAGTAGAAGTTAAATATGTACTAACATTTATTACATGTTTTCTTGTACTTGAATAACTCCATTCTGTACAAGTTGCATTCATAAATATGATCCTATTAATCATAATTTAAAATGAACAATATAGTCATACTGATCAATATGATCACATGTTAATTTAACCATGACCATGGTCATAGCTTGCTCATTTGGGGCCAAGATATACCTTAGGCCCAAGTGTCAGATAAGTAAGAAGCTGAAAGAAGAGTCTATTGAAGTCGTTTCTGGAGTTGTTGGATTCAGAGAGTAGGATCCTTGGGTTCACTCTGAAAAAAAAGTTGCACCAGAGAGCTCCTCTTTCCGGAGCACACAGAGAATTTCCCGGGTGAGGTTCCCTCTGAGACAGAGCTGTTAGTTATCGGAAGAGCAGGCTTACTGTGAAAAGGGAGAGAATAAAGGACACTTGCATAGACACAAGAGGGTAGAAAGAACTGCCCTGTAGGGAGGAGTTGGCTGGAGAAAAGTCTGCATGGTAGCACGCAGGCAACCTTGAGGAGAGCTGCCTCTGCAAGGGAAGTCAGTGAAGAGAAGCCCAGTGTGGCACAGGTCATGGGCAGTCAGGAAGCTGCTGACCTGTGGAAGGAGAGTTGGTGAAAAGAAGCACCTGCACAGTCACAGGTGGGCAGGGCTGCTGCACCAGGCCAGAGCAGAGACTGCCGTGGTATAGCCTTCTCTTTGGGAGGGGCTCACTCCCTTGTGTTTGCTGCAAATTTTGGATAATTATATAGAATTTGAAAGGCACCGAGATTCCACAATGGTCCTCATTCTCCTTATCTTTACCTCAGGGGCCCTATGGCACTAACAGCATCTGATACTTTGCTTGGGTCTGGGCCTGGGAGCTAAGGACTTTTAGTTCCTCTGCCTGGTTTAAGGACTATGTAAATCACTTCTACCCCCACCTCCAGCTGCTGGCAAGTGTGAGCCAGGTTTCTGGTCTTGTGGTGCTTCCTTTCCAACTTTTCTATCCTTATTTTCCACCACTATGATAATGCAATCTGGAATAAACAGAAGTCAGAAGTCTGGGGCCCAGAAAAAAAAGGAAGTGGACAGAGCCAGCAGGGTCAGAGTAGTGTAGCTGCCCCAAAGACCCTGGCCTCGTAATTCCAAACTCCTACACTGATGCCACAGTCTGAAGAATACTGGAAGGTTTATCCAGAATTACACATCCACAAAAGGCATCCTTTACGATAAAAATTTTATAATCTAGTTCTTGCGTTCCCAATCCACAGACTGCACTGACCAGAGAAAATGTCTCCCTAAGAGTACACAATGCAATCCCTGAGCTCTTATCTTTACCCAAGATGTTAGGAAATTACAAGACATCTGCTCCTAGAACAAACTTTGTTATAGAATAATTGATATGCTCTTTATTGTGTAATGCCCACTTTTCACAGTGGTATATAAGCTGCAATCTCAGGAGAATGGGTACAACTGACTGGAACTCTTCCGGCCCTACTCTCCAGGACAGACCTGTTTGACTCTCAAAATAAAGCTCCTTTATCAACCTTTTCTCATCACAGTAGTGGATATTTCAGTCAACTGCAAAAAAAAAAAAAAAAATCTTACTGAGGGCAGGGCTTAGAATTCAAAGAATAGTTCATAAAGTAAATTATTAATTACTATTAGAAAAAAATCTTTCATCTTTTAGTAAAAAAAAATTTTCAAAGGGGGCCTTCCCTGGTGACACAACAGGTTGAAGTGCAGTACTGCAAAGGTAGCCTCAGCAGTTTCCACACAAGTTTAATCCCCTGCAGGGAGTGGAGGGGGTGACCCACACGGCTCAACAGACCTCTCCTGCCTAACCCGATCAGCAGTTCTCCCGATCAGTTCCCTTCAGCAGTGTACTTCATCAATCTGCCTATTCTGCTCCTCACTCTGTCTCTGGTGAATCCTTTCAATACCCCTGCACCTCTGGTCTGTACCCCAGTTCTGTATGCACAAATAAATAAATAAATCTTTAAAAAATTTTTTTAAAATATCAGATGGTTTCACTCATAACAGGAATCTAACGGATCAGGTGAGAAAATAATAATAATAATGAACAGCTATAGACCAGAGACATTTTATGGGGGTGGAGTGGGGAATGGGATCAAAAACAATGGGGGAGGGAAATGCACTGGACTATGGGGATGGCACATGAGTGACTTGGTGATGAGAAGCCCAAGGAGATTACAACTGAGATGGGAAAATGCACAAAATGATGTAAAAATAAACTATTATATAATTTAAAAATATATATAAAGAAAAAATATTTTTTTCAAAGGATGCTACTGTGGACATTAAAATTCCTGATCACAGATTTGTTAATTTGGCCCATTTGGTTTTCATTTAAAGTATTTAGAGATAAAACTTAACAGACCATTATAGCTTGAAATATATAAATAAGCGAGCAGTTTATTTTCTACATACTAGATCCTTTGAATATTGAGAATACCTTGCACAGAAATTCTCAAAAGTTATGCCAGCTAATGATTTCATACATCTCAACAGTGCCTTGTTTCTTATTCCCTTGAGTTACATTTGGAAGAAAAACAGAGGATTAATTTGTTAAATTCAAGTAAGCAGGAAATTTTATTAGAGATTTGAGAAACCATTTCTGTAACAGTGAGACTCCTGTGGCATATTAAGGAGAGCGCAGACACAACAGCACAACTTTGACCCAAGTCAGACTTTGTGTTCAGCAAAATTTGTTACCAAGGCAATTTGGAACTGCACCAAGTTATCACTTTATGGAATCAGATCTGCTACAAAGAAGGCAAATAGGGAACTTTTGGAAAAGGATAGGGACTGTTCCGCAGCTTATCTTTGTTACTGGGCACTTGTCCTTGCACTGAAAACAACTGTCGCTTAACTTCAACAACTTTCTGAGATTCTACTTGCCACCTTCACTCTCCACTCTCATGAGGCATTAAGTACCTCAGAGCCATGCTCTACTTTTCTTGGGTTTCATTTCCAGGAACTTGCAAGGCACCGCCTGACAGTGAGCACAACTGGAGTAAGATGGCACGACTCTTACTGTGTGGCCACACCACTGCGAGTCCCTCTTCACAGTTTACCGTGATACTTGCAAGTAGGGCTTCACTATAGCAAAAAAATCAAAATAAACTGAAGTGGGTTGCATCTACCTTGCTGCTGCAGTAAATTTTTAAAAGCCGGAAATGCACACAATTATATTCAATTAGACTGTGTAATGCATAGTGTGACGGTGACCAGCTTAAAATGATAGTAACTGAGTCCCAGGGCAAGTTGGGTTAAGTAGGCAGCTTCAGGGACAGCAGAGGCAGAGTCTGCAGGAAAGTTAGAGGCTTCTGAGATAAGGACAGTAAATTCTAACAGGTGCTAACCAAACCCACTCCAGAGATGAGGTCAGAGAGTCCAGGAGGGCTAAATAAAGCCAGTAAAACTTGAGAGAATAACAGGGGACGTAAACTCCAAGAGCTGGGAAAACAGGAAGTGCTCAGAGAAGTGTGGCCATGGGGAGCGTACACCCATCACAAGCAGGTTGATGAGATTTTAAAATAGAGGAAAAAAAGGGTTTAAACACCTCTAGACATGGGCCCTCAATGGCTTCCTTGCCCCTCCCAAGTACAGCATAACTGGGAGTCCTGACTTTCTTCGTTTACATAAACTTTACTTTCTTAAAGTCTGTTTCTCTCTGCTTACTTACCTAAAAGGTCTGTGGATTCTTTTTTACAGCTTCTTGAGGCAAGAACCCATGGTGGTTCAAGCTAAGTTAATGTGCACACCAGCATCATTAACTGTAAGTGAAAAAAAGATCAACGATTTAATATTCAGTACACTGTACAATGGGAAGGCCGGCATATCTTACTGTTAAATTATTAAAAAGCATTTCAAAGGAGACTATCAATTCACACATTAAGGTTGATGAAAAGGATTAAGTATGCGATAAATTGTTACCACCTATTTCACAGAGATGAGTCTTAAATGATGATTGTGGAGCCTGGAGATACAAATAAATCACCAAGAATAGAATCGTGTCTTTTACTAGTATACTGCTAACAGATTCTAAATTTTTATCAATGTTCAAAAGGCCAAAAGTTTCTGGGTTTGTTTTATACCAGGGAAGGAATTAGATTTTCTGTCCAAAAGCTGACTCTATATTTAAGTTGAGGTCAAGTTTATGGATCCTTTCTCAAGTACTGTAAATCAACCCATTTTTAAAGATATAAAAATATGATTTAAAAAGTGTATATGAGATTTTATTTAACTGCTGCTCTTCAAGAATGCCATGGGACCACAGAAGTCTCCCCCAAAACCTTCCTATCTGGACAGAAATGTTGCATGTGTCAAAGAAGATGCCAGGGCTAAACATCTATGGCAAAGTACTTAAGGTGACGCCCTTTTCCTCTAGTGGCATTCCTCCTTCATCTTCATACTAACACACGTGAGGAATGCTTGATCAAAAAATGGTAATACTTTCCAATTCTTTTTTCACCATAACAAGACTGCTGCAAGGACTTCTAAATGATTTTCTTAAATTTACATACTCCCTTCCTGATTAACGTACTTAAAAAACAAACTTCCAGTAAACTATCTTCTTCTGTAAATTCTGTCCTAACACCACGATACGGATAGGAAAAAGTCACAATTACATTGACTTCTGAGATTCTCTTAAAGCTTCTCCCAAAGCCTTTAGGGTTTCTTTTTCTTTTTTTTTCTTTTTTTCCCTTCTAGGGTTAATCTTCAAGCAGGACTCTAACAATGATTTCACTTGGGAAAATATTGAGTCAGACATATAAAATTCTTGTTAGACATTTATGTTATAGAAGTTTGATGAACAGGTTACTAGTTTTTACAATATCAAGTGAAGTCTAAGAGGTAGGTGGCTTCTACTATAATGGAGTTGACATTTATCTTTTTTTTTAAGCTTTCAGGTTTTCAATCCTGAAAATTCCCCAAGTGTGGACACACTTGGTATACTTCCTATGTCCCAAACATGTTCCGTGGATTTTCCACCTTGGCACTTTACTCACTCTGGTCCACCCAATGAGATCATTCCATCTTAGCAACTATTTGACCAAGTCTTATATGCTGAATTTTCTGAAATTCGAATTCTATGAAATAGTACCTTTCTCTCTCATTTCTGAGATCTTCTTGACATGGTATGTAATTTCTTTTAAAATACTAATGTTTAAACATGATTTTGCATTTTTAATTTACATCTTAAAATGTTAAGCTCCTTTTAGATAAAAATCTCACCTTACCCTTTGTATTTCCACAATGCCTGTGGTTTGTAACCAGTAAATATTTGATGCACCCTATCTTTCTGGTAGTCTCAGTTTTGTGGTCAGATTTCAAGGCTTTGTCGGAGTTTTTTTTTGTTTAGTCCTTTGGGTGGTTGTCTTTTTAAATCCAGACTGACTCTTCATTGTTGAAGATTAAAAACTGCCATCCTCATACAAATTTTGTTTAACTGTGTATTTTGTGTTCTTCTCTCCTTTATCTTATTTTGCCCTTCTACAGTCCCCATCTATTTGGTGGTTATACATTCATTTTAAGCTACACTTACTGTGGTTATTTGAGCAGTTACAGCATGCATTCTTGACTTTCCATACTAAGGTTTGTGGGTTCTTTTGCCTTCTTCAGTGGAGCTTCCCACATACTGTATCTTCACACTGCCCCAGCAAAAGATTAAATCTAGTTCACTTCTCCTTGTTAACTGGGCAGATCTTTGTGCCCCCCTCAAGAAGTAGAGAACAGCAGGTGTGATTGTGTGTTCATGACTTCTGAAATCAGGGAATCAGTTCGAAAGTAAAGTGATACCAAATGTTGGACATTCATCTTCCTGAGACCTGCTCTGCATTTTAAATTTTCTATACCTTCATGCAGGTTTTGTTTTATTTATATCTTCTCAGATTTAATTTTTCCTTTATAGGGAAGTTGCCTCAAATTTTTTAGTCTAGTCAAATCTTTTAACACTGGAGGCTGAGTGCATTTGTACCAAGCAGAGAATATTACACTGAGTATTAACTTTCCTCCTGTCAGGCCTCCCTAGCAGCCTAGAGGTTAAGCACAATCACTGCTAAGACCGGAGTTCAATCCCCAGCAGGGTAACTAACCCACATTAGGTTCAGCAGACCTCTCCTGTCTCACCTGCTGCTCCCCTCAGCAGTATAGTTCAGTCTGTCTGTTCTGCTCCCTACTCTGTCTCTGGTGAATCTTCTCACCCTCTGCACCTGTGACCTATCCCCCAGTTCTTCTACACAAAAGTATTTTTTTTTAAATAATTTCCTTCTCTCCCTCATTGAAATCATTTTTGTGCACATTACTACATTACTTATTACATGTATGTATTTTTAATGTTTGCTAACAGAGTAATCAAATGTACTCTGCAACATTATTACTAAGGCCACTGTCTTTTGTATGTGTTTTGTTTTCTATTTCAAAAGGGGGCATCAAATTTTTCAAGCCAAACCTATAATGATAATACTTACCTAGCAAAATTCTTCAAATGATATTCCACAAATCATGAGACTGAGGTCAACATTATTATAACCTCCTGCATGTGGTGCTAGCAAAATAGCCCAGCAACACTAGGCAGCAAAGTGAACAGAGCAAAGTAGAATAGGACAACGTCCATGAGAATCCATGAATTACATACACACACAGAGGAATGAATCTCATTGTGGCAGAAAATAGGGCAGTAAAGATGAAAAGCATGTTTATAATTACTATCAACAAAAAACATGAAGTACCAAATTTAACAGTTCTATTTTACAGAGAAAAAAAAAAGTATGTTAAGACAGTATAAACAAATTAGTTAGAAAGGTGCTTGATACTATGCTCATAAACTTATAGGTCAAATATTTCACTGGGGTTCATTTAATATTTCACTGTCAAATACAGGGAGCCAACAGTGTTCAAAGTATAAATTAGGAAGTGATCCCTCAGTATCTTTATAGCTGCTAGAATGCAAAAAGAACACAAAACTTGCAATTTTATTGACTTTCTGCTATTGTACCTTATAAAAAATTAAAATAAAATTTTAAATTATATCAAAATAGTCAACTTAAGCTTTCTTTCTAGACCATTTTAACATTAAAATATTAAATCTTTTATTTCTTTTTCTCTATACCAGAACATGATTATATTTCATTATAGAACTTTTATACAACAACAAAACACAGAATACAGTTAAGAGGGTGGGGGGGGGGACACACATGGTAACATGGTATTCATTTGCAATGCATGACAAATTACTAACACACTTAGCCATAAGTGTACTCTTAGAAACAAGTAACAGAAAAACTGATATTATATCAAAATATGCAACTTATGTTTTCTTTCTGGAACATTTTAACATTAGTATATTAAATATTTTAAAATCCACCTCAAATATCAGCTTATTACATGAATCCCCTCTACTTCAATGGTTTTCCATGGGGTTTACGTAAGAAATATCTACACTCCAAAATTTCTCTGTGGAGTTGAACAAATTTATGCATATGATAGCAATGTCCTGTTTTGAATGTCTAAAGTGTGCAACATCTATTTGTTACATTTAACTTTCATTACATTGTAAATTATAATTACTATGATTGTTTTCTAGATGAGAAATTAGGCTCAAAGAGAAACTTACTGTGGGCAAATGGGTCCATGGGCTTTAAGTCCAGATTTTCTGACTCCTACTAAAATATACACTTTACTATATTACACACCTGTTTGCTTTGTGAAAATGTGTATTACTTCATATTATATACAACAGGACATAATAATTAATGAATATAATGCATGGCAAGGCATAAAAATCTATACTTCACAATAAGGAATACACTCAAAAGTTTTGGTGCATTCCCTTCAGAACCTTCTACTTGCATACATACACAGGAAATGTGTATACATTATACACTGTACATAGCTGAGTACTCTGGGTTCTTTGTCAGATTTCATTCCAATATCTCCAAAGCTCTACAGTTTCTTCAAATCTTAAATTCTGAATACCATATGCTATATGTTTTGAATAATGAATATATCCCAGTTAAGCTATACATTTTCTTGTGAGATAATTGAAGACTTTTTTCAACATTAAACATTAATCTTTTTGCATATAATTTTTTACTAAAAATCAAAGTTTATAATTTTAAGACTTGTTACCCTGTGTCAACATTAGTTACAGTAAAGATATACCTATTTACACATCCACTGGAAGCTTGATGTCACCCTTATCAGTATTATTTTAATTTTAAAAATCTTAGTTACACAGTAATAACTGTAGTAAGATTATAAAATCTTAAATACATCATTAATGGGGCAGTCATTACAGAAAACAGCATGAAAATTCTTCAAAAAATTAAAAACAGAAATTCCATACAGTGCGGTCATCCCACTTTTCAATATGTACCCCCAAAATACAAAGCACTAATTTAAAGAGATGGACGGCCCTTCCACCATGTTTACTGCAGCACTGCATTTGAGGCACCAAGAAGTGGAAAACAACTGATGTGCTTATCCAGATGACTGATTAAAGATGACGTGCTGTATCAACATATTGTAAGACTATGTAGCTACAAAAAAAGATGAAGTCCTCCCAATAGCATTACCCTCAATGGAACAGGAGGGTATTATGCTCAGTAAATTAAGTGGAGCGGAGGAGACAGACACTATGTGACTTCAATTACATATGTATATAGAGAAACCAAATGAGTGAATAAGCTAAATAAAACAAAAATGAACGTTTATACTAGCACAATAGTGAGGAGTGTAAAGGGAATGGGGAAAGCAGGTCAACCAGATGGTAAAGGACAGACTGGGCTTTCAGTAGTGACCTTACCATTGTATGTTTGGATGTTGATTTTTAGTGATACTGAAACTTATATGTTACAAGACCATGTCCTTCAATTAAAAATGATAAAGTCTTGGTCCTCCCTGGTGGCGCAGCGGGTTAGGGCACTGCACTGAGAAGCTAAAAAGCCACTTCTGCATGAGTTCGATTCCCGCCTGCCCCGGAGGGGACCACATGGTGTGGCAGACCTCTCCTGGCCCGTCCTCTGCTCCCCTCAGCAGTGTACTTCGTTGATCTGCCTGTTCTGCTCCCCACTCTGTCTCTGGTGAAGCCTCTCACCATCCCTGAGCCTCTGGCCTGTACCCCAGTTCTGTATGTACAGATAAATAAATCTTTAAAAAAAAATGATAAAGTCTTAAATAATCCAAAAGTGAGATGTCATTGTGTGATACATTATTTGTATAAAATTTCTTTGACAATAACTAGACATAATTATTTGTCCAGAGAAAAATAACCAGCAATGAAATGAAAAGAGTAGTTTCATGATATATCAGACTAGATTAAAATTCTCAAAAAGCATTCTGGATATAAAGAAGCACTTGAACTGACAATTCAAAAAACTGAAAACATAAATAGCTGAAAAGCAGGAATAAGCTGATGATTAACATTTTACTTTTCGTATATTATAAACTTCACAGTAACTATTTTGGTTTAAACAGTGAAAAAACTTTTCAAAAAATTTAAAGAACAAGAAAAAAACTTTATATATTTATCTATGTAGTGACCATTTCAGGGTTTCTTTGCACTTCTTGGAATATTTGGGCTGGATGGAAATTTGACTTTTATATTGGGGTTACTGAATATATATATATATTTTTTAAAGATTTATTCGTGCATACAGAACTGGGGTACAGGCCAGAGGCTCAGGGGCGGTGAGAGGCTTCACCAGAGACAGAGTGGGGAACAGAACAGGCAGATCAACGAAGTACACTGCTGAGGGGAGCAGCAGGCGGGTCAGCAGAGGTCTGCCACGCCATGTGGTCACCTCCGGGGCAGGCGGGAATCGAACTCATGCGGAAGCGGCTTTAGATTCTCAGTGCTGTGCTTTAACCCGCTGCGCCACCAGGGAGGGCCTGAATATATTTTTATCCCTATAATTATTTTAGAACATTGTTCTGGGTACAGTTAAATCACCTGGAAATAGTTTGATTCCTTTGCTTTTAAGATTTGTTTGTCAATACAAGCTCAGGGCTTGGTCTTAGGACAATTATTCTGCCTTCTTGAAACAATTACTCCAAACAGTACTACAGTTCTCACTGCCCAATTCCTAGCCAATCTTGGAAGTTTCCCTTTTAGCCGGTGGGAAATGTTACCTCTACTGCTCTAAGGCAGGTCAATCTTCACCTGGCTTCATACAGATTCCTTACAAGTAGCAATCAGTGTAGACACTGAGGACCTTCTGAAACATAAGGATAAATAAGAGTGTTCTAGAAGCAAGTCAAGAAACTGTTTCAGAAGTGATAGGTATATCACTTTACTTGCCAGTGAGTGGGTTCTGCTGAGGAGCTAGACATAAGCAGTTAGTAGAATAGTGTGGGTGAAGTTTAGCCACAGTGAGACCAAGAGGAGCAGGAAAAGAGCAGTGGTTTGTTTTTGATGATCTTTGCTGTCAACTGGTGAAGAGAAATGGCTAGAGAGGGGAAGATGATGCCAGTTTGTTGCTGATATAAGGTTTTGTGTGCTACTAGGAATAATCTCAAGAGGGGGGAAGTCAGTACAGAGAAGATAGGAGCAGCTGAGTAGGTAAGACAGAAGTGAGCAGGCTGGCCCCAGGTAATAACTGATCTCCAGTTGCCAGGAGAAGTAGAGCACCTGGTACTCATGAAGGCCCACTGAGAGCTGTGGCAGAATGCCCTTTCAACTTGGTTCTATTTTCCCAGCAGAAGAGGAAGCAGATCCTCAGACACAATGAAGACAGACGTAGCGGTATAGCCAAATGTACTAGGCATGTATCTCACGTGGAACATATAGTGTGCTGTGATTATTTAAGTACATGTCTCTTTCTCCACGAAACTGCAAAATGACCTTTTTTTTTTTTTATTTCTGTACTACCAGCATGTAACAAAATCCCCTGCAATCAAACATTTGTTAACTCACTGGCTGAATAAACAAATGCAATAGATTATGCTAAGACTTTGCAGGAGAACCACGAGACTGAAACAGTAATAGATAAAAAACTATTTAATATAGATTTGATAAATATGCTCAAATGCAATTTGCAAATACTGAGACACTGAACAGTTACATTTCAACTTATATGAGAAATTTGAAAATGACTGATGGAACAAAAGAACCTGCTTTTATAACATACTAAAGAAACAAGATGTCAATATTAAAAATAACTACATTACATTATGGGTTCTCTAGAGTAAGATTCTAGGTGTTCAACATTTCATCACAAAATGTCAAGGTTTAGCTCAAAAAATAAAAATGCCCATCACATTTTTGAGTAAAGAGGTACTGCCAAAAATACCTCCCTTATAGAAAAATAGCATGTGCCCTCTCATAGCACAGCTATTCATGGGAGTATCTATGTGGTTTTCTCTTGACACCAAATAAGAAAAAAGAAAATTGAAGAAACTTAGATCAATTGGAAGGACAAGAAAATGTGCTCCTAACATGCAAAATGCTCTGATTACTAAAGACTCTGTAATAACCAATGCAACCTCAAAATGATGATTTGTCTAAAACTATTAGCTCTCATACAGACCTCAAATGACATAAATTGTGTTGAGCCAATTATTCTTTAAATTACCCAAATTCAAGGACACTACTTAAAAATCCAGAAATAAAACAAATCATGAACATGTTATACTTCATGTACTTCTTTATTACATTAGGGACAATTTTTTTCCTTAATAAAAAGAGCAGTGGTATATAATACTATTGGTAAAAAGTGAAGAGAACTTCTAAAAAAAGTTATGGAAAGAAATTTCAATTACCACCAAATAGGCCTAGTCTTAATTTAAATAATGCAAAACCAGCCAGTCAATCAATTTAACCTTAAACCCACTTTCATCTGAATCAATGATGTGTTGCATTTGTTACTTTCTTCGGTAAAGTCTTTCCATATATCAGAGGAACAGTTCATGCCAAGAGGAAGGTAGCGAACAGGAGCATCAGCAGGTACCCACTGCAGCCCCACCTTACTCCACAGCTACTTCAAGGTGCCCACAGCAGCAGAAGAGGAAGACAGGACGAAAGGACGCACAGCTGCCTCGGACAGAGACCACACTCTACCTCTGCCACAGGGCAGTGGTTAGCTTGGTGCAATGGAAATAAAACTGGCAGGACTCTGGAGAGGAATCATGAATGAACAGTCTAACTCAACAGTTTTTATTTCTGGTGAAGTCAAATGGTTTCCACCACTGAGCAAACTGCAGTGCCTTCTTCCTCTGATCCTCAAAGCTTTCTCGGACCCCTTTCCGCCAAAGCCTTGGTTCTATATCCAGCATCCCACCAATGATTTCCTTTTAAAGAAAAATACAAACACATATATGAGTAAATACTGAAAAGAGGAATGGGACTATGTCTGTTTATTCTACTACCAAATATAATACTAAATAGTTCTGTGAGAATCTTCAATATATTAACATGTATTAATTTCAAATTTAAAATTATCATTTTCAGTTGGTTCTAACTTTGTAAACCCTTTGAGTCCAAGAGTTTAGTAGTGTCTCTTGCCAAGTACTTTGGACATTTTGTTACTTGTTAACACATACTAGAGACCAATAAGGTGAAGATAAGAATTTGAGAGATCTAATTAATTTGGTTTTTATTAACTGCTCTGGAAAAAGTTAATCAACATGCAGCAGTTATTAACTTTGTTGTTAACTGCAATTGAATATCTACTATCCAATATGTTTATAAATCAGTGTCTTCCACTTTTGTTTTTACAGGAAACAAAATCATGTTTTAGTACTAATCCAAGTAAGCCAAGTATTAAAAGTTACAAATCATTTTAATGTAAAAAGTCACATTCCCAAGCCCTGCAAGGAGTGGATTTTTAATTATCTGATTATCATTCTATGTGATTTCCTTCATGACCCTTTTCCTGCTTTATTAGCTACAGAAATTAATCAAATTTATGCAAGATAGTGGGGTGACCTATAATGCTGAGAGAGAGGCCAGTTTGGGAATACAGGAAAATCCTGGGCTAAGAGTCCCATTTTGCATATTCATTCTAGTGCTGTAGGAATGAGGTGAGATTTGGAACATAATCTCTTTAAGACACATGTTCTTCACCTTAACTGTTAAAACAAAGGGACCTACTACATACAAGCAAGAGCCAAATGTTGCAGGGGAACAAAGATAAGTAATACACATCTCTGTCTTCAGAGCACGCTCACAAGAGAATGTGGTGGGAGCCAGAATAAACTCCCAATTGTACAAAGGATGGCTTTATACAGCAGAGAAAGAAAAATACCAAAACAAGGCTTTGCTGGTGGTCTAGGGGCTAAGTCTCAGCATTATCACCACTAAGGCCTGAGTTTTGATCCCCTTCTAGAAAGCTAACACTACTCTGTGTCTGGCGAATCCTCTCTCTCTCTCATACACACACACACACACACACACACACCACTATCTTATACTCCAGTTCTTCAATGCAAAAATAAAAATGTCAAAACAACCAATACGGAGACTTAAAAAAAAGTGGATGCATTTGTTGGATGAAAAAGGTGCAGGAAGAGGGACTCTGCACCTTTCATTGAGAACATACATAATGCACCAGCAGAGATAGCAGTTCACAGAAGATGTCAAGATAAATGGGGCAAATTTATATTTAGTGTGAGAGTTTCTTAGCACTGGCCAAGTAAACAACATACCTTAACAAACCTTGCTTCTATAAGAGAGCCTAAGAAATTCTCTATAAAACATCAACTTTCATGTTATGTGTCTCATACAGGACTGACTTTGGCTGTCAGTGAAGCAGCGGTTAATGGAAAGACAGCACCCCTTTCTGCTCTCTCAACAACTGTGGCAGAGCAGGCTCACAGCTGACTGCTGAAAAGCAAATTTTGGGGAAAACAGACCCATGATGCAAAACTAAGTGAGAAAGTTTCCTTTTAAGATTAAAACAACATCTTATAAACCATAATATACAAAATATTTGAAGCAATTAATGTCCCAATTAAATTTACAAAAGTAAAAACAGTGGCTAATTTACCTTAAGTTCACTAAAATCAAGCTTTTTTGAAAATAAATCTGAAATTGAGTCTTCAATTATAAAACGATAGAATGACAGAACAATGAAAACAAATTTCTTTCTAATGAATTCTGAGAAAAAAATATTGAGATGATGTCTCCAGTTACTATAAAATAGGTCAACAGTTCAAAGATGTATGTGAGCTGAGCATCTTAGGTTAACCCTGTAAGGACAAGAGCATAGAAAGTTGTGATTTCAAACCTGGGGTACCCCAAGAAGTACTCATCAAGGCACCTCAAACCTCGATGCAATAAACACAGAAAGATCTGAGCTGCACCAGATAAAAAGCTCACGTCTAGATCTTTATTGTCCAGACTTGTTTTGACTGCTCCAACTGCAATATTCACGTCATTCCAGTTACTGATACTAACTTAAATGCTTTCCAGATACTTAGTAGGCCTTAGATTTAAGGACTATAAAAGGCAACTTGTACTAATGGAAAGAACCTGCTGATTACAGAAAGACCTAGACTCTATTATCTGCTGAGAAACTGATTTCATTTTGTGTAAAAAGAGTCATATTCTTCTTGGACTACAATGAAATCTACATGAAGAAATAAAACCATTTGTTCTCTAGTTCATTCAAGAACATATGGCTCTCTCACTAACAGCACAGAGCACATAACCCTGAATATGTTCTATAAGCTCTACGTACCTCCCTTTTTTCATCTATAAAATTAAAGCAGTGGTTTCCTCATGGCAGTCACTGTAAGCGTGAATGGGAGCTCCCTGCAGCACTTGGCCCACTGTAAGCCCTCACGACACGGTAGTGAGCACCAGAACAAGCTGGCTGATGACACAGGAAAACACTGAAATCACTGTTGACACCATCAACAAATGTTTAGTCCCAAAATAACATTTCTCACTGTTACAATCTGAACACTTTTATGAACAGATTCAAAGGCCTCCCTCTAAAAACTGGGTAGAGCAATATTCACTAGCATAACAGTATAATGTTACCAAAGTTTTGATTTCCCTTCAAAAGAAAAGCATTACAAAACTGCTAAACTTTGGAACTGATTTAGATTTGTGAATGTACCTTTCCAAAGTAATGAGGAAATTTTTGTTGATCTTCAATGACATGGGCAAATCCTCCTTGGAGACCAAAATTCACAGAGAAGTAAGGTAAGCCTCTGGGTACCTAGGTAAACAGGTAAGTCACACATAAATACAAGAAATCTGAAAACTATGCTTAATTCTTCTTCTTGTTCCCTGACATGAAGTAGACAGTAGGTAAATTAACATAGATAAGATAAACTAGTACACAAAGAATTTCGAAATCCAGAGGTTAAGCAATTTAGGTCATTTAGCAATGACCTAACAACCTAAGTGAAATATTTCATTTGGCAACTTTTCAGCCCAATAGCTCTTTATAATATCCAGCAAATATAATCAAAATCAACTATTGGGCCCTCCCTGGTGGCGCAACAGGTTGAAACACAGCACTGTGAAACTCTCTGAAGCCACTTCAGCATGAGTTTGATCCCCAGCCAGGGAGGTGATCCTCATGATACGGCAGACCTTTCGCTGTCCCGCCTGCTGCTCCCCTCAGCATTGTATTTCAGTCAATCTGCCTGTTCTGCTCTCCACTCTGTCTATAGTATATCCTCTCACTACCCCCACAACTCTGGCCTGTACCCCAGTTCTTAAAATAAACAAATCTTTTTTTTTTTTTTAAAGATTTATTTATTTATACAGAACTGGGTACAGGCCAGAGATGCGGAGGGTGAGAGGATTCACCAGAGACAGAGTGGGAAGCAGAACAGGCAGATCGACAAAATACACTGCAGAGGGGAGCAGCGGGCGGGTCAGGAGAGGTCTGCCACACCATGTGGATCTCCTACGGGGCAGGTGGGGATCGAACTCATGTGGATGTGGCTTTAGCTTCTTAGTGCTGTGCTTTATCCCACTGTGCCACCGGGGAGGGCCCAAAATAAATAAATCTTTTAAAAAAATCAATTATTTTTCTGTCTTTGGGGAAAAGTGGTACTTTTTTTTTTTAATTTATTTATTTATGCTTATAGAACTGGGGTACAGGCCCGAGGTGTGGTGGGTGAGAGGATTCACCAGAGACAGAGTGGGGAGCAGAACAGACAGATTATTGAAATACACTGCTGAAGGGAGCAAAGGGCGGGTTAGGAGAGGTCTGCTGACCATGTGGGTCACCTCCCTGGCTGGGGATCAAACTCATGCTGCAGTGGCTTCAGATAGCTTCATAATGTGGTGCTTTAACCCATTGCACCACCAGGGAAAGCCCGAAAAGTGGTACTTTTTAAAAACTACAGACAGCAGAATGATTTTCCTCTCCCTACACAGACAATAATGATATGTTTTTCTGTATTTTCCTTACAATGCAAAAGAGAGAGAACTAGCTATTTACTACAGATTTTGTTGAAATATACCTGAGATTTTATTATTATTTATTTTTCAAAACTAAACTAAACTGGGCCCTCCCTGGTGGCACAGCAGGTTGAAGCACAGCACTAAGAAGCTAAAGCCACTTCTGTATGAGTTCGATCCCCGCCTGCCCCAGAAGTGATCCCACATGGCGAGGTAGACCTCTCCTGACCTGCCCTTTGTTCCCCTCAGCAGTGTACTTCGACAGTCAGCCTGTTCTGCTCCCCACTCTGTCTCTGGTGGGTCCTCTTGCCGCCACTGCACCTCTGGCCTGTGCCCCATTTCTGTATGCATAAATAAATCTTTTTAAAAAATGAAAAATAAAAAAATAAAATAAAATAAACCGGAACATTCATAATTTTTTTAACCTTATTTCAAAATATCTACAGGATTAGTATCATCTTACCTTTCCCCTATATACACACACAAACACAAAGTATTTTAAATTCTACCTTGACTGGACAAGGGCAAAATATCTTGCTTTATCAATTATGTAAATTTCATGTCCTCATTACAATCAGGGCTAATAGTTATTCACATTATAGGAAAAGTATAAGAAAAAAAATCAGTTTACAAGACACTACATAACATAAAATGAAGATAAATGAATTACTGTTTTGTGACTTTTTAAAATTTCTTCATATTTTTTTAATATGGAAGACATTAGGAAAATAAAATAATTCGGAAAAATAAAGATACAGACAAGACCCTAATCACAGGTTTGATTTTTACAAATGTACATAAAGTGTACAGCCCAGTTCAGGTCAGAAATCATTCAAACGTAAATTTCATTTCTGTTTCTCACTCAAAAGCTTTGTGGTCAAAGGAAAAAAAGGCTACACAGGTTCCACAAGAGTATTTTTGCATTCTAAAGTGGACCATGCTGTGTGACAATGAATTTGAAAGGCTAAAACATTAGAGAACTACATCAACAAAAGGACAGCACCTTCAAGGAAAAGAGAACTTGGGAAAGCAATTTGTTGGTGATAGTGCCTGAGCCTTCTCAATCCCTATCTGCCATGAAAAGATCAGCCCATACAACAAAAGGGACTTGCAGGTGCAACTACATAATGGAACTTGAAATGGGAAGAATGCACCAGGTTATCCAAGTGGGCCAACATAATCACATGTATGAGAGAGAAAGTTCAAAGTCAAGGAAAGATTTGGAAGATCCTACACAATTGGCTTTCACGGTGAAAGGAAGAGTTGACAAGCCTTGGAACACAGGTGGCTTCTTGTAGAAAAGGCAAGAGGATAGACTCTCCTCTAGAACCTCCAGAAGGAATGCATGCTGGCCACCACTTTGATTTTGGCCTAGTTAAACCCATTTTGTGCTGTGACTTCAGAAATAAAAGCAACTTGTGTGGTTTTAAACACTTACTGTGTGGTGATTTCCTACAGAAGCTTTAGAAAACAATCTCTATTGAACAAGACTCAACAATCTATGACACAAAAAGTATGTTACATCAAGTTCTTTGTGCCTGAGCTGCAAAACGTAATACCTGCAGTCTTCTGAGAGGTGTGGTCTGCAAAGACGCTGGCATAAAAGCATGTGTACATTTAGCACTTTCTTTTCCCTGTCTTGACTACTCAAAAAAAAAAAAAAAATGGGGGCTGCATGGGTATTACAACTGAGATGGAAAAAAGGCAATGCAAAAATAAAATATTATTTATAATAAAAAACTTTAAAAAAAATGAGGGCTGGAAATTTGGTACCACTCTTGGAAGTTACTGACAGAATTAGGCCGAAATTTTTACTTATGTAAGGAAAGCAGAGATATCTGAATTTTCCCATTTAACTATTCTAGATGTCTCTCCAAATATCCTGTAACTATCCCTCAGCTCGAAGGCCTTTGGGTACACCTAAATTTCACTGCTATGGAATTTTCTTAGTTTTAAAAATTGGCCCCTAAATGTTTTGTTAGATGTTTTTAAGTGCCACAGTTATCACAAAATTTATATTTAAAATCATTACATTTAAGAGTCCAGAAAGAATTCACGGAATTTCAAAGATTATAAAATCTCAATGAAATAATTTTGTGAAAAAATGACAGTTTTCCTAACACCCATTAATACCATGCAAATTATCTGGGTCTTTTGATTTCTCTGCAATGTTGTATAAAGTTCTTGGAAATAGGCAAAAGATCTGAAATAGCAACAAACAGAGTAACCCAGAGTAACTGAACATGCTTATATAAGAAATGTAAATTCAATAAACCAAAGGGGAAAAAAAAACAATAAAAAATCATCAAGAATTGTAAACAAATTAATCTCTACTAAAGTCATGAATCTACTGTGAAAGAAATTCCACCTACCCTCAATGAAGGAAGAAAAAAAATACTTTATGAAACTACCAAAGACACAAGAGATTTAAAAGAAGCATAATGAGGCTCTTTCAGTTAAAAAAAAAAAAAAAAAAAGACACCTCAGTAACTCAGTGCTGTTTACTTTATGCTCAAAAAATTCTATCATTTTAAAAATATTGGAAGGCTGGTTAACCTAAAAAGTGGCTTCTCTGGAATTAGTCTTACACTCAAGTTCTCACCAAAATTCCACCCATGAGATTGCTGGATCCTGAAGCTGAGTCAGACCTCCAGAGGTGGTTTACTCCCATCTACCATGATTCTCAAGAGTCCCAGAAACTTCACACTGATGCTTCACAAGAGGCGACTGTTGTTAGGATTGAAATACTTCAAAGCTGAATGTACAATCGATGATTAACATTTCTTTCTTATTTTCCATACTAGTTAAATTACAATATCAACCCCCACCACAGGCACTTAACTCAGTGCTTACCCAGATTTTGAAAAATAAACCCACAAAAGGAACTAGATTCTTTACCAGCAAGAAGACAATAAATATATTCTTTTAAAATTCCTACTTTTAAATATTTTTGGTGTCCATTTTTTGATTAAAAGTACCTTCAATGATGTAATGAAATTTGAATCTTTTGACTGGGATATAATAAATGTTTTAAGAAATCTTATCATCACTTGTATTAAAAGTCTGACCTTCCAAAAGAAGGGATGGGAAGGAAATATTCTAGTGACATCTATCAGATCAGTGGTCCACAAACTCAAACTTAACAAAAGTTTGATTTAGTAAGTATTGAAGGCTTAGAAGATCACAAGCATCCCATCTGCAACTCTCAAATCTCCCACAAAAGCAGGCAAAGAAAATGCTTAAATAAATGGGTGAGACTGTGTTCCACAGAAATTTCATTTACACATATAGCTGACTGGTTTTAGCATGAGGGCTGAGTTCCCAACCCTGCATTAGTATGTAAGTGCCATAAAGTCAGAGAGCTTCTTAGTTCTCTTCTACTATAGACAGAAAACATCCAGAACAGTGCCTGATCAACATAAGGAACTTAGTGAACATTTATAGAATATATTTACACATTTGTGGAATATATCCTAAAGTTACTTTTAAAATAAACAAAGAAAGATGGGCCCTCCCTGGTGGCGCAGTGGGTTAAAGCACTGCACTAAGAAGCTGAAACCACTTCCCCATGAGTTCGATTCCCGCCTGCCCCAGAGGTGACCACATGGCGTGGCAGACTTCTCCTGGCCCACCCACTGCTCCCCTCAGCAATGTACTTCGTCGATCTGCCTGTTCTGTTCCCCACTCTGTCTCTGGTGAAGTCTTTCGCCACCCCTGAGTCTCTGGCCTGTACCACAGTTCTGTATGCACAAATAAATAAATCTTTAAAAAAAATTAAAAAATAAAATAAAATAAATAAAATAAACAAAGGAATCTCAGTTTTATTATATTTACATTTCACTCAATTTATATTTCTAGATAAAAGAGAAGCCAGAAGTACGTATTTTAACTTGTATCTAAAACTTGAGCTTTAATTTAAGATTCACTACAAAGTATGGTTAGAAAAGAATAATAATGAAATCATAATCAACCTACTCTTTCAAGGCACTAAGAGATGAACTTTGCAAAAGTAAGAAAGAGGTCCGGCCCTCCCTGGTGGCGCAGCGGGTTAAAGCACAGCATCGAGAATCTAAAGCCACTTCCGTATGAGTTCGATTCCCACCTGCCCCGGAGGTGACCACATGGCGTGGCAGACCTCTCCTGACCCGCCCACTGCTCCCCTCAGCAGTGTACTTCGTCAATCTGCCTGTTCTGCTCCCCACTCTGTCTCTGGTGAATTCTATCACCCTCCACATCTCTGGTCTGTACCCCAATTCTGTATGAATAAAAAAAAAAAAAGAAAGAGCTCCAAATTCAAATTCAAGTCTCTAGGAAAATGTTTCTCTAATTATAATTTCGGCATCAAGAAGGTCACTGTCCTACTTTCCCCTGAGGCGAAGGAACAGAGCCTAAAGGCAGAATCTGGTAACCAATTAGAGTCCAATAACACTGAGAGAGGACCAGAAGGTCAGAAACAAACTTTCAAATAAGCATGTGAACAATAGGCATTTGCAAATAAGCAAATAAGGTAGTATACAAAGAAATTTCTTCTTTAATTGCAAAATTAGTTACTTCACCTTTGGTCACTCAAATGGTCTATTTCTCAAGTAAGATGTGAAAAACAAAAGATCCTGAAAACTAGGATAATTTCTTACTTTAGAAAGAAAAAAAAAGATACTTACAGACTTCCTGATGTCTTTTGAAGAGAGATCAATCAGTTTCTTGTTCATAGACCACTCTTCATCAGATTCCATTATGGCTTTCTAAGAAATGGCCAAAAAATATATAAACAATTAACAAAGAGTTCAAAAAAGAGTAAATTATCTCTGGACGGTCATTATTTTGAATGATTTGTGATTTTAATTTCTTGATTTTTTAAAAAAGTTGTATCTGTAAAGATAGTATTATTTTACTCATCCTTAACTTTGTACTAATGTTGGCCTGAAACATTACAAAACAACACTTTATAAGATCAAATACTGAATATAATTTATAAATAAGAGAGTTCACTGAAATATACTCAGATGAATGCATTTATATGCTTTCTTTCAATCAAGCACTTGAACTATTTCTGGCCATGTAACAATGAAGTAAAACTACAGAGGAAAAAAATACTCAGAATTAGAATTATAGGAATTTTTACACTTACGCAATAACTAGCACTCATGATAACAAAATATTTAACTGGAAAAAATTCAAGATGACATGTATAAAACAATCTCATTTTTATACAGAATTATTATTAGTAAAGCAAGTTTCCTCACCACCTTTTATATCCCCTTTGACTGCTTTCCTCCCTTTAATTTCAGAACCTTACTTTATTAATGACCATACATTTCCATAAATATTTTATTTTATCAAACCATCTGCTATGTAAATACCCAACAATGCCTCTGCCTTTCTGATGTGCTTTACTGCCACAATTTCCTTGAACTCCTGCCATTTTGCTCAAATGGCAGCATTTCGTCTTTCCTAATGGATGAAGAGTATTAAATAGTGTGGATGGCCCACATCTTCTTGATTCAATTTTCTGTTAGTGCACATTTAGGTTACTTCATGTCTTAGCTACTATAAAAAATGAGACAAAAAACACTGGAGAGCATTTAATTTTTGAATTGATGGTTTCACACTCTTTGGATAAATGCCCAAGAGTGGGACTGCTGAATCACACTATTTCCATTTTTATTTTTTTAAGGTAAATCTGGATCACTTTCCAAAATAACTGTTGAGCCTCTTTATATTCCACTAACAGTGTAAGATGACTCCTCTTTTATCACATCCCCTCCAGCACTTATTGGTTGTCTTTTTAATGGGTATCATTCTCATGGATGTGAAATGATACTTCATTGAGGTTTCAACCTGTATCTACCCTATTAAAAGTCATGTCAAACACTTTGCCATGTTGTCTGTTAGGTCTCTGATATCCTCTCTGATGCTCTGTCTGTTAAGATCTGCTGCCCATTTATTAATTGGATTGTTTGGTTTATTTATTATTAAATCAAATATGTTTTTAATATATATTGGGTATTAACCCCTTCTCACTTGTGAAATGTGTAAATATTTTCACCCATTCAGTAAGAGGCCTTTTTTAAAAAAGATTTATTTACCTATGCATACAGAATTTTGGTACAGACCAGAGGTGCAGGGGCAATGAGAGGATTCACCAGAGACAGAGTGAGGAGCAAAACAGGCAGATCAATGAAGTACACTGCTGAGGGGAGCAGCAGCGAGACAGGAGAGATCTGCTGCGTCATATGGGTCACCTCCAAAGCCAGAGATCAAACTTGCACTGAAGCTGCTGTGGGTAGCTTGCAGTGCTGTGTCCTAACCCATTGTACCACCAGGAAGGGCCTCAGTAAGAAGTCTTTTTAATCTACTTATATTTTCTTTTGCTGTATAAAAGTTTAAAATGTGATAAACCCATTGTTTGTTTTCGCTTGTATTTCCCTAGCCACAAGTATTGACTCTCCAAAAATGTCTTTATCACTGATGTCATAGAACAGATTGCCAACATTTTTTTTCAATATATTTTCTTGTTGCAGGTCTTACATAAATTGTTAGTCCATTTGGAATCTGTTTTTGTGCCTGAACTTAAGGGTGGCCAAATTCATTCTTTTACATGTGGCCTTCCAGTTGTCCCTGCATCCTTTATTAAAGTGACTCTCTTTTCCCATTGTATGGTCATTGATACTTTATCATATATTAAATGTTGATATGTGTATGGATTTATTTCTGAGTTTTCAATTCTGTTCCATTGACTGATGTGTCTCTCTTTTTTTTTAAATTTTTTTTTTATGTATTTATTTATGCATACAGAACTGGGATACAGGACAGAGGTGCAGGGGTGGTGAGAAGATTCACCAAAGATTGAGCAGGGAGCAAAATAGGTAGATCAACAAAGTACACTGCTGAGGGGAGCAGTGAGCAAGACAGGCGAGGTCAGCTGTGCCATGTGGATCATCTCCGGGGTTGGGGATCAAACTCACACTGAAGTGGCTGTGACTAGCTTGCAATGCTGCATCCTAACCCGTTGTGCCACCAGGGAGGGCCAATGTGTTACCTTTTTATGCCGGTACCACATTTCTATAATCACCACTGCTTTATAGTATAATTTAAAGTTAGATAACATGATGCCTCCATTTCATTTAGTATTCAATAACAAATGTTTCTTTTGCTATACAAGGTCTCTTAAGGTAATAGGCTACTTTAAAGATGAAATTAATATTCAAGTAAGCACAATTAAAATAGATATATTGCCACATAAAAGGTATGGGCTGTTTGTATTAACACTATACGTTAGCACATTCAACATAAAATTGGAGCAAAAAAAAAATTCACCTTTAAATTATCATATAAAAGATTTAGCATAGGAGCAAAAAGCAACACACCACTCTGCTCAGAGATGACCTGAAGCACATGAAGACTGGCTGTTGTTCAGTATGCCCTCTCAATGGCCGCCAGTCACAATCAGCTAAGATTCCACTAAGGAAGTATACACGCACATACATACACATACAATTATACATACACACACATGCACACATACACACAATGAATAAAAAGAGAATAATCTCTCAACCGAATTGCTTAACATGAGACTGGTATGGGTTTGAGGATTAACTGGCTTATTCAACTGTACATTAATAGCATAATTTTTCAAACCAAATCATTAGATTTTTTTAAAAATTTCCCAAGAAAAGGTAGATGTTTTTACCACCTCACTAATCTTAACAGCTTTTATAATCCTTTTTATTGAGATTTACTGCCATTTTAGTAGATTATATCATCCCTATTCTGAATCAATATTGCATTTGTAAGTTTTCCTGTACCACTCCACCAGCTTCCTATGCCAAAAAACATTACCTTCTTTTTTTTTTTTTTTAAGATTTATTTATTTGTGCATACAGAACTGGGGTACAAGCCAGAGACTCAGGGGTGGCAAAAGACTTCACCAGAGACAGAGTGGGGAGCAGAATAGGCAGATCGACATAAAGTACACTGCTGAGGGGAGCAGCAGGCAGGTCACATGGTCTGCCACGCCATGTGGATCACCTCTGGGGCAGGCGGGAATCGAACTCATGCAGAAGTGGTTTCAGCTTCTTAGTGCAGTGCTTTAACCTGCTGCGCCACCAGAGAGGGCCACATTACCTTCTTTTTCATTGCACATGTTAATAAGTCACATATGACTTACATTAATACATTTATAATAGTCTACAAATTATATCATACCCAGGTCAGTAAAGGGTATTTGAAAATGATAATGACCAATTTAGAGTAAGAAGGCTAGTCATTTATTAATGTATTAAAATATGTGTTATAGTTATATATTCTTTTTACAAATACCATGGTATGTTTGTTATTGAATACTAAAATTTACAGCAAAACTTACTCCAACTAAATGTAATACTGGTTACATATGGCTATTTTTGGCTCCAGTGAATTTCAATGACAAGTTTTCAAAAGCTATGACTATAACTTTGACTTAAAAGTATTTCATGGTGAACCTTAATTTCGGTAGAGAAATAAAAAAATAAAATATAAATTATAAATATCCATTTGATAGTTTATCTGTATTAATAAACAAGCATGCTTTCTAAAGATTAAAACTCTAAATTTTAGGCCATCTAAATTTATAGAGCAGAATGTTTTTTTGTACTTTGCTTTGTTTCTTTGTTAGCATGGCATGAGTATGAGGGAGAAAAAGTATAAGAGAGTTGTACTCATAAAACAGCACTATAATGGCACCCTCCCTGTTGGCACAACCAGTTAAAGCACAGCACTATGAAGCTACCACAGCCAATGCAGCATGAGTTCAATTCCTGGCCAGAGAGGTGATCCACATGGTGTGACAGACCTCTCCTGACCCACCTGCTGCTCCCCTCACCAGTGTATTTCAGTCAACCTGCCTGTTTTGCTTCCTACTCTCTCTCTGGTGAATCTTCTCACTCAGATCCCATACCTCTGGCCTGTACCCCAGTTCTGTATGCATAAATAAATATTTATTAAAAAAACAGCATTGTAGAAAAAAAATATATGCATATAAAGACTATAAATACCTTAAAATAGATGGGAGCCATGTCACCCACTTCCTTTGGGAGAGGAATGCATTCATAAACCATATGATACTGTTTCTTCATGCTCAGGTTAGTCTCTAAGAAAACACAGTCCAATTCTTTTTCTTCAAACATCTTTACCAAAGATCTTCTGAACATCTGAAGAAAGAAAAAGAGCTAGATAAATAAAGCATTTAGAGGAGATCCAAAATAAAGCTCTGAGAGGAGTTCCAATATATGAAAAAAAAGAACAATAAGCCCCTTTAAAACATAAGACAAATAGTAAATAACTTCTGAACACTAAAATGTTTCCTTACAGTTACTTTACTTTCTAAATCTGCTACATAAGTTCATATAGGTAAGCTCTATTTTTTTAAAGAAGCTGAAACACATTCTTGCAGTTTCAAGTATATATTTATTACACATGATTCTGATAAACTAAAGTGAGAAAAGAGGTAAAAATCAATTTTTTTATTGGGAGAACTGACAATAAAATCATAAAAGAGCATCTCTAAGTCACACAAAGGTACTGAGTAGGAAGGTGCCCTTAAATTCAGTAAGAGATCAGAACAACTCATTTCTCATTGTTTTTTAGTATCACAACATTTTCATGTGCTGGTTCCGTGGTGAGTCTGTTGACCCTTAACTTGTAACCTTGTACATTCAAGCAGTTCCCTATTTCACAAATACCGTCAGTCTCAAGTGTATTAAGGTCAATTGTACTAAAGTTGAAAAGAATGCTCTTTTTCCAAACAGATAAGCATTGTTATAAAATCCCTATTTATTTCTTTACCCTTATTTAGTTTACACCTAGAGCTGAGGGCCACTTGTTGGCAGAGGGTGGCTAGACTGAGACATGCTCTCACAGGACACCCCCTGTCATGCAGGATGAAACCAGGGGTTAGAAGACAGAGTGGGCTTCAGGCTGGAAGTCACTCTCCCCACATCAGTGTGTGGAACCTTGCTGCTGCCTAAGATTCTACTCTCAGACCTGTCCTTGCATAGCATCTTGCAAGTACATTTGTCTAAGTGAAAGGATGAGACTTTTTACATGTTACCTTGATTTATAACTTTCTAATTAAACTTTTTTATTATGAGGAGACTAGATCACATGTGGAAAAAATACAAAGAGATCTCATGTACCCTTAACCCATTTTCTTCAATGGTAGTTTACAAAACCATAATAGCAGCAGATAATAACACTGATATAGTCAAGACACAGAACAAATCCAACATCATAAGAATCTCTACTTTTGAGTTTTTGTAAACACAGTCGCTTGTCCCCCACCCCCTTAAACCTTGGCAATCACAAAGCTGTTCTCCATTTCTTTAATTTTGACATTTCAAGAATGTTATACAAAGGGACTCATCTAATACTCTAGGTTGGTTTCCTTAAAACTGAGCATAACTCCCTGGATTTTCAATAAAACCATGAATGAGACATTGCCAAGTTACCAGCACACAGAGAAAGGAGCTCAAATTCCCCACTAAGCCTCTTTTTACACCCCAAAATGAGAAAGACTAATTGTTATTGCTGGATATGGGATGAACCTTCTGGGCTCCCTTGGCCTCCATGGACACCTGCCTGACTAGAGAAGCAGCAGACCTCCTGAATGCACCCCATGAGGTTCCACAGACACAAGATGAGAATCTGACTCTCAACTTGCTCTTCTCTGGCAACATGTCACTTAGGGTTGGGATCCTTGTTACAAACTGCTGAAGGGGGAAGGCTAACTTCCCACTTGGCCTTTGCTGGCATGGGTGGGAGTAGGTTCAGAGTTTTTGTTACCTTGGGTTAAAGAAGAGTGGCTGCTGCCTGAAGTATTCTGGTTTGAAAGGTGGCTTCTTTCTGGTTCTTTCCCCAGAAGAGTAGTTTTCTGTTGCAGTTTTTTGGGCTACACCCACTGGCACTTGCAAGTTAAGAATTTCTTCAGTACCAAGTTAAGGCAAGAAGAAAATCCAGAGATCTCACCCCTGTGTCATCCTTGGCACCTGTGGCTCCTAGCCAGGCTACCGTCTCTTCTCCAACTTGCACAGTTGCCTTATGCTTTGATCATATTAATGTTCAAGGTTTTAGATGTGCTAAGTATAAAGAACAAGGAAAGCAGGCCTCCTTGATTTTCCCAGAAGCAGAAGTGTCATTAATTATTTCCTATGTATACATCTTGAATGGGGAACTACAGCTACAAATTAAAAAGGATTTTTTTTCCTCATTCAATTTTCCATAATGCATCTGATTAATAATATCTGCTATCTATAATGTAATTCATAGAATTTGTCATCTCTTTAGGCAAAAAGAATGATGTTATCTTTGTATTTTTCAAAATACCTGAATTATTTTATATTCATGTACTCAGTATCTGCTGAACTCAGCTTCTTCTTGCAGGTTTATGCAGAAGGGACTCCTGCATAGCGAACTCCTGGCTGCCCTGCCATCAGCTCTGCCTTGCACTGTGGTCATCAACTTTCCTCAGATCAAAAGTAGGCAGGTGCAAGTGGCGGCTCACAATATTTGACCTTGACTGGTTTTCTAAATTATTTTGTACATTTTTCAGCAATGAAACCAAACTGCGTCTTCAGCTTCATCCCCATTTCTTACAAGGGAAAAACCTTTATAAGAGGACACATTTTGGTTGTTTCCTCATTTGAGATTTTTAATCCTCTTTTGTTTGTTTCTACAGCAATTGTAAACATATTTACTTTTACCTGCTTTTTTTGTCTGTTTTTACTTTTATAATTTGTTTATATTGCACTTATTAGTCAAAACAATTCTCACAGAAAAAAAATTTTTCTTTATACAACTAAGTGATTTTCATGAAGATGCTTAATTTTTGTAAAATATAGAAGACACAGACTAGGTTCCTATATTACTTAGAATCTTTCTGCCAGGGCCCTTCCTGGTGGTGCAATGGGTTAGGACACAGCACTGCAAGCTGGTGGCAGCTGTTTGGGTGCAAGTTCCATACCCAGCCCCAGAGGTGACCACATGGTGCGGCAGGCCTCTCCTGACCCACCTGCTGCTCCTCTCAGCAGGGCACTTTGTTGATTTGCCTGTTCTGCTCCCAACTCTGTCTCTGGATAAGCCTCTTACCATCCCTGCACCTCTGGCCTGTACCCCAGTTCTGTATGCATAAATAAATCTTTTTTTAAAAAAAAAAAGAACCTTTCTGCTACTGTATTTTGCTCTAAGTTAAGTCAGCTTTACAGTTAAAATTTTTAAAGACATTCCAGAAATGTTTCAAAATAATTCTGAAATCCAAATTTCACACTTTCTATTTTATTGGCACTGGTTCTACTACTTAAAAAAAATAACCCAAGGCCCTCCCTGGTGGTGCAGCGGGTTAAAGCACAGCACTGAAAGGCTAAGGCCACTTCCACATGAGTTCGATTCCCGCCTGCCCCGGAGGTGACCACATGGCGTGGCAGACCTCTCCTGGCCCGCCTGCTGCTCCCCTCAGCGGTGTACTTCGTCGATCTGCCTGTTCTGTTCCCTGCTCTGTCTCTGGTGAAGCCTCTTACCGCCCCTGAGCCTCTGACCTGTACCCCAGTTCTGTATGCACAAATAAAATCTCTATTAAAAAAAAAACGAAAAAACAAATTGTCACACTAAGTAGTCTCTTCTGAAGTCTTACAATTCTCACTTTCTAAGTAGGTATCCCCATCACACCTCATTATAAATGTCCAGCATTAGAAAAACAAGAGTTTTCAACAGGTGGTGGGAAGGCCACAGGGACTTCAACTGCAATGGGAAAATACACAAAATGAAGAATGATGTAAAAAATAAATAAATAAAACATTTAATAGTGAAAAAAAGAAAAACAAGCATTTTCTTCCTTCCTCTTATGGTCAAAATGTGTGAGTGCTTGAAGTAACTGAGCAGCAATTACACCCATCTAGTCCTTTTCAATCTCTTAAGAATCAGCCATAAAAACAAACTCCTGAATACTTGGGACAGATTATGAAAGGAAAAGTATAAAGAAAAAATTTGGTAATAAAATCACAGCAGCAGACATAGAACAATATGGTAAACGCTACATATATTAAAAAAAACCTCTGCATTCAAAATTTATTTTTTTATTTTCTGAAAACATCTTTCCTTTGGTTTTATTATTTTACTGTAGTAAGAATGAATGTCTCCTGTGTTTACGTAAGCACAGATTATAAATTTTATGCTGATTTTTTAAAGGTAAGAACAATCATTACTTTCCCAGTTAATGTAGTAGAGAACAGCTTTCAGACCATGGAATACAAAAAAAAAAAAAAAGAAAATTAAAAAGAGTGATTGGTAAAAACACCACATTGAGATTCAGAAATGTATGCAAACAGTTGAGTATAGAAAGCAAAATCACTACATGAAGTATAAAACCTGTTGGAATGTATTACAATAGTTTGCAAAAACTGCTCATGAGCATTGCTGTGCCAACCTGAATTTCCTCCCAGATATCTTCATCCAACAAGGTTGCTGCTCGATGGTGCTGCAAAGGAACTATCAGGCAGTGGCCCTCGGTAAGAGAACGGAAGTTGGGTAAACACAAATAAACCTATGAAAGAAGAAAGCCAAAGGTGAAATGTTACTGCCATTTACTCTATTCTAACAGAAAAGGCCCTCATGAAGAACTAATATAAGCACTGTTCTCACCTTAGTATTTTTATAGATATTTAATTTTTTTTAAATATTTTGAAAACCACAAGGGTAACTCTTAATAAACTGGAAATTTGGAACACAAGCCTCAATTCTAATTGTTCTACAACAAAATTAACGTTTACACTAAAGTAGGGTAGAATCAAGGACATTAATCTTTGATCTATGGAAATCTATATGCTTTGTAATAATACAATTTTTACAAAAATAAAAAGATACATGCCTCCTAATGGTAGAGAAGTCTAACTTCCTAACTACCTATTAATTAGGTATTCAGTCTTTCTATTGGGTAAGTAATTAAGAGATAAAAGGCAATCACTTGTATACAGCTTTACTGCTCTGAGTAAATTTTTATTTGTTTACCAACATATGTTACCTACAATCTGATGCTATTTTTCCATCACACACAAACTGTCTTTTTAAAAATATAATTAGCATGTAAGCAGTACGTTTTCTTAAAGACTAGAAGTGGTATTCTATAAAAGAGCTTGATCTTATTTTCTATTTGGTTTGCGCTAAAAATATTTTGTGCAGAAGTATTTATTCATTTAAGAAATAAGGCAAACTTAGAAAATTATGCTTAGAGGCCAAAGTAGGAATAGACAAGGATACTTAACTAAATTTATGGCAAAAATACAACTTTACTCACAATTTAAAATATCCTCAGTACTGACTTGTTCATGTTAACAGTTGTATGCACTAATGTAACCGCGCCAGAGGAAACCAGGGGTGCGGTAGGAAAATATTATGTGCTTAAGTTCTCCATAATTCTAAAGATACTCTAAAAAAAATGAAGTTTTTGTTTGTTTTGAGAAAGTAAAGCAGTATTAAGACAAGATTGAGATGTACAGATGATTTTCATTTAAAGAAAAGGAAGCAGGAGGCAGGGATGGGAGGCAGAAACTTACGGGGCTAACTGCTAAGTGGCAGTATGGGCTCGTTCACACTGCTGGACTTAAGACACTGAAATACTGTTTATTTCCACTATAAGGCAAAGTCCCCTTAGAAAATAATAATCACATATGATTAACTCAGGTAATAACAACAATTTACTGTTGTTTATTCAGATTAATTAAAGAACCTATTAGCTACAGATGATGGGATAGGCAGGCAGTGATTGTAGGAAGTGGATAAAATTGCTTCTAATCAATATTTCAAATATTTCTATATTCAAATATTCACATATGAAAGGCTGAAGCTGGATGGCAGAGTTAAGAACAAAGATGGCATAATAAACCATAGGTGGAGAAAGAAGAGTTACAAATGGTTTTAAAATGATAACAGAATGGAAATACTATTCTAAAAGAGAAGTGATCAACCAACTCTCAGTGAGCTGAAGGCAAACAAGTGTTTGATAGAAATGATGAGCAAGAAAATGTGCCTTTCCCTCCAGAAGAAAAACTGAGAAGAAAGGCAAAAGGAATGCCTAAATCAGAACAAGGTGAAGAAATGGAAATGCCTCTTTACTGACCAACAGTTTTTCCTGCTTGTGAATTAACAAATGCCACTGAGGCATCTGAAATAGAAGCTTATCAAAGGTGGGTATACGGAACACCTCTGTGCCTTCCTGGGCCCAGCCTGTCTCCCTTGTGCTGGGGGAAAGGAGATGGTTGAAAACCCAACTTCTCCTAAAGCATTGTAGGAAGAAAGACTTAGTGTTACTTTCTGTTTGATTAATTCTTAACTTTTTTTAAATGTACGGAATGAAATACTTATAAGGTCATAAGTATAAAAAATACAAATGGGCCCTCCCTGGTGGTGCAGCGGGTTAAAGCACAGCACTAAGAAGCTAAAGCCACTTCCACATGAATTCGAGTCCCGCCTGCCCCGGAGGTGACCACATGGCGAGGCAGACCTCTCCTGACCCGCCCGCTGCTGCTCTCAGCAGTGTACTTCATCGATCTGCCTGTTCTGCTCCCCACTCTGTCTCTGGTGAAGCCTCTCACCACTCCTGAGCCTCTGGCCTGTACCCCAGTTCTGTATGTACAAATAAATAAATCTTTAAAAAAAAAAATACAAATGTATTTATAAAGGCCTAGAAAAAAACTTAGAAACATTATCACAATTAGTTAAAGGGTAGGGATTTTTCCTTTAAAATTTTTTTACATTTACCTTTTTAATAAAGTATGGAAGAAAAGAAAGAGAAGAAAAAGATGGGGAAGCAGACAAAGGAAAGAAACCAAAATTCAAACTGACACACTGCCTCAATGAACTCAGGATACTATTGAGGGAAGAGAGAAGCCAATGGGTTTTCTGCACACAGAGAAGGGAGGAAAAACAGGGAGCCGGAGAGGAGAGAACACAACAAACAAATCAAACATATGTGTGTAGCCCCCAAATTATCAGTTCCTGACACTAGCATTCATCTGTTCACTTCCTCTCCTTCACTTTTTTTTTACTCAACCCACTCCACTAGCGTCTTTCTTTTCCATGTAAAGGAAAAAAAAAAAAAAGAACTGATTTCCTCTTAAGCTTTTTACTCACAGAAAGCCCTTCCTCAAACATTATTCATTCATATTTTAATTTAGTTGCTTGCTCCTTCCCATCTTTCATATCTTTACTAAAACACCTCCTCACAAAACCCTTCAGATCACCACCTCAAAAAATACTTTCCCACCATTTTATCTCATTTCCCTAGATGAGCTTTCTAACAATTTTAAGAAACTTTAACAATTTCTTAAATCCATGAAAGTGATACTTTGTTATCCTATTTCTAGTGACCCTATTTCACTAAAAATAGGATATAAATTCCATACGTTTCTCTGAATCTCTACTGTTCTCTAGTGACTAATTAGGGTTGGGCACATATCAGGCACACAGTAATTATTTGCTTAATATAGAAATCAAATTACCAAATATTAATTCAAAGACATGAAATCATGTATCAAATAAATAGACAAAGTACACAAATGGGTTATATGTGCGGTATATAAGGGAGGCAGAAGTTATGTCTGTTCTCATGGAACTTAGATTATGGAGGAAGTCTCAACAAAACAAAAGATAAACAATACAAGTAAACTTTTCCAAATTATGAGATGGTCCATGAAAAACCAAATACTTTGAAATAGTAAGGGGTAAAACTACATTGATTCAGTATCTCCGAGGTGATTTTAATGCTAAGAATGCAATGCGGTCATGAAAAGGAGGTCACACTGTGGATGAGCAGCAGAGCCAGACTCGTAGTATGGGGCATTTGGGTCTCAACTCCAGGGCCTTCACCACACCCATTACAGCTACCCCGCTACCGCTGCTGTAAAGGGGAGAATCACACAAAATGTGTGTGTCATTTCAATATTTAGTCTCACACTATTCAAGACTGTAAAATCACGGAAAGTTATTTGAAACACAGAATAAGGTTGGATTCCTGAAGGATCTTACACAGTAATAAGAAGTAGCAAATCTACGTCTACCACTAAATCCTTTCCTTAAGTCAATGTATGTGTTTGTGCCCCTTTTTTCTCTATTAAAGAAGTATCTTCCCTTTTAATACGGTAGAATTCTTACCTTAACACCTATTGCAACAATAAGGTGCTTGGGAAATTGGGAGCTGTCAAAACAATAGAGACATTTTTCCATTTGTGCAGCGAGACTCTGGTGCTCAGCAATTGCTTTTTTCCTCTGATTTGCTTCCTCTTCACCAAAATGTCCTTTCTCAGCTGCTTTGGAGACAAACATGTCATCCAGGGTGTAATAGTCCCCATCTGTTTTTCCCATAAACTGAAAAATCAAAGTAACAGTGGGGTGAGAATAAATGTGGAGGTTACGATGTTATTATAATCACACATACATGTCCTATTTGTAAGTTCTATAATACTCTTACATTAAAAGCATAATAACTTAAAATTTGAGTTTATCTCCAAGGCTCACAATGTGGTTGTCATCATCATCATCACAGGTAAAGTTTACTGAGTAGTACTCGAAATTCTATGAGATCTGATAGCTTTATACTCCTGTGAGTGGGAAATCATTCCCATTTCCATTTAATAAATGAGGAACATGAACCTCTGAGAGATGAACTACTTTTATTTTTAAGTTAGCATGTACCCTATAAAGAAAAACAAAGCATTCCTCAACTATATCTCCAGGCACCTTCTCCATGCCTCTCCCACAAGAGGAGTCAAGATGATACTTTTCAAACACAAGACACAATTGTATCCACCTATTTCTGTCTCTGACCACAATAAGATACTAACCCAAGCATGCCTCACCTTGGACTTGGTCTATTTTTCTCATTTACAACGGTGCCAACCATGCCACCTATCTTACCAGGTTATCTCATTTAATCCAACCTGTTCCAGGCACACAGTAAGGACTCATAAATGTGAACGACCTCTCTGCTGACAAGATCTTCAATGAGCTGGCACTGATGGCTCTCTAGTCACACTGATCACATCCATATTAATTCCTTATGTGCCTCACTATTCTTTTTTTTAAAGATTTTTTTAAAGATTTATTTATTTATGCATACAGAACTTGGGTACAGGCCAGAGATGCAGGGGCGGTGAGAGGATTCACCACATACAGAGCGGGGAGCAGAACAGGCAGATTGTCAAGTACACTGCTGAGGGGAGCAGCCCGCCGGTCAGGAGAACAAACTCATGCAGACGTGGCTTTAGCTTCTTAGTAGAGTGCTTTAACCCACTGCGCCACCAGGGAGGGCCCTGCCTCTCTATTCTTTAGGTTTGTCTATTTATGTGAACAAACACCCTGACTTAAAATCCATTATTTTAACTTCAGACCTTTATCCCAAGTATATATATAGTATGCTACATTCTATACAATTTATCAGAACTGTTTCCTAATTATTTTCATGATAATCATGACGAACTGCACTATTAACAGAAACATTAAGTATTCTCACATCAAACTATCCCTAAAACACAGGAACTCTCATTCTCATTTGATAAATACAAAAACTTAATACAGAATGGGGTTGTATCTCATTAGGCAGAAGTATGACCTTGTTTTCTTTATTTGGATGTAAAATATAATTTAAAGAAATGTGCCAAGTTAACAAGGTATTGTGATCACTTCATCAATTTGAGGACAGACACACACATTTCCCAGAATTCCCTTTCATTTATGTGTTTAGGGTGGAAACATAAGAGATTCTGAAGGGAGTCCTGGGAAGGAGAAACGAAACAGCAACCATTTTAGAGTCTGCATGCATTGTTCATGTACACCCCCTGGTATAAGGCTGTAAGTAAGGTCTGCAATCGCTACACATTCTCTCCAACCTCCTTCGGCTTCTCTGACTTGGGGCCCAGTTTATTTAGCTCTGGCCTCCATGGAACATCCATACCACAAGGACAGAGGCAACAATAACTGACATGTGATACTGCCCAAACCACAGCTCATGCTTGTGGGTTCTACCTTGCTGTCCCTATCTTTGCATTTATTTTTCTTTCCCAAGCATCTGCTCTCTTGACTGAAATCTCCAACATTAGATACAGTCTGAAATAAATTATCAAGTCAGTTACCATAATTGGCCAAGTTCAAATCCCCTTAAGAAACTGATACATGGGTCTCTACTTCTCTGAATCATACAGATTCAACCTCCTACTGTGAGCAATAATGACCTAATTTTGCTCAGATACTCTACTTGTACAACAGTCTTTCAAGAATGTTCCAAGAATATTACTAGTTTAAATATTATTAACCACTATTCAAAAAGAGTAGATAACAGTTTATGAAATTCAGACATTTTAAATGTCAACTGTATATCATGGCCAAAAAGTAATGGAATATTAAGTAAAACTACTCCTAAAGACCAGATCCAATAATAACCTCTTAGACTAATCTGAAACTTTAGCATGCCTAACTACTTAGATTCTGATTCAGAAGCATTGTTGACAAGAGATGCAAAGTCCAAATATAAAGTTAACCACTTGTTTTTGTTGGTCTATGCCCTGATTGCTGTATTACAGAAAAGTCATAAAATTTTGCAAACACATAAATTCATCCATTACACTGGCTCTTCAACACTATTACAAAACTTCCTGCTTTCCATGGTGGCTCATCATCAAGCCTCACACTCTCCAACAACTTCCATTCTGTCCCAGTAGATAACTTTAAAGAGAAATTCCTCATCTTCCTACCACCGAATCCCAAATCTACAAATTGTTGCATATATAAATTAATGTGCTTTACATCCTTGTTCATTTTTGTACAATATATGCTTGTATGCTTTATCCTTTCAGGTGTATTTCCTGTGAAATTTCCACTACCAATTCACCCATAAATCACCATCATAGTCCCATGTACTCTTCTCTCCATTTTGATTTCTCTACCTGCCTCTCTCTTGCAAAATGTCTCTGATTTATAGTTGCCTGCTAATTTTGCTTGTTTATTTATCATTATTGCTATTTTCTTTCCTGACCCCTAATTTGGCTCCCCTATATTCCTCCTAGAAGTGAAACTATCCAACAATTTTCTTTTTCCTTCTGGCTTATTTCACTGAGCATAATCCATTCTAGCCCTATCCATGTTGCTGCAAATGGCATGAGTTTATCTTTTTTTTGATTGCTAAATAGTTTTCCATTGTTACATATACCACATCTTCATCCACTCATCTATTTTTGGGCATTTGGGTTGTTTCTATATCTCAAATACTGTAACTAGTGCTGCAATAAACACTGGTGTATAGGTTTCCTTTTGAACTAAAGCCAAACTACAGACTGTATAGCAAGTAAGTGGTTCACACTTCCATTCTGCTGCCAGGGACAAGCACCTGCACTCCTGTTTCCACAGCATCTTCCACACATGTGCACTGTATCAGCCCCTGGACCTTCAGCTCAGATACACCACATTCTTCCCTCCTCTCCTATAACATTGGTTGTCCTCCTTTCTCTTGCCAATAACTCAAATCTGTATATATTTAATTAAATTAATGAAAGATTCTATTTTGAACATTCCTTTGAAATAACATATCCATGCATGTATTTGACTTCCATCACAGTCAGAGGTAAACTGCTTAAATTAATGTTTCAGAGTAAAAAGAAAGCAGTCAAATTTTATAAAGCAGTGACTGATAACTGTTAACAATGTGGAAGCTGTCAAACTATGACTGATGTTTAGAATACCATTATTATTACTTTATTAACTTGTATAATAAACCTTTCTGATCAAATGTTCAAGTATTTAAGGGCTTATCATTTATGTATAAAAATATTTAATGTACACATTTTGAAAGGAAATGTTCCAAAACAGTATTATCAACCTTCCTGCCTTTTAAAACAAAAAATACATGAAAATTAATTTAATTTTCTCCTGACAATACATGATAACTACTGAGACAATTACTATCATGTTTCATAGTTCAGGAATGGCCCCTTGGGGGCTAGTTGCTTCTATGTTAACTTAAACAAATAAAACTTCCAAGGCTCTTAAGCTATTGATCTAAGCATCTCTCCTTATGGTAGTCTGTGCTCCTACCTCTAATGTGCCATTTTTATTATATTAATGGTCTGAAATACATTATCAAGTACACTAGAATTGCATATAAAAGCAGGGCTCCAGTAACATCTTCTCTGGTTATCAATATATAAACATAAATTTTAGCAAAAAAATAGAAAAGTTAGCCTACAATCTATAAACATAACGTCAAGATGACAGATACAAATGCCACATTTTAAAACCACAACAAATCACCAGGGACAGGATTCCCATGCTTCTTTCTATTCCTTAGTCTGCCATAACATCCTAGCTCAAAGTGACTTTGTGAATCCTATTTCTTCTACTATCAATTGCCATTCAAAGATTGCCTTGTGATGCTAAAATATTCACAGTAATTTGTTACAGGAAGAAAATAAGGAAAATGAATACATACATTTCTCAAATGAACTGAAGATTATTTAAAATCCTAAGACTTGACAAGGGATCATTTTTCAAAGTGGAATTAAAACCAACTTGGTAAACACAAAGAAGAGCTAATAATTATTTAAGACAACATAATTAAACTGGTTTTTAGTCTTCACCTTATACAAGCATATCTGTGAAGTACCATATTAACTCACTCTTTTACAAATAATTAAAACCCTTGTGCTTCATAAAGAACCAGTACCATATCACCTAGTTTATTGAAAGCAATACTAATTTTATGAGATGCCTAGAAATATACCCATGCTTCGGTTATTCACATTACTACCAAATAAGTATATAATGAAGTCAACATTCTCTGATGTACTACCTACTGATTAAATTAATATCCAATAAGTTTAAGCTGAGACAAAGTTCTCAAGTGAAATATATCTTGAGACAGCAACTTACCCCCCAGCTAAATCATGAACTAATACAACATTACTAAGTCAGCAACTAAATAGATATACTGAACAGATCATAATTTTAGCTATTAATAAAGCCTATTTGGGGGAGAAGGGGAGGACAACAAACCATGCCAAGTCAATGGAATTCCACTAAATCATATTAAAATTTTATGAGTTAACATAACATGTTATTCACTTCCAGATAATTTAAGTTAATTTCTGACTTGTTATCCTGTTCCTCATAAAACATATGAAAATTAATACTAATGTATTAGAGACACAAGTTCTCATGGCACAAGAATGAGCCACTCTTTCATATGTGCCTATTCTCTTCCAGGAAGAAACACAAATTATCATTATCATCTAGGAAGAGAGAAGAAATCATTGATACTGAATCACAGAATTATAGAAATCTTGCCTCAATACACTGAAAATGAAAGTGGCTATTTCTGGTATTATAAAAAGCCTAAGAGATTGATCTATCGGTAACCAAAACTCAGGACAGTCATTAATTCCACACTATCTTACTACTTAAGTAAATAAAAATAAAATTTAATGTTAGCTTTGACATAATGTTTTTTATTCAAAACACTGCAAATTAATCCTTGTTAACTGTTTTTCCACACAGATAATGTAACACCAAGCTACTGAAGAGCAAAGGAAAAGTGCTTTTTTTTCCTCATTCAACAAGCTGTTTTTATTTTTTTGAGAAAACTGGAATTGCATGATTTTAAGTTTGCTTTTCCAGACTGCTACTTATTGGGTCATGCATATTATGATGAAATATATAATTCTCCAAAGCTTTTGTTGAGAGACATAAGCAGGAAATAGAAGCAGAATTCAGGATTTTTCTCCAATAGGAACTGGCTTTGAGTAACTCTATGTACTTGGTATTCAAATTAAAGCATGGATCACAAATGTTTTATGTTTTTTAAAGTTGTTATTAATACTTTAATTCAGGTGGTTTACTAATTAATATATTCTCACCATGCTGTTTACTAAGCATTTGCATTTCCAAGATTATCACTATTGTCTTGAAAGTCAAAACATATATTTTTGATTCTGTGAATGACAAATTAACATACCAGGAAACATGTTACACCTGTCTGTGACCACACCTATTGTATCTAAGAAAATCTGAATGATGATTTCTCTACAGTTCACTTAAAAACTTTTTAAAATGTGGTTACCATTAAAACAAAGTAAAAAAACAAAATAAAAAAGACTGACAACAGAATGGACATTACTCTAAGATGAAATACTATACTTGCTCTTAAAATAGTGTTGCAAAATCAAAATAGATCTTAAAAACAACAAAAAAAAACAGAGTTTTTGGACTCAGAATTTCAAGTATGTGACTTTAAACAATAAGTATTTTTTGAATGTTAATAGTGTTATGGACTACAATAGGATACAATGGTGAACAAAAACAGATATGATGACAACAATGTCACATGCATAGAGTAGTGGGGAAAACAGATAATAACTAAAGAATTGCTCAAAGTAAAAAAAAAAGTTAGTCATGAAGATATTTTGAGATTCTACTAGAGCAAATGACACAATCAGAAGGATGAAAAAGACTTCCCTAGAAAAGTAATGATAAAAAGATGATGTAAGGATTAACAAGCCAGAAGAGAATAAAGGCGCAGAGAATAGCAGAAACAGCAAGTGCAAAGAGTCTGACAAGAGAAAGTACAGCACACTGGCGAGGGAAAATAAAAAGACAGTCAAGTTGGAAAGGCGGAAACTGCAAAGCCAATGAGTATAAGATCCAAGGTGAGGATGCAGAGGCAGAGGCGAAACTATGTACAGTCTTGTTAGGCCATGTAAAAGAATCTGCTCTTTAGCGGGTCAGCAACCACAGCTATTTGAAATTGATTAACATAAGAGGCCAACGGGTCTTATACCTGAGCGGAGATGGGGGTGGGGAATGATTCTGACTTCAGTGAGGCGAGTTAAGAAAGAATTGGATAAAGATAAGGAATGATGTTAAACCTTTTAGGAGGCTATTTCTGTACCTCCTAAGAAATTATAGTAGCAACAAGAGTAGTGTGCTAGGATGGAGGACAAGACAGTAACAGATCTGATACGGAAGATGAGGGAGAGAAGTGCTAGTGCCCACCAGTTATCTGACCTAGCTGGGACAGTAGTGCCACATACTGATAAGGAAAACACTGAAAACAAACTGGGGATGGAAAAAGGGTATGTGATCACTGGCAAGCTACTTACTGAGTACCTCTCAGAAACAGTTTTTGCTTATTATGGGGCTTAATAACCCCATAACATTTTTAAAAGTTTTAAAGTGGGGTTTAAGACCTCTGCTGTGAGATATTGGTTAAGTCTCAATATACGCAAAGCGCCCACTACAAAACAAGTCCTAAAAAAACAGTACTGTTTATTATCCTCCTCAGATTCTAGTTGTCACAAGATCAGTAGGTGGGAATGTTACTGGCATCTTCTGGATGGAGGCCCAAGGTGCTGGTAACATTCCACCGCACACACAGCCGTCCTCCCCCAATAAAGAGAGAGCCAGCAGAGAATGTCCATGGTGCCAAGATTGAGAAAACCTATTCCAGAGGGATTGTTATTAAATTACTGCAGCAAGCACAATTCTTTTGTATTCACTAATAATAACAACCATGTACATGAACTGGAAAGTCAGATTCTCTTTAATCAAGAAAATAGTTTTCAAATTTAAGTCCAGAAATGAAAGAAGTTTAGTTAATTAAGAGCAAAGATACTTAACATACAAAAAAAGTTAAGTGTCCTTATAACCATGAAAACTAATTTCTTTTCCCATTTTGAAGGTTGAGCAAAAAAACTGAACTGTAACAACTGACATCATATTAAAAAATACAATATTCAGAAAAACTCACAGATGTTCATGAAAACTGGATTTTTAGCATCATTATATAGAAACAGTGCTATACAGCAATTATATTTAGTTAGTATTGCACTATTACAAAGGGATTACTATCAAATAAAAATAATTGCAATCTAATTCTTATAAAACATTTCAAATTTTATAGCTTTTTTAAAATAAAAATTTTAAACAAAACTATAAAACCATCCTTTACACTCCAAGCCCTCAAATTCCATGGAGAAAGATAAATTTGTTGATGGAATAAAAATTTCATAAATTTTGAACATTCCCTTTACAAAGAAAAATTAATGAACTGTGCTAAACCAGTATTCCCAATTACCAAAAATTTAAACTTAGCAGGTCAACATTTTCATATAATCTCACCAGGGTCAAGAACTAGGGCCTGACCACAGAGAGATACACTGCACACCCAATAGGACAACTGCTATCAGAAACAAATTATATATATTTATATATATACAATTCTGCATTTATATAATTTATATATAAGGTGTATATATATAGTTATATTTATATATAATTTATATATAACTCTATAATATGTATTTATATAATAACTATGTGCTTATATACAATTATATATGTGTTTATGTTTTGTGTGTTATATATGTATTCATATATAAGTATATGTGTGTGTTTATATGTTTTGTATGTGTTTGTGTGTTTATGTGTTTACATATGTTTACATGTGTGTTTATAGAAGCTTATACATATGTATTTGTATATAATTATATGTGTGTGTTATGTTTCCACACATATGCTTGCATGTGTGTTTATATAAACATATAAAAACATGTGTTTATATATAATTGTATGTGTTTTGTATATACATATATAATTATACACACATAAATATACATGTGTTTGCATATGTTTTATATATAATCCTATAAAAACATGTTTATATGTATAATTATATATGTTGTTTTATATATGTAATTATATATATAATTCTATTATACACACATGCGCACATTTAAATCTATATATATACACACACATACACACATAATATAAAACAAAATAGAAAACTATTGGCAAGAACAAGGAGAAACTTGGAACCCTTATATATTACTGGAGGGAATGTAAACTGTTTCAACCACTGTGGGAAAGAGTTTGGTAAATGCTGAGAAAGTTAAACATAAAGTTACCAGAATCCAACAATTTCACATCTAGCTATAAATCCAAAAAAATTAGAGAGAAAGTGACTCAAACAGAAAGTACTTATACATCAATGTTCACAATAGCAGTATTTGAAAAGAAAGATCAACCTACATGTCCATCAAAAGATGAAAGGATTTTTTCTTAAGTCTGGTTTATCCAACACATAGACACACATACACAAACACACACACCGGAATGTTATTCTGCCTTAAAAAGGAAAAAAATCCTGATACACTCTCCAACATGGACCAAGCATAAATAAAACCATTATGCTAAATAAAATAGGCCAGACACAAAAGAACAAATACTGTATTATTACACTTTCATGAGATACCTAGAATAGAACTGAGGTTACCAGCAACTGTGACACATAGGTGGGAAGGGGTGTTCTTGTTTCATGGGTACAGAGCTTCTCCTTGAAATGATGAAAAGGTTCTGGAAGTAAAGAGGTGATGATTGCATAACACTGTGAATCTACTTAATGTCACTGAATTGTAGACTTTAAAATAGTTAGAGTGTTAAAAAATTTTAAATGTTATACGTATTTTATGATTAAGAAAAGAAATGGAAACTGAAATAAGGTATGCTGAATTAATAACTTTTGGGGTGTTCCCTACACCTGACAGGTGAGATTCAGAAAAAAACAGTAACAATTTTGTTAAACAGCTTGAACTGGACTCAGGCTACACCTTTTAGAAAATTAACAAACTAATCAAAATTTATTTTATTTTATTTCACATAAAAACAAAATTTCACTTCTATCACTTTCTGAAAACCAAATTTTGAATTTTCCTTAAATGATGTCACAAGAAAATTATGGGATTTCGCACTTGGCTTAGCTTTTTCCAAAATTAATTTCATCCCACATCTATAAAAGTCTAAGATGAAGAAAATGGCTTCCTTGAGAACTGAAATAAGCTAGGGATGCTAATGAGTTGGCAACCTCCACATTCCTTCCCTTCTACTAATCACACCTTTCAAAAAGGAGTATCACTTCAACTCTCAGCATGTGCTATTAATGTGACAGGTCAGTGGAAACTAGAAAATATAAAGGTCCTAGTGCATATTATGGAAATAAGTAATTCATATTTTTAAAACTACTTTCAATATCAAGACTGGTAATACAATTCAGAAAAAAAGTAGATTAACTGAAACACAGCATCCTTTATTTAATGATAAAATCATCTTGTTTTCTTATAATTTAGGGAAAATCCAATTAAGTCTTTATCTCCCTTTCGTCTTTTGTATCTTCCATCTTCCCTCCCCTTCGTCCATTTTTAATGCTTACTCTGTTCAGAAAGGATAAAATTACTGCCCACAGTGCTAACAAAATTAATGAGGAAAGATGTATATAGATCTCATGAAGATGTGTCCAAGTTTATGTTGCCAAGGAAACACTGACGTCTTAGATTTTTTTAAGTGGAATAGTTTATATATAAAGAATGTTGGAGTCAATAGAATGTATTTTAAGAAAGAGCAAAGCACACACTACTTATCCCCAAATACCAATAAATGACACATGAGAAACTGAACAAAGACAATTAAATTTAGGCAACAATCAACAAATGTGCATTAACCTGACTCATTTTAAAGTCAGTACTGCTTAATGAAAAAAAACCAGACCAAGAGTTAATAGTTGGGGCTTCCTTCCGGTGTTGACTTTTGCAACTCAATAGCTCTGGGAACCTTACATAAGTCGTGTAATTTTGTTAGAATCTTCATTTCCTTATCAGTAAAATGTGAACACTGAAATAAGATTAATAAAGTCCCTTTCTAGAATCATAGTTCTATGATTTCAAAGGAAGAAACTTTCTCACCATAAAGTTAGTAAATGCCTATGAAATTCTAGGAAATCATAATAAACTGGATAAACAGCTTATCATCCAGATTCTGAGATACATTGATAAGGAATGACAACTACTGCTCATGCCTAGATTGTCAGGATGTTTTTGATGACCCCCTTCTTTACTTTAATTATGGCATACGCCATCTGGGAAATGGGAAAAAATGAAACATCCATAGTCCCCCTTCAAATACAAAAATATTATCAAATTTATCGTTAGAATGAGCTACCTTCTCAACCTTGTAATAAGAAAGACGTGCCATTAAAAATACACCTTGAGGGGTCCTCCCTGGTGGCGTAGTGGGTTAATGCACAGCACTAATAAGCTAAAGGTACTTCAGCATGAGTTCAATCCCTGCCTTCCCTGGAGGTAATCCGCATGGCGCGGCAGACCTCTCCTGACTGCCCACTGCTCCCCTCAGCACTGTGCTTTGTCGATCTACCTGTTCTGTTCCCCACTCTTGTCTGTGGTGAATCCTCTCACTGTCCCTGCACCTCTGGCCTGTACCCCAGTTCTGTGTGCATAAATAAATAAATCTTTTAAAATATATATCTATAGGGCCTTCCCTGGTAGCGCAGCGGGTTAAAGCACTGCAGAGAAGCTAAAGCCACTTCCGCATGAGTTCGATCCCTGCCTGCCCCGGAGGTGACCACATGGCATGGCAGACCTCTCCTGACCCGCCC
>NW_004567126.1:5901336-5904506 GCF_000260355.1 Condylura cristata
GAGAGAAGGAGGCTGGCAGGCACAGGGCCAAACTGAATACTGACTACACATCATACCAAATTTGCTGTCCAACCCAAAACATATTTAAGCTGTGACACCATGATATTGCTCCCAAGAGAAGTTCCACTTGTCTTTCATAGTCATTTGCAATTCCATAATTTGTGAATTAATTTCTCATAGCTACAGACTGAACACTCCTGTTACTGCTGTAGCCTACAGGCTCCTAAAAGCAGGAATGAGATTGCCCTAGTGTGTGAGCCTATTCCCCATAGATCACTTTACACATTGAATGGGATTAAGTAACATTTGTTGACTGAATTAAGAAAATAAATAGGATCTTGATCTACATCAAGTGTCCCTGCCTGATTACTTCTCCAAAGCTTTTCAAGATCTAAAAACAAACTGTGTATATTTCACAGTCAAATCTATTCTAAAATGCATGTTTATAATAAAGGATTTGATTTCATAAAAATAGACAAAGATTAGAAAAAAACAGCTTTCTCTGAAAAACAGATCAATGCTAGATTGAGTAAACCAACATTTCAAAATTCAAAGCTGTCTTACCTTTGATGCCATTCTTATAAAATATTTATTTTGATTTTCTGCTGTTCCCATCTTTTCATTCTTGACTAAATCACTTAGGCTTAGATTATCATCATCATGAAAGTATCTGACCCTTTCTTTTTCCTCATGGGTTGAAGCCTATGACAAAATGAACATTATTAATTTTGTAAAAATATGAGTCTCTAAAGTCTTTAATGAGTTACCAATAAATTCAATATAAAATGTAAAGACCCCAAGCTATATCTCAATCTTTGCTTCTAGTTTATCCCTATTCTCTTTGTTTCCATGTGGAAAAGTCTCCATGAAAATAATACTCCCTCCTTCTATCATCACACTTTCCATTTCCCAGAGACAGAAGCAAAATATTATCTAATTTCTGATTTTTCAGGAAAAGTTTCCACCCTTCTTCTCTCTTCTTTGTGCTTCTCCTCATCATAAAAATAAATACACACCCACCACTGGAGAATCTGCACTTATCCAGAAGTAAGCTTACTGACGTAATAGCAAACTCCTTTCAAAGCTGTATCAGAAACAAAGCTGATTTTTCTGATTCCCATCTATACATTCCCGAATTTTTTATTAGTTGTTTCTACACCTAGGCTTAGAAAAGTGTTCTTTATTTCCTCCCAAATTAAATATTCCCAATATCATTCTCACATTATATTCCCTTATCTAAATAAAACCTCTCTTCAACTTCTCTCAGATCTTTGAAAACATGTTCCTCACATTTCTTTCCAACAATACTATGTTTATCTTCACTAGCTTAAATTACTTACTCCTTGACTTTGATCACTCCCCTGCTCCAAAGTTAGATTTCTGCCCTCTTATCCTTTCATTATACTCAGAAAACAAACCTCAGTCCTTAATAACCATGTGTGTTTTCTGTAGTTTCCAACTCAAAAAAGGTCTCAGTGCCATCTAAGCAATTAGGACTCCTAGTCAGCTCTGTCATTTCATCTAATTCAGGCCTTGATTCTTCTGCCTCCTCACCCCTCCAAATACCTAATTGCTTTTATTAAACTGAAACAGACATCCGGCCCTTCCTGATGGCTCAACGGGTTAAAGTGCAACACTGCAAGCAAGGTGCAGCTGCTTCAGTGCCAGTTTGATTTCAGCCCCGGAAGTGACCACAAGGCTCAGCTGACCTCTCCTGACCCGCCTGCTGCTCCCTTCAGCAGTGTACTTCATCGATCTGCTCCCCAATCTGTCTCTGGTAAATCCTCTCGCTGCCCTTGCACCTCTGGCCTGCACCCCATTTCTGTATGCATAAATAAATAAATCTTAAAAAAAATCTTAAAAAGAAAAAAATGAAATGGATGCCCACCTAGGTCTATTTGCTGACTGAAGTAATCACTATCTTTGGCATCTCTTATTTTCAACAGATAAACATTTGATAGAAAACTTCTGAGTGGACATATTGTTAGTGGATGCAGTTACCATTTATGCAATCTTTAAAATTTTTAAGAAACCTAATTTGGGAAAGCTGAATACGTTATTTTTGACATTTCAAGCGCTTCAAAATAGTGATAAAATTAACTACTAAGCAAAAAGATGGGGGTGGGGGAGGTCAGGTTTATGAAGGATCATGGTAGCTACATAATTAACACAGTACTATAATATGGGGTCTCCATCCCTAGTTCTTAAAACTAGTAAACACGGAAAACATGTCTGAAAGAACCAGGTCTTCCTTCAAAGCTTTTTTAGAAAAGCCCAAAACAATGCCCAAGAAGTGCACACTAAAATTACCCAACTGCTTTAAATATTACATGTTCACAACTGAAAAACAGTGTTGAATTAGAATTCACTTTGTAAAAGGCAAAGAAAAGGGTTTTAACTAAGAATAACAGGTTATAATGATTTATTACCTTCTAATGTTTGGATTACAAAACTACATTTCAGAAAATATTCTGCTGCAAACAAAGCCCTCAGGGAAAAAAGGCTTCTAATTTATTAAACAAAATATATTCTAAGTATACCATTTGTTTCTTTGTTCTTCTTCCTTTAGATTCCAGAGGTTTTGCTGGTGCATTCACAGGCCACACTCTCCCAGACTGATCTGTTCTGACAAGAACCACTTCATTCTGGTCTTCATTCTATGTGAAGATTTAGAGACAACTTTTGAAATTATTATGAAGAGTGTTACACACTTATATTTAATATCAGAAAAAACAAAGAATGAATCTAGCTTTCACATAACAATATGGATTATCATAAATTTCTTGGAATTTCATTACCCATAATAACTTAAATGACCATAATCTCTTCAGGGGAAAATAGCCAAAAGTTGTTTTTGTTTTAAAAAGCAATCACCCAAATTTCAAATAAAGTCATTTAGACAGCATAAAAATACAAACTACCAACAACTAAACAGACATTGGATGAAAGTATCTATCATTCAGGCAGATGTACTTAATGGAAAAAAAACAAAAAGCCCTCCCCCTAACCCATGCACACATACAAAAACCTTATTAAAACTTGAACTAATACAAGAAAAATAGAACTATATGACAAAACAAGCTTGTTAAATTAATTATAAGTTAACCAAAAAGCTTCTGTTTTTTCCATTAATAATTATTTTTTTCAGAAATAAAACAAGACACACACAC
>NW_004567126.1:5905014-5918572 GCF_000260355.1 Condylura cristata
GATTTACATGGAGCCACAACAAACCTTGAATAGCCAAAACTCTCCTGTCTAAAATAAGAATGGAGAATGGAGGTATCACATGCCCAGACTTAAAACTACATAAAAAAAACTAAGCATAAGAACTCAAACCATAACATATAGAGAGGGGAAAAAAAAATTAAGATTTACTCATTTATGTTTACAGAACTGGCGTACAGGCCAGAGGTATGGTAGGTGAGAGGATTCACCAGAGACAGAGTGGGGAGCAGAACAGACAGATCAACTAAAATACACTGCTGAGGGGATCAGCAGGTGGGTCAGGAGAGATATGCCACACTATGTGGCCTGGCTGGGAATGGAACTCATGCTGCAGTGGCTTCTCAGAGAGCTTCATAGTGTGGTGCTTTAACACGCTGGGACACCAAGGAGAGAGGGAGAGCCCAAATGTAGAAAATATAGAATATAGGTAAAACACAAGACACATCTCTAACATATTTAAAGACTCATCCTTCAAAGCAAAGAAAGTGAAGGAAAAGATAAACAGCTGGGATTATATCAAACTAAAAAGCTTCTGTATAGCAAAAGAGAAATTAACCAAAACAAAGAGACACCTTACTGATTGATAGAAAATTTATGTACTCCATACAACTGAAAGGGGACACAAAGATTATACCAAGATATACCAGGAACTCACACAACTCAACCAAAATAAAGTAAACAACTAAGTCAAAAGAAGAGGGCCCTCCCTTGTGGAGCAGTGGGTTAAAGCACAGCACCAAGAAGCTAAAGCTACTTCAGCATGAATTTGATCCATGCCTGTCCTGGAGTTGATCCACATGTCGTGGCAGACCTCTCTTAACCCTCTCCTCAGCAGTGTTCTTCATCAGTCAGCCTGTTCTGCTCCCTACTCTGTCTCTGGTGAATCCTCTCACTGCCCCTTCACCTCTGGCCTGTACCCCAATTCTGTATGCATAAATAAATAAATCTTAAAAAAAATATATGGGCAGAAGAACTTCAAAGACATTTCTCCAAAGAGGAAATACAAATCAATGGCCAACAGCCATCTGAAAAAAAGTTCAACTTTCCTCATAATCAAAGAAATGCAAATTAAAACCAGAATGATATACAACTAAGAATGACACACATTTAAAAAACTAGCATCAACTAGTGTTGGTGAGGTTGTAATGAAAAAGAAACTCTCCTACACTGCTAGTGGGAATGCAAACTGGCCCAACCGCTATGGAAAGCTGTGAGGAGGTTCTTCAGGCTACTAAAAATGGAGCTACCTTATGACTAAGCAACCCCACTCGTATGGCTCTACCCAATGGACACAAAAACACTAATTCAAAAGGATACCCATATCCCTATGTTTACTGCAGCACTATTTACAACAGGTGAGACTTGGAACCAACCCAAATGCCTAAAAATTGATGGCTGGATCGAGATGTGGTATATACATAATGAAATACTACTCAGCAATCAAAAAAGATAAGCTCATACCACTGCAGCAACAACGATGGAGCTAGAAGGGATTATGCTCAGTGAAATAAGTCAGGAGGAAAATGAAAAATATCAGATGGTTTCCTCCTATTTCTAGGAGGAATATAAGGGGAACCAAATAAGGGATCAGGGAGGAAAAAACAATAAAAAATACAGCAGAACAAAAATAAGCACACAACTATAAATCAGAGACATTCTGCAGGGTAGGGAAGGGATAGAGGTCAAAATGAAGGTTGATGAGCACAAGGGATTATGGTGATGGTGCATGGGTGAATTGGTGGTGTAAATTCTGTGGGGACTACACCTGAGAAAAGAAAGCAAACATTGCAAAAGAAAAAAAAAATGAACTGTGATTTAAACTATATATATAAATAAATTATTTTTAAAAATGCTTTTTTCCAGCTCTTTCTGATATACTTTCATGTCTAGTACAGTATAGAATAATAGTAAACATTCTGATGAAAATAAGATTATTGGAAGGTTCTAATAAAGAATCATATAAAGTACAATAGAAAACTATATAAATAATAAAAATCTATTTGAAACAATACCAAGCAAATTAAGTACATTTCAATTTTCTGCTTTAATTAGAATCAAATATCAAAAATCAATTTCAATTCCACTTAATATTTATGTCCACTTTAACATGGAAGAAAAATTATATACCAAATAATGATTTTAAATTCAAATGAATTTTACATGGATGCTAAAGATTAGCACTACTTTTCTTCATTTATTCAACATAAATTAATAAAGTATGATAGATTTTTTTAAGATTTATTTATTTATGCATATAGAACTGAGGTACAGGCCAGAGTTGCAGAAGCAGTGAGAGGATTCACCAGAGACAAAGTAGGGAGCAGAACAGGCAGATGGATGATATACACTGCTCAGGGGAGCAGCAGACAGGTTAGGAGAAGTCTGCTACTCCAGATGGGTCACCTCCTCTCCCCAGCCAGGGATGGAACTTATGTTGAAGTGGCTATGGACAGTGCTTCATACCCTGTTTTGCCACCTGAGAGGTCCTTCATGAAATCCTGTACACATTAATGATTCTAGGGCTCACTGGTTTCCATTCTTTTAGCCTGAAATCTAATTATCACTTGTACAGCCAAAAAAAGGTCATTACGTTCAACACAAATATGTTATTCTTTGCTAGAAAACCTGCAGGAACCCCATAGTAGCTAGAGGTCAATACCACTCAAAGTGTGGCCAACAGTCAGTGCTGGTGTGAGAAACTTCAGCATCAAAGACTTGCTACCAGTCCATGATAAGTATAAAAAAATTGTATGTGTATATTTTCATAGCATTCTTAAAGAGAAATTTTACACTGGTTCAATCTAAATAAAATTGGGTCCTATACTTGAAAATTTCATGTTCATTTTATTCCACTTTTTCTATAATCCACAGAGTATTTTACATAATTCATTAATCCATGACAGAACATTTAAAATAAAAAGCTCACTCTGTCTTAGAAAAACTACACTACACTTAGAATTAAGGTCAAGTACCTCAACACAGTCTATAAAGACTATAAATTCAAATACTTAGGCAACTTGTCCAAATTGACATCTCTAGGATTCCATGTATTTTTGTAGATTTATTGTACACTTTATTTCCTATATAACTGTAGTCATAATTATGTTTTTAGACCATAACCTTTTAAGTACTGTTGATGTGATGTGATAATTTACAATTATCACTTCACCATTTTCCCAGGCTACATAGCACATGTTATCTATACGGCCTGGATATAGTGGATACTAAGCAAATGCTTGATAAGTGGAATTAAGAAGATGGTGCCTTAAACAGACTAATTACCCTCCAAAACTAATCTTTGGTCCCCTCTACTTTCCTCTTTTCCCTTCTCTTTCTACTTTCCATTCCCTGGCCTCCTAATGAAAAGAAGACTATGTTTTTGCAATGAGTACCCAGGACAGAAATGTTGAGAAGACTAAACATAATGCGTAATTTCCAAATTTTCTACTGAATTAATACAGAATGTGGGATTAACTTCAGAATTAATTAACCTTTCTTAAGGTCAACAAACTGTAGCCCACATGTCAAATCCATTCTGCTACTTGTTTTTGTTTAGTTCATAAGCTAAGAAGTTTTTACATTACTATATGTGGGTGGGTAGCAAAACAAAAGTGTAGTATTTCATGACAAATAAAAATTTTATGCAATTCTAATTTTAGTGCCCATATAAAAAGTAAAAGTATTATTGGGACAAAACCATACTCACTCATTTATGTAGTGAGTAGCTGTGGCACAGACTGTCCACAGCTCACAAAGTCCCAAATATGTACTATTTGATTGCAAGGGAAAAGTTGGACAATCCCTGACCTATATTATTCTTTGGCTGAAAAAACAAACCGTAACCCATTAAATGCTTCTATTGGGTTGTCGGAAAAATCATGATGTGTTTAACATAAAAAACAATTGTCGTGACTTTTCCGACGACCCAATATTTTACTTCTACTTGCAACTGAATGATATCATTCCACACAGATTCATGTTACTGACAACTAGGTCAGAATGTGGTCAGTGTTCTTTTGTTAAAATAATTGTGCTCTGATTTCCACTTCTATCATAATGGCCATATACTAACCAATAAAACTTGCCACTTGTTAAGAAACTGAGCAACAGGAGAAAATACATGAAACTACCATTTCAGACAACAGATACCACACAGTAAAGAACTGTGATTTCAGAAAGAAGGAAAACACGCAAGATGAGCAACAGAGTTATAGGCCACAGTATATAGCAAGGTGGAATTGAAATAGACCTCACCTGCCTTAACTGAACAGAGATATTTTTTAACAAGATGTTGGAAGTAAACGAAGATCAAATAAAGAAAATAAAGCAAGCAAGCAAACAAAAAGATGCAAATATTAATGAAAATAAAAAAACTTTTTTTTACATAAAAAGCAATTATAATGTGGTTTAGCAGTGTCTACTAACAGAATAAAGAGACATCTGTTCAGAAACACCCAAGTATAACAAAAGCCTGTATTCACATACATATACACATTCACATACACATACACAGCTCGCCAGTTGCCAATGACTGAGGATGGTAGGAAGACAGGAGACAAATGTCTATCTTTGCTATGGTTATAGCTATAAATGATCTGCTAAAATTCACATAAAATTCACATAAGAGTGAGTTTTATTATTAATTTTTTAATGAAAAATATTCTTCACACACTGAGTATTAAATACCATACAAATTAATACTCCTGAATTTGGAAAGGTCTTAACACTTATCCTAGCTTTGGTCAATAAATAAAAATAAATTTGAAAATAAAAAAATATATAATACTAATTAATTCTAGAAAAGCATAATAGAAAAAATTTTTAAAAGCCAGAAGACACCACTAACAACTAAAAGTAGTTATCTTCAGGATTAGGGTAAGGTCTGGAAAGGGACCAAGAAATTGTTATCCTTTTAGCTTTAATGTAGGTCTTTAAGCAATATTTGTATGCAACACATTAATTAAGAAAAAAAAAAAAGGAAGGAGCATACATGGCTTTGATTCAAGTTGGTATTAAAAATTCTAAGTGCTTGTTTGGAAGTCTTTCCTGTATTTTGGAAATAAAGGAAAACTTAATCGTTAGATCAGATTTTCTTACCAGTTGGTATTTTGCATGTTTGTCACCACTGAAGACCATAATGCATCTGTTTCCATTTTTATCTTTTAAAATTCCAACAAATAAGCAGTTATTGTTGTTAATATTTTCATGATTTTGAGTCATCTCTATTGTATCTCTAATTATGTCCACAGTTGTTCATCACACAAGTACTTGGCTAAGGCAGACAGGGGACTGAACACTGAGCTACAGTGAACTCACAGAGGGGTGTCTAGGCTCTGGGCTAGTTTTTTAATTTGTATAAAGGTACTCACAGGACTGCATCTGCCCAAAGGAGGAGGCATTTTCTAATCCATTAAAAAAATTGGAGGCCAGACTCCCTGGTGGCGCAGCAGGTTAAAGTACAGCACTATGAAACTAGCCCCAGCCACTTCGGCACAAGTTTGGGGGTGGGAATGTGTGAGAGGATTCACCAAAGACAAAGTGGGGAGCAGAACAGGCAGACTGACTGAAATACTCTGCTGAGGGGAGCAATACGTGAGACAGGAGAGGTCTGTGACATGTGGATTAGCTCCCTGGCTGGTGATCGAACTCATGCTGTGGTGGCTGGTGACAGCTTGATTGTGCTGTGACTTTAAGCCCTGAGCCACCAGGAAGGCCCTCCTTTTTTCAATTCTTAATACTGTTTGTGCCTTTAATTTTTCTCCTTGATCAACTTTCCCAGAGGATTATCTATTTTATTAGTTTTTCTATTATTTGTTTTTCTATTTCAGTAACTGTAGTGTTTAATGTATCCTTTATCTCTCATATTAACTGTCTGATACATTCTTCTGATTGTTTGTGGTAAGTGGTGGACTAATGCCATCAGCAGCACAGCATGCCGGTGTGACGGGTTAAAGCCAGAATGTACATGTTGAAATCCTGCCTCAGCGTATAACGTTGAAAGCTATTTAACCACCTCAATTTTTTCATTCATAAAATAAAATGATGAGTTATCAGGGTCAAATAAATTAATACATTTAAAACAATAGCTAGACATAAAGTATACTTGCTAAAATTTTTTACCTCAGTTTTTATTCCATTTCACCTCAAAAGTTACAAGAATATTGTTTCTTCTTCACATCTACCTATTAATGTTTCCCTTTTCCCTTGTTCTGTTTCAAAGTATCTTATGAAATTATACTTTCTGATAACTGAAGCTACTATAAGTATATTTAACTTTTAAGACTATTCTATCATTTCAAATTTATGGGGAATGAGCGTTTACATCCCAAATCTTTCTGAGAGAAACCTCAAACATTTGCTGCAATGCTGGTATGCCAGCCATCTTAAGTCTTTTTTACCTTCTCTCCTGTCTCTAGGTTTCCTCCTATGAACTGGTAGTTTTGACAGTGTCTCCACTCAGTTCATTAGGATTTCAGTTCCAAAATGCTATTTTACACAGAGACACCTGGAGATATTTTCAGACCCGCCCCCCTCCTCAGCAGTTTCTGGTAGCTACAGACTTTTAGAACTCAAAGCCACTTCCAAACATTTTATAGAAAACCTCAAACCTAGTTTAGGCCAAAAGGCTGTGGTGAGAGCACCTGTTAATTCCCATTGTCACAACTCTCAGCCTGCAAGTTCCAGCTCTTTATTGTTTTATGTCACTCGTCCATGTCTTATCCATAAAATGTATATTGATTTCTATGTTACATCTTTTTCAATTTTCTCTTTTTATATTTTGATTGCTATATTGTTTAATGTAGAGGCCTCAAAGCATTAATGTACCTTTAGCCATAGCATTTAGAAATGCCGCCCAGCTCAGTAATTTGCTAAATTCTTTAGGTTCTAAGAATCCACTATGCAAATTCCTTATCAGTACTGAGACTCAGAAGATAAGAGACAACCCAAACCCACTTGAAAATATATTCCAAATTATATCTGTTAAACCATCTTGTCAATCCTGGAATTCTTCTAGAGGGTTCTCTAAGAATGGAGGTACGCAGTCGAGCTTCGGTTTCATTTCTTGAGCAATTGGTATCATAATAGCCTAAGCACTCTTTCATAAAACTACTAACAGAATATACACTAAATATGTATAGGATTAAGAAATTTAGGCATTAATTATTGATAATTCTATCAATAAATTCTGTAGATACCATTCTTAAAATTATATTAATATTTATTAATATAAAGTATCATTTGTAGAAAATTATGTGCTATATTTAAGACTAAACTACTTTGTTTCACAATTTCCAAAAGGAATTATTTGTGAACATGTTTAACCACTGCCGATTTTAATCTTGGTAAGCAGATACTTCTTAGAGCCAGTGTCAAATCTGACATTAGCATAAAATGAAAAGTCAGCTCAACTCTTTAGTTTCCTTTCCTCATTTCATCACTGCTTCCTTGTAATCCTTATATATAAAGCTAGCTCTGAGAACATAATTTTGTATTTTTAAACAGGTTTCTTAGCATTTGACAGAATGGAGAGGGGGAAGGAGAAGATTTAGAATTTTTTTTAATGCTGATTGACATTTTGGAATTTTTTCATTAACTAAAATTTTATTATTTTTAACAGGTATAAAACAGATCAACTTAAGGATGCCAGATTTGTATATCATACATCAACAACTTTGAAATCCAAAAACTAATATTTTTCCTATTTAAGAGCAAATCAACTTTCCAGATAGAAATTAATACTGATATAACTGTAACCTTAAAAAGTTCTGAAATTTACCTTACAACCACATAGCATAATTACTAAGCCACCTTTTACAAATGACAGCACTGAGGATCACAAACAGTAAATGAAGTTCCAGATCCAATTCTATAGGTTTGGTTATGAAATTCCATTATTCCCATTACAGGTTATTTCTATTACTCCCTTTCTCTAATAAAATGAGCTAGTGAAGATGACATTCTTTTAAATATGTTCATGTTCTGAAAGAAAAAATAAATTGGCAATTCTTTTAATTGGCAGTATTTTTTTTCAATTATGGAAAAATCTTCTTTAACCTAACAAAAATTTACCTACCATTTGACCAAATGACTAATTACCCAAAAACAAAGACAGATTTTAAATGCTGGTTTAGGTGGTAGAAAGTCCACAGGGATTATGACTGAGATGAAAAAATGTATAAAATGAAGAATTATGTAAAATATGTATTTTTTAATTAAAAAAATAAATGCTCGTTTAATATATTTTATGAGGCTACTAGGCTTTGGGATAATGCTAGACATCTCTGAAAAATATGTCCACAGTGACATTCATATATAGTATATATCAAAACCATAAAGATTTTTCATTTTTTTAATATTCTATTTCATTTCATTTTATTTGGTCAATGATTTTATAATACACAGAATTAGTTTTATCATTTTATAATCCAATTGGATAAATGTGTTCAAGGTTTGAACAAGATATGGTTCCAATGTTGAGTAATTCATAAATAAAATGGCAAGGCAGGGGAAAAGGGATGAGGAAACAGGTATTTTATACAAATTTTCATTTGGCTGTTAAGGAAGTAATAGTAAGATAAAAATATAAATTAATTAATACTAGATCACATGGGACAGAATAATGATTTATTACTGTGTACAACTGAACTGGGTCTTTGGAAACAAAAATACAAAGGTAAAAGGCTTAGAAATAAAGGAAACAACCTGAATGAAAGCACTAAGATTTAGTACCTCTGAAAGACTTCTAAACAAAGGCAAATTTAAATACTTAGAAGATTTTAAAATTTATTTTACAGTTTGAAATTCTCAATATTTGAATGGCTTATGTCTCAAGCTAAGTGACTTACCTAAAGGAGTAAAGAAAGTAAGGCATGACCTGAGGTTCTCTCAACTGTACCACAATTACAGCAGGTTAATTCTGCTGGCAATTTTAAACAACATTTTGATGAATAAGAGAACAATGGCAAGAAGATCACCTGTCACTATAATATTCCAAGCAAGAGTTGAGGAGGCAGTGACCTGGGTGGTACTGCAGAAATTAAAAGGCTAGATATGCTAAGAAGGAAGGTAACGTAAAACACCATCACCTGGGGACAATTTAAATGTGCTGTTAGAAGAAGGTATCAACAACTTATCCATGTTTTTATAAAACAAAATCAGAACAACCATCATGAAATTAAGAGAGAAATTTTACACACACACACACACACACAGAGAACAAGGAGGGTTGAATTCTGAAGCTATGATATGCCCATAAAAGTCTTGCAGACAACTGAAATACTAGTTTAGGAAGTCAGCATAGAATTCAGAGCTAGAGTTGGGACAGTCAGTCACATAAAAATGTTAAATGAAACTATAATACTGGAAGATGAAAATAGCTGATACTCGTTTATCTATCCAACCTCTTCTTTCTTCCTCACACCTTATTCTGTAGCCACCTAGAACAACATACCATCTATAGAACATACGATCTCTCCCTCACCTTTGCTCTGTCTGGACTATTCTTTCTTGTCACGTTGCCAAAGGAGACTGTTAAAGTTGCTCAAAGAAAAGGAGGTGGCTTTTTACTTGTGTTAAGTATAAGTAAAAGTAATGGGAGAGCAGTTTAAAGAAAGACTTCATAGCATCCATAAAAGAAAAGAGTTAACTGGTGGTACTGATTCTAGGTGACAGAAAAGGAATGGGATCAAGAGCATTGGTAAAGAGGAAGAGAGGGAATCTAGAAGTAACTACTTCAAAAAAAAATCATCAGTAGATTGCTCCTGAGTCATTGAATCTAAGAACTTTATTTTCTCCTTTAAATATTTTTTTAATTTTCCACGTTGTACAATTTATATTATACTTAACATTAAAAAATCACTTAATAATAAAGGAAATATATATGTACATAATTTATCTTGTCAAGCCCATACATAAAATCACTTTAATAGAAAATTTTCTATCTACTTATGTGAACCTTTCTATAAGTAATTTTTTACTTAGAGCTTGCATAACTCACATATGAACTTGGTTTCAAAATTCCAGCAAGGTTTTACCTTTATATTTCAAACACCAGCTTATCAATCGAAGTCAAAGCAACATTTCAAATAATTTTTCAAATTATTTAAATAATAATTTTAAGTTGCACACACACACCTACCCTAACCTATTTACTGCTTCCAAGTTAAAACTTAATTGAGGTACTGCTCATCCTATATTTAAGTTATTTTAAAAGGTGTGGATGAATTACGTCATAAAATTTTAACTAAATTAAACACATTTCAATACATAAAGAACTTAAAACAAGTCTTGGCCTTATTATACTCTCAAAAACTCATTATTAGTAGTGATGATGATAGCAGGAGTGGTATTAGGCATATGAATTAATATTACTATCTTAAAAAATAAAAATTAAATTTGGAAATTCAATGAAATAAATTTAAAGATAGAGGCTAAGTAAAGAATAAGACTATTAAAGGAATTAAAATCAAAGTTGTTTTGTTAGGGTACTAATTCTTTATTTTAAAATAGCCTATAATGTACAGATGGCCCAAGCCAAACTTATAACAATTTTTTGACAATTCAAAGAATCACACATGGGTAGCTCATTGAATATTTCTAGACAAGCAGAAACATCATAAATTTTTTCTATGATTCACTGTAATATAATTTTTTTGTTAATTATTACAAAAGTTTATTTTTACATCATTTTGCACATTTTTTTTTCCATCTCGATTGTAGTTCCCGTGGGTTTCCCATCACCAAATCACCCGTGTGCCACCACCATTATTGTAATATAATTTTAAGTAGTTTTTTGTTTGTTGGTGCTGTTGAGTTTTATTCAATTAATTTCAATTTCTCACTATCAAATTTTTATTAGCATCTATATTCTAGTCAGAATCTGTTTAGTATCTGTAGACTTATGTATGCTGAAATTAAAAACTGCATTTTTAGCTTTTCTAAAAATACATGAAATTTGGTTTATAATTACCTTTATATATATATACTATAAGCTATAATTATGTATAATATATGTAATAATATATAAAACTATAATTATATTCTATAGAATGTGTAATTCTATATGTATAGAATTCCATATGAATGTAATATAATTCTATATATATAGGATTATACATTCTACAGAATAAATAAAGTAATTTTTAAATGCATGTAAGGATAAAATTTATTTTGGATTATTTCCCACTTAACCTACTTTCCTGGTAAATTATACATATAATAAACATGTGTGCACATTACTTGCACACAAACACCCATCATCCATTATCATTTCACCTTCCCCCAAGATTCCTGGAAAGAGAACATATCAGAATCAAGTCCTTCAAGAAAGCATTAAAGTTTCAATTGTCACTGAGCACTCTATAAAGACTATCTCTCAAATGGAGTAACAATTTATTTTCCCTTTATGTTTAATGCTGTATCAGAGAAAGAAATTAAATGCTTATGAAAGAAACAATGAGTATAAAGATAAGGAGCCCTTGAGGGAATAGAGGTGAGGTGTAGGAGAACAGAGGTTGACGCTGATCATCTTTCCTCTCCTAAGAGACCAAATCGTTATGGCTTCAGTATCTGTTAAAGTCATAGTTCAAAGTGTGAGTCCTAGTTCAAAATTTGAGACAGTCCACAAAATAATTTCTTCACCCAAAACTTCAACCTTACAAATATATAATCGCAAATCTATCCAGACAAGAGGGGTGCCATCAAAGCTGATACGTTCAATGAGTCTTGTTCATATATTTTCCAAAAGAAATATGATGTCTGTGGTAAGACCTAAAGCATGAACTGGTGGTAACTGAGGGATAAAAGGGAATGAAAAGTCTTATCTCAAGCAAAGGAAAAGACTGCAAAGGCACTGGTAAGACTGCAAAAGCACTGATGCAGGAAGAAAAGCTGACACCTCTGTGTTTCCATTATGGTGATGAAGATGAGCACCTCAGCACGTAAGATAAGGAAAACAAACAAAGTTCTAAGAAATAGCAGGTAATATTGGCACTATTTCTGGATGAATTTGATATGATGTAGGAGAAAGTAAACAAATAATAAGATTCTATGTTACTATAAAATGTCTACATCTTCATTATCACCTATGAAATTGCTTTGCTTTAAATGTTTATACTTTGGAGCACTCCCTGGTGGTGCAAGGGGTTAAAGCATAGCACTATAAAGCTACTGCAACCACTACAGCATGAGTGTGATCCCCAGCAAGGGAGGTGACCCACATGGCGTGGCAGACCTCTCCTGACCCACCTGCTGATCCTCTCAGCAGTATATTTCAGTCATTCTGCCTGTTCTGCTCCCCAATGTCTTCAGTGAATCCTCTCACCCCCGGACCTCTGGCCTGTACCCCAGTTCTGTATGCATAAATAAATCTTTTTAAAAATGTTTGTACTTCGGTAATTATTTAAGAAATAAGTGCTCTAGTAACACTATTATTTCTAATAGTACAGCACACTATTTCTAATAGTATAAAAAAATAGGCTGAAGTGTATACAAAATAAATCCACTGATTTCTTTTGTTTGACAAAAGGAAATAACATATATGTGCACCTTTTCTGCATGAAGAAAAGTTATGCTACTAAGTGGACCGATGACAACATGATAAGGTGAACAATGGAATAAATGCAAAGTAATGGTAATAGATTTAGAAGATTAAGAATGTTAGTCACTTTTACAAAAACCAGAGTGAAAGTATTTGTTGAATGAATGCCAAAAGTCACTGCCTAAATGGTAAAAGGGTCCATCCTGGTGGTGCAAGAACTTAAAGGCAGCATTGTGAAACTCTCCACAGCCAACACAGAATAAGATGGATCCCTAGCCAGGGAGTAGACCCACATGGCTCAGACCTCTCCTGTCCCACCTGCTGCTGCTCCCCTCAGCAATGTATTTCAGTACATCTGCCTGTTTAGTTCCCTGCTATGTCTCTGGTGATTCCTCTCACCCCGCACTGGCCTGAATCCCAGTTCTTCTGTGCATAAATAAATAAATAAAATCTTTTTTTAAAATGGTAATGTAAAACATAATAGTTTTTTTTACTTTTTAATGTGGTAATCAATTTTTTTCCCATTTCACTGTGCTTACACAGGTATCAGTGACAAAGACTGGAACTCAAAACAAAGAAAAACACATTCTGGGAATCAGGGCTCTGGTAATTTATAATGTACCCAGGAAATAGATTCAAACTACAGTGTCTAGGCAGTAATCGACCACATTCAAACCAATATTGAAAATAAATGACTAGTCAAGCAGCTGACTTTATATACAAAAAGCCATACATAAGTTCATCTATTTATATAACTATTATTAATGCCTCTCAATGGTCCTGTAAGGCCTCCAGCTATTTCCTCAATTTCTTTCAAGAAAATGCCTGTGAAGCTCTCCTCATACAGCTGCCTGGGAATGACAATAATGTATTACTCTTGTTTTAAATAACTGCTGTTTTATTTACTGTAAAAAGTGGGCTGAATTTCCGGCACTATTAAAAATGTGTAGAATTGGGCCCTTCCTGGTGGCACAGCGGGTTAAATAAAGCACAGCACTGAGA
>NW_004567126.1:5918997-5923286 GCF_000260355.1 Condylura cristata
ATCGTTCAGTATCCAAAGCCACATTAGGTGGGAACTAGCTGGAGGCCTTACAGTGCCATCAAGAAACATTAGGTGGAGAACCCATGTAGTTAGCCTACACTTTAAATAAAGAAGCTACACTGCTGGGAAGGCCAGAGTCAATTTCGAAGTTCACAGATCATTGGGAAGATTTACATTACAAAACTATCTGGAAGAAAATCAATCAAAACAAACATTCACACAATAAATATTTCAAATATTTTTTGACTGTCTAGAATGTGCCAAGTACTAGATATGAAGTGGACAAATTAGTCCTTGTCCAAAATAATTAATAGTTCCTCCTCTGAGGGGAAGAAATATAAGCAAACCACTAATTATAAGCATTGATAGTTTTTTCTAAAACAAAACACTCATAGATTATTGAATGAACAATTTACCTTGTTCGGATACTTTAACAAATAATCTAAGGAATGAAATCTTGCTCATTGCCCTGTAAATGAGATTTCCTTTTTCCCCCCACCAAAAGGTCATAATTCAATCAGAAATAGTTCGAATTTTTCTTAAAAAAGTCAGCAAATTTCTGTGCTAAAATAAACAAATTCTTTATTTAATAAAACTACTTTGAAACTCAAAGTTCCAGCCCTAATGGAGCTAATGATTTTAATGAAAGCAGAGAATTCTTATAAAAATACTGGTAGAGATTTGTTTCAAATATGTCCCTAGTAAAGCTGGAATAAATGTGTATCGGTAGAGACGATAAAATTTTTCTTTCTGGTCAAAGCATCCTTAGAATAAGTCCTTATTCTAAGGCTTCTGTCTGAAGCCTTAAAGGGCTAAACAACTTCCAAGGGTTGAGAGCCAGTCTGTCAATTACCCTATGATAGCCCTAAAACAGGAGGAGAAATGTTATTTAACTGAAGATCAGCTTCAACTTTTTCAATTGAACTAATTTCATTTTTGCGAATCCCCTGAAGTTGACAGTTTCAGAACTCTTTCATATAAAATGACAAGTGACAGGAAGGAGACAGGGATAGATTAAAGGGTGATGCCAAGAATACAAGTATACATAATCTGAAAAGATAAACTCCATAGAGAATCCTTTAAAGGTCTTTGAAGTTTCAAAACAGGAAGACACTGCAGCTGTTCAGAGTATTAGAAAAATGGGTTCATGAAGAAGTCAAAGTAAAAACTGTATCAGATTTGGGAGAGTGGTACCTAGTGCAGATAGCCAATAGCATATGTAAATGTCCAAGAGGCATGTAGGTTATATATACAGCACCTTGGAGATAAGATCAGAAATTGGGAATAGACTGTGGAAGGCAAACTGGAAGAGAATCAAATATCTAATATAGTCTCTCATTTTGTAGAGAAGGAATTTATGGATCAGTTTGACTTGTATAATAAAGTCAAACAGTAAATGGTAAAGTTCAAAAACCAGGTCTCCCTTATTCTACACTTTTAAGTTCTATAGGGCAAACTGGTGGACCACAGGAAAATACATGTGAAAGCAAATTTTGAAAGAGGTAAGCAAATAAGCATACACACACACACACAAAGATACCAACATATTACATATTATACTACTACTGTTGGTGATGAGTAATAATATGCAAGATAATTATATATATCTATAAACTTTTATCACTTACCTCTACCCCAGATTTTTTTGATGATATCTGTGTTATAGTTTCTTTGAATTTATTCGCCTTTTCAAGTTGGGCTTTAAGTTTTTCAGCTAGTTCCTTTAAACAGAAAAACAAGTAAAATAAGTTGATATGTCATTTAAATTTTCACTGTAGAATAATATTTCAAATTTATACATTGGAAGGGAAAACAGCAAAGTAAACAAGCATGTAGCCATCATTACATGTCAACAGTAGCCTCAAGGCAATCATCAACTTACAACCTAGTATGTTAATTTTCAATGATAAACTTCTCAAAAGCCATGACACTGTTCATGCTTTGAAAGTAAATCATTACAAAGACATATATTTTAGAAGCTAAGAAGATGGAAAATATACATAACCTTAAGAATGGCATTTTTATAATTCCATATATATCAGAAATTTCTAACACTCAAAATTTCAGATATCTGTAATAAGGAAACCACCATAAGATTTAAAATATTACTTTGTTGCTAAGTAACTTAGATTAGAATTCTTGAATATATTTCATCTTTGCTCTAGAAAGTGTATAGGAATTTATATAAAACAAATGACATATGCAGCAACAAATTACAAAGAAATACATTAAATACACAAGTTTATATGATAAGTGAAGAGAGTCATCCCCAGGCAGTGGCTCCATTAATACAGGAATGTTTCTTTCAACATAACAAGACCTCCAGACTTGATGACTTACCTTTCACTATTTTAATTAATTCCTTTATGTCTTCAAATTTAAAACTTTGTTTTCTTTCTGTTGCCACTGCTTTTGTTCTTTCATCTCTCTTACCAATTTCTAGGCTGACCTGAACTTTAGTGTTACACCAAGGACCAGATTCAAAGACAAAGATGCTAATAAAAACAGAGCATCTTGTCAGCCAGTCTTTCCTCTACTAAAGAGTGTAAATCACCAAAACATAAGCATTTTCATATGACCATGATGCATTTTATTATAGTGCAAAACAAGAACTGCTGTCTGGCTTTGACATTCCACCCTGTGCAATGTGACATGGACTAGCTAACAGGAATGTGACAACACACTAGGTCAGTAGGTTATCAAGCCAGCAGAGAGGTGGCTTCAGCACTTACTAATCATCCCATTCAGTTCTGAGGCAATCAGTGTTAAATCACATTATTAGGAGACTTAAATGAGTTAACCTAAACAAAGGATGTAGCACATTATCAGGTACAAACACATTGCCTGCAAATTTAAATAAATGAATTTACCATTCTTTCCAGAGACTCATTTTTTAAGTTCCCAGGAAATGGAATTTTAGAATGTAATACTTGCTCTTTTATGACTAATAAAACTAAAGACAGCAGTGGTATCTTATCTCCCACAAATATGCCAAACAAGTTAGAAATATCAGAATAAAGTAAATAACAAACTAAAAAAAAAGGAATTAATGAGCATTTAGTTACCTAAGATGTTAGCCTTCACAAATCTGACATTTAAAGTAGAAAATGTATTTAGAATTAGACATTATGTTTTTAAAGGCATTCAAGGAATTCCTTAAAGAAACAATATAGGAGATATTTTCAAAGTGTTCTACATCCATCTTAGAAAATTACTTGTAAGACATTGAATAATTACTAGGCTGCAAAACATCTAAATCTTACCATATTTCCCATCATCTCTGCCTTGATAATCCTGGCTCCCAACTTGTTCTTCTCATCAACACTCATGATGTGCATGGACTCCCCCTTTGGACTACTTCTGTTTGGACAGGACAGATATAGAGCATGTGAAATATAGGTGCAATGCCAGTAACAGCAACACTCAAACTAACCTCAGCAAAGCAGTCAGTACCAATAATTGTTTAAGACTCTGTGATGGTCAGTATAATTACAACCATAACTAACCAAAGAACCACTCACAACAGATAAAATAAAAACACCAAAATCAGGCCATAATTCTACACATCTGGAGAAAGTCTTCTCATCAAAGTGCTGCTATTGGCCATCTAAGAGATGGTAACCAAGAAACTACATATTTAACTGTATTGAAAGAAAAAGCAATGATCACATTCTCTTTTAAAAAGTCAATCCAAATTAGTAAGACAACATAAATTAATTTATGACAAAGACCATGTGTTCAATTACAACTTCAACAGAAGAAAAAAGAACTGTCCAGACAAGGTCAGATCCTGGCATGTCATTCCCATGTTACTCCTTTAAGAAAAACTTGAGACAACAGTATAGAAAGAGTGAACCCAGGAAGAGTGAAGAAGTTACAGCTAAGAATCCAGGAACTCTAAGGTAGCAGAGAGAACAGAGCTATACAGGAAGGGATCCCAGAACTGCAGAGGCCCCAAGAGTATTCAACAAGAACAATCCCAAAGAATGGGAGAAACAGTATTCAACACTCCTGGGATTAGTGAACCTGCCAGACTATTAAAACTCAATTCAGAAAGCACTGGGTAAAGCATTAAGGGTCCTGTTTATTACAGAAATAGTAAATCCTGGACTAAATCAGCTCTGGGACTACATAACAAATGCTACAAGCAAAAGTGAAAAGGATCAAATGGTTTCTAATTACCTCAGGCCCAGAACAAAGAATATTTATAGGAATGGAAATGTAGCCACTACTCAACAAGGTAAAATTTATAATGTCTAGTATCAAATGAAAGATTACCAGATGCAAAG
>NW_004567126.1:5924055-5951458 GCF_000260355.1 Condylura cristata
TATTATCAAAGCTTTAAAAAGTACTACAATAACAAAAAAAAGGAAATCATAACAACAACAACAAAAATGAAGTGGAATAAAAAAATACCCTATCCAAAAGCAGTTAATGACAAAAAAAGAAAACAAAAAATATGGGAAAATAGATAACAAATTTTAGATTTAAACATAATTAAATCACATTATGTATAAATGAGCTAAACATCAGAATTAAAAGGAAGAAATTGTCAGACCAATAAAAAAGTAAAACTCAGTTAAATGAAATGTACTTTAAAAATAGATGTAGCACATTTTTATGCCAATCAAAGAAACTGACATGATCAAATTAAAGAGTAAAAATACTACCAGAGACAAAGAAACTAATTTCACATGGAAAACAAGAGCATCATCCATCAAGAGTGCAGAAGAGTCCCTAAACTTTTATGAACCTAGAAACAGAGCTTCCAAACAAATAAAACTGAAACAACACAAAGAGGAACAGATAAATCTACAATGATAGCTGCAGATTTCAAGATGACGCTCTCAATCCTTGGTAAAGTAAGTAAGCAGAAAATAGCAAGATTATGAAAGACTTGAAAGTCACTATCAAGTAACATTGGTCGATTACACATTCTCTCCTACTACATAGAAAACACTTACCAAGATAGACTATATTCTAAGTCATAAAACAAGTTTCAGTAAATTTAAAGAACCCCCCCATCATACAAACTATATCTTCCAACTACAATAAAATTTAATTAGAGATCATTAACAAAGTCTCTGGAAAATTCTTTAACTAATCAGAACAAAACCGCATGCCTATAAATAACCCACAAGGCAAGAACAAAATCAAAAGAAATAAAAAGGTATTTTCAACATATGTAAACATATGTAAACACACCAAATCACAGTTTATGGGATGTCACTAAAGCATCACGGGGTGAGGGGGAGGAATTTATAATACTAAATACTTTCAGTTAAAAAAAAAAAAAGAAAAAGATCTGAAGTCAACATCCTTAGCTTAAAATTTAAGAAAATGGAAAAGAATAAATACAAAGTAAGCAGATTATAAGTATTAGCACAATTCAAAGTAGAAACATTTTAAAAAATTTAATGAAATCAAAAGCTGATTTCATAAAACAAATGAAATTTTAAACATATATTTGATCAAGAAAAAAAGTGATACAAATTACCAAGAAAGAAATGAGAGGAGCAAAATCACTACACAGTCTAAGCCTTTTTTACCAAAGAAAAATCTGGATGGCAGAAATGCTTATCATCAGTAGTCACTAGAGAAATGCAAAATAAGACCATAACAAGAAACTAACACAAATCCACTAGAACAGCAACAAATTTTTACATACTGGTTACTCCAAGTTCCTGCAAGAACATAGAGGAATTGGAACTCACACACACTGTGAGAGGTAATGTAAAATGAGAAACCACTTGGAAAAAATTTGGCAGTTTCTTAAACTACTATATGACCTAGCTATTCCTCTCCTAGGTATTTACTCAAAAGAAGAGAAAACTATGACTATACAATAGTAGATGTTCAAAAAACTTTATTTCTAACACCCCCAAGCTAGAAACATCCACCACAAACTGAAGCAGAAACAAATTCTGCTGCATCTACCAATGGGATATTACCTACTAATAAAAAGGAATGACTGTTGTTAATATATACAACATAGACAAAACTCAAAACAATCAAGCCAGACCAAAAACAAACAAACAAAAAAAAGTACATAACATGTGCTCTCATTTATATAAAATTCTAGATAATGCAAACTACCCTGTATTACAGCAAGCAGATGAGTGTTTGCCGAAGGGTTGTGAGGCAAAAAAGGGTCATGAAAGGATACCAAAGAAACTTTGGGGTATTATGATTTCAAGAGAATGTAAAATTTCAAAACCTACCAATCTGTAAACTTTGGATATATATAACAGTTTATAATTTGCCAATTATACCTCAATAAAATTTTTATTTTTTTAAGGTTTATTTATTTTTATATACAAGAACTGGGGTGCAGGATATAGGTGCAAGGAGTGAGAGTATTCACCAGAGGCAGAGTGAGGAACAGAAAAGGCAGACTGACTGAAATACACTGCTTAGGGGGCAAGCGGGTGAGACAGGAGAGGTCTGCTGGCTATGTAGGTCAGCTCTCTGGCTGGGGATTGAACTTGTTCTGCATTGACTATAGATAGTTTCACAGTGCTGCACTTTAACCCCTTGCACCACCGGGGAACCCTCAATAAAGTTTTTAAGAGCCCCTCAAAGGGAAGTGATAAAGAAAATTTTAAAGCAGGAAACTTGTCATAATCTCAAACATAAGGGATACAGCTTGTAAGGCTGAATTTCTGAAATTTCTAGATGTTATCATATGCCCCTGAAATTAATCTAACCAATTTTAACCATGCCAGTTAATAGCAAAATATATAAATAAATCTCCAAGTCAAAACTGAACCTAACAAATATACTTGAAAATTATTTTTAAATAAAGTACACTGTTTGGGGGCAAAAAAAGAAAAAAGGCAACTTTTAATAGACAGTACTTGAATTTAAAAAAGAAAATACTGATATCTGCAGAAATTCTGTAAAAGCCACTTCTTCTCGTATTGGTAAAGGCAAGGCAACACTGCAGTGCTTATTAGATTAAGAAGCCTACAGTATGTCAGGTAAAGCACCATCAGAAAGTAACGTATTTCTGTTTCCTTCATGTTCCTTCAGTCTACATTTTAAAAACCAATTAAGAGAAACAGTAGGGGCACTGAGTTCCGACACACAAGAGAACATTATTACTTTTATATGTTCCTTTGGGTTGAGGTATTGCTTGTATCATTATTTGTACTTTTGTATGGAAAATATTTTCACATACTTTTTTCAAATTAAATTCTGAGATACATGTCATTTTTTTATTATATCGTAAATATAACTTAATTTCAGGGAACCTGATCATATTTTTCAAATTTCTTTTATTGCAGCAACTTTAGTTTGTATCACCCTCTGCTTGTAGGTATATAATTTACACCTTTTCAAATGTGTGTTACCATACCACATACCAATGTTCTAATAACCCCAATCCTATTTCTATAAAAGTTCTGATTTACTAATCAACCTTCTTTTTTCAATTTGCATTCTTTCCCTGTCAATTAATTTTCAAAATTCCAATTTTGAAAAATGCATTGCTCATCTCCTTAATGTAAAAATTATAAATTCTTGGGTCCTCACTGGAAGATAAAGCCACTTCAGCATGAGTTCAATCCCTGCAATGGAGGTGATCCACATGGTGCGGCAGACCTCTCCTGACCCACCCACTGCTCCCCTCAGGTATGTAGTTAGTCGGCCCCTTCTGCTCCCCATTCTGTCTCTGGTGAATCCTCTCACCATCCCTGCACCTCTGTCCTGGACCCAAGTTCTGTATGCATCAATAAATAAATATTTTTTAAAAATTATGAATTCTTACACATATGTGTAATGCAAAATAAATCAAACAATCACAGTCTATACCCTTTCTAAATCAGTGTCAGTGGAATTATCCACCACCCCTCTCCCCCAACCAAATTCCAAGGGACATCTCTGATACAAAACAACCCCCATTGTTACTTCATTCCTTCTCACAGAAAGAAATTCATATTAAAAAAAAACAACTCACAACTCACTGTTTCTCAAGCTTTTAGTTTAAAAATTACTTAAGGAAAATATGATTTGTACATGGGCCAATAAATTTTAGGTAATTTTGTTCCAAAGGATCATAATTTGTTTAAATAAATAGCAATATATCATAACAATGTGAGGATATTTCGATTTTATGAACTGCAAAGCAAAACAAATTATTATTTCAAATATTACATCACCTTTTTTTCCCCTCAAGTTACCAAACTCATAGTGGTTCTTAAAAAAAGAAACAAAAAGAACAACCAATATTTTGCATCATATGCTGAAAAATACTGAACTAACTCATCAAGCAAGAAGTTGGATAATTTTCTCTCATTACCACAATCTCTGGCCACACTTTTCCTCTGTATTTCTACCCAAGGCTAATTGTTCTATCTGTACAACCACATTAGATCCTTCACTCATCAACACTGACCAAGGGATCTTGTTCATTTATCCCTTTTATATGCCTAGCTTCTTCTAAAATTGATTCTAAATCTTTCTCACTGAGATATAAACATATTCAAATATTTGTACCTTTAAAAAAAGTGGGAAGGTAAAGAGAGTAAGGTACTTTATTTATCCCACACATCCCACATATATTTTATATCCCTACCATCTCATAGCCCATAAGCATAACTCAGTCTAGAAAGCTGGTATTAAATCTAGTTAATAGTATTTATTTTATTTTACTGAGGTAACAATGATAATATTTTTTATTAGACTGCCAAAGACTATTATATTCCATTCAAAGGCAAATCTTTGTCATGTAGCTTGACTCTTCCCTTTTTGGAGAAACTTCTCTTGAGGAGAAGGCAAGCTTAAGCACTGACTCAAGATGGGCATCTGGTAGTGGATGAGGTGTAAAATAAACAGGTGCTGAAGTAAGAAGCTGAACATCTGAAACTTATACCACACTGTAGACCAACGTGACCTCAGTAAAGATACAAAAAGATTCAATCAAGACAGGACAATGAAGATGTATGCTTAAGTCTAGCCAAAATGGGAAAGTACTTAGCTAACATATTTCCCCTGGAAAATGAAAATATACAAACACATGTTATTCCTAAGAATCAGAAGCTTAAAGTTCTTAATCACATGTGCCACTACTAGAGGATGCTTTTGTTAAGGGGAAGGAGGTCCTAAAGGAACTCTGCAGAGTCTTGTGGATCCCACCCCTACTCCAGCTTTCTGAACTCTACTCCAGTGATTGGAAACTACAACTTCCAGCAGTACCAGGGAGAGAATTGCAAAGACCCAAGGGCAGAGCTAGCAGGAATTCTGGGACATTTGGGGGATAAATAGGGAGTAACAGCATCTCTCTCTCTCTGGCTCAGGAAACGGCTCTCCAGACCATGTGACTGGGTGTTTTCAGTCAATGAGCAGGTAAGGTTACTTTGTATCCCGCTCTCTTTCCCTGGGTTGTTTCCTATTCCTTTCCCCTTTTGTAAATAAACCCATTATTGACCCTTTTGTGTGTCCCTGCAGTGTAACTGAATTTTGAGGAGCGGGTGAGGCCCCACAAACAGGCGGCCCAGTCCACTCTGGGCTACCCTGTAACAGTTTTGGCTACTTAAGATAATCAAAGAGTCTAGGGAGAACAAAGGAAAAGAATGATAAATCTAATCACATTAAAGCTCAATGAAAAAGTAAAAAAAAGAAAATGTACAAATGATGAAAAAATTATGTTACATGATAAGTATAAAGAGCTCTCACAAATGAAAAACTCAAAAAGCAGACAAAACATGACTAGTCGATCAAAAGATAAAAATAAACAACATCTAAAAAAATATGTCCATCCTCATCCATACTTAAAGATACCCAAATTAAGGAAAGACTTTTTCAATTACATATATAGCAAAGCAAAAGGTTTGACAATAACATTAGAAAGAAAGGAAAAGTCATTTTTGCATAGGCCTGGTAAAAGTGTACATTGTTTGGGCCTTCCCTGGTGGCAGCGGGTTAAAGCACAGCACTAAGATGCTAAAGCCACTTCAGTGTGAGTTCAATCCCCGCCCAGGAGGTAATCCACATGGCACGGCACACCTGTCCTGACCTGCCCACTGCTTCCCTCAGCAATGTACTTCATCAATCAGCCGGTTCTGCTCCCTACTCTGTCTCTGGTGAATCCTCTCACCACCCCTGCACCTCTGGTCTGTACCCCAGTTCTGTATGCATAAATCGATAAATCTTAAAAAAAAAAGTGCATACTGTTTAATACAATACATGTATAACTGCATTTCTTGAAATTCACATTACAGCTTGCTTTAAATATGGAGCAAATATACACATACAACTCATTACAGCTCTATTCATAAAAAGCAACAAACTGGAAAACAACTTAATGACCATAAATACTCCTATTTAAAGAAATACTAACATAGGTAAGTTTCAAAATAGACTATTAAAGTCTTATCATTGAAAAAAGCTTACACATATAAACTAATGTGAAAAGATCTCTTAATATAAACTGATAAGAAATGAATGCTTGGCAACAGTATATGCATTGTGAAGCTATGTAATTTAAATATATTTGCTTTATCTCCTATAAAAAGGTCACAGACTCAGGAAATGGCCATGTGTTACATACTATGACCAGATAAAACGCAGAACAATAATTTATATGACACTCAGTTAAACTCACAATCCAGGTAAGTAACTATTTTTTGTGTGTAAGTATGATCAAATATTACAAAGGACTTACTTTTTTAAATTTACTAAGTATGGAAACCCTAGCTGGATAACACAATTCAGATCCAACCGCAGCTGTCTCAGACTATGATTTCTTCTTTCAGCTCTATGAAAGTTCTAAAGTGAGTGTGTAGGTTTTTTTCTTTCTTTTTCTAGTTCTAAAACTGATATGTTTTAAAGCTTCCTAGAATTCTGGCATTTTATAAAGAGTTCAACATATACCCAGGATACTGTTCAGACAAATGAACAGCTTCAAATAATCCTTCACTGAATCTTTGTAGTCCCTGAAAACAGGCATTTGTCACGTCCCTACCTTGGTCTCTTACTTTACACCACTCTTACACTCAGACCTTTTTTTTCTCATATATGTGGATGATTCCTAGACTGTTCTTTTCCTCTCCAGCCAATCACAGAATTCATGGAAAACCTCAAACCAACATAAAAATTAACACAGCTAACAAAAAATATAATGCAAAAAAATATATACATAGCTTTTAGTGAATGTAACAACATATATCTCTCAGAAGTTACAGTTTAAGTATGACATGCAAACAAGAAGCAACTAGAGAACCAGAGGAAATATTAAAAGTGTAAGAGCTTCAAATACTCTGATTAGTTGCAGTCAAAGAAGACTTTAGGTCACCCAAATGCTAGCTAACCCCAGGGATAGTCTCATCCCATTAGCAACTGAGACTGGAAACAGTCTACTTCCCAGACTACTTAGAATGAAGCCTGGACTATTATGTGTACAGACTTAGACACTCTCTAATCCTGCCCTGCTTAGCCAGGCAACACAATTGGAATTCTTCTCTGGTCTGCTGGGAGCAAAGCCCAGAGTTGAACTACAGCTCATTTGACTGGAGCTACCATTACTCAGACCAGATCAAGCCTCCCACTGAAAGCAACACACTGTGCTTTATAATCCACAGCTTCAGATAGTCATTATCAAAAGCGATTTACCAGATTCACAACCCACAGCACAATGCTTAATCCTACTGCCACCAGTGAATTCATTATTTCCTAAAAGCTCTCTCTTTAGCATCCCATTCATCTTAATGATTACTGAAGTATAAGTTAGTTATTATCCTTTAGAGACCTATGTTCTATGTGTGGCTAGCTTTAATAAGACCAGCCTTTTAGTTAAATTAGGTCTTCCTAGGTGTGATTGCCATCAACCTAAGCTTCCTATTCTATTGATCCAGTCTTACAGAATAACAAAATCAGCAAGAGTCCTATTTTCCTTAATCATTCTAGATACAACTATCCTACCTATGCTTTGCTTTTAAAACTCATCTTTCAACATTTTTAAAACCTGTCCATATCAAAAGTAGTTTATTTCTTTCACCACAAAACCACCACCATAAATTACCCTTCCCTCTGTAGGATTTTTCACATATCTTGCTCACTTCGCTTTTGAGTTATGGCAATATATTTCCCTTTAGAATATTTCTCCAAGACTTCCAGGAAGCATACAATATTTACATTTATGATTATAATTAACAATAATTTCCTTCAAAGGTTATACAGCTGCAGTAACAAAACCTACCAAAGCATCTCCTATAGCAATTTGAAAGAATTATTTTAAACCCCTTTAAAAGAATTATCAACTCATTTTTTAGGCTGCAAATACACACTACTTGAACAAATATAACTACTGAATTCTTCCAACTTTTCATTAAATAAAACTGAAATGAAATATAAAATGAAATTACCCAATTGTTAAATGTGCCTATCTTATCTTTTCCATTCAATTTAATTAATAAAAAAACACAACATATCTAATAATATGTAATATTTAATTAACTAATACTAGTTAATTAACATTCAATTCAGCTTTTTGAATACTCTGAACCTTAATAGTCATTTATCAGCTTAAAAAAACAAAGAAAGTACCCAGCAAATGGAGACTCTGTGTCCTGCAGATGTTCTTTTATCGGAGAATCGTCTTTTATGCTTTCATGCTGAGATTTCTCACTGACTTCTGAAATGCGGGTACAATCATCACTGCGCCTAGCTTCTAAAGGCTTTCGACTTGAATGCTTCCTGTCTCCTTCTGTCCCATCAGATCGACTCCATGAAGTCAAACTCTCTTCACAGTTGTCTGTGGGCTTTCGAAAACTACAATGTACAGAATCCTGAGTGAACAGTGCTGAAGAGGAACTGGAGGGTTCCAAATGCCTGTCCTTTCTATGATATGACACCTCTTCGTCATCAGAAGGTCTTAAGAATTTTGGTCTCGAATTTCCAAAAGAAGAAAACTGACTTTGCTTTGGATTGGATTCTCTTCTCCATGTTGCTAAAGACTCAGATCTCTTATCTTTTGCATCACCACTAAACTTATCTTTACTGATATTGTTGGCAGTATCCCTTGAACTTTTATTATGTTTTACCAAGTCTGATTTTCTACTTTCTTCACAATTTTGTGTCTTATCTGAATATGTAGGTTTCCTCCACCGTTCTCTTCTGCTATCTTCCTTTGTAGATGCAGTTTTTTCAGCTTCTTCTAATTTCGACTGAAATATTTCCATTGACTACAAAGAAGGATACAGAATACAGAAGATTCAAACACACAAAGAAAATTCTTCACAAAGACTAAATGTAAAAATATATAAATACATTTTTTAAAAAAGATTAGATTGGAAAAGAGGAAGTAAAGTAAATACATAAATAGATAAGAGTAGGTAGGTAACAGCACATTACCAGAAAGGAAAAAAAAAAGTAAGATTTATCAACTTTTTGCCACAATACTATATTCTGAAAGATGAAGAAATAAATAAATCACTTATTGATTCTACGAATATTCAGGAACATTAATCCAAACCAGAAATGATTTAGAGAAAAGACCTCTGAGAAAAGAAGGTATGCATAAACCAATGGCAAATGTTATAGCTAAGTCTAAATAATTGTCCTTGTAGCTATAAAATTTAACACAACTGTCAAGATATAAGGTGTCAAAATTTTAAATTATAGTAAACGAATTAAATTTTGAAATGATTTCAATAAAACTGAAAGGTAATATGGGGAATCAAAACATACTTAAGTTATTGTCTTAACCTAACCGGAGATAATTCCTTTAAGAAAAGTACAGATTTAATGTGCTTCTTAAATTTAACAACAACAGGAATAGAAATGTTCAAGGGGGGGTCACAGGGGTGTGGGTGTGTAGAGAGGAGGGGGATATATTAATAATGAAAGCACAGGTAGCTTTTTCCTTTCCTAGTGACACACATTAATGGTGTGGCTACAACTAGTGTCTTCTTAAGAGTCAATAAAATAGTCATAATAAAAACAACAAAAAGAGCAGTTATCACGATTTATCCGATGCTTATTACATCTTTTGCATCTGTAAGTGGATCCTAGATACACTGTATAAATTCAAATCATTTATCAAACCATATAATCTCAAGTATTTAACCTCAGTTTCCTGATTTACAAAACACGTCACTGTTGTGGGTACTAAATGAGATTTTAAAAGCACCTGGTGCATGGAAAGCACTCAAATTATTATTTTTATAATAATAGTGAGGTTGATAGTAATAGTCATGTTTTTAAAATTTAAAAAATGAAGCTAAGGTCACAAAAGTAATGAATTTCAGGGATATTTGCCTTCAAAATCCATTTTTAACTGCCATGTCAAGATATCTCACTCTGAGATTCTAACTGTAGTTTTTAGAATTCACTAATAAACTTACAATGACTCCTACTATTAAAAAAAAAGTTCAAAGGAAACGAAAGGCACATACTATACAAAGAAATATAAATTTAAAAATTAAATGCTAACATATTTAGTTCAATGCCATGATCAGATAGGAATCACAAAAGTATGTAAGAATGGTCCCACATTACACAACATATTAATGCAATTCGTCTTACTGGCGAATAAATGAGAACAAAAAGTCCTATCATCTCCAAGAATACTAAAAATTGTTTCACAAAAATAAGACATCCATTTCTAATTTGATAGTAAAAGTACCTCTAGCTAATATCTGAAAACAACAATCATTTTAAAGATGACTCTCTATGTAAGATGAAAATTGTCATTACTTAAAAATGGGGAAAAAAAGAAGAAAGTGAGTTTCTATGATTTTCATCAAAGCTCTAAAATTCTAATTCAAGAAGACAGCAAAAGTAAAATATAGCAATACTGAGGGCAAAAACAAATGTACCATCATTTGCATGTAACTATAAGATAACAAAAACATGTTTTTAGATATTTGCATGTACCTATCAGATAACAAAAACATGTTTTTAGACATTAATAATAGTAATTTAGAAAACTAGTAGAATAGCACCAGTAGTTATGTCAGAAACTGTAACAGGAAAAAAGATTTAACATATAATTGAAAAAATAATTTAACATAACTGTAAGGACACATGCATCATAACTACACAGAGAAATATACTGAGGAGCACAAACAAAAATTTGACTAAATATCTAGTATTTTAGGATTAGATGATATGACATATAAACAAACAACTGCCTTGATTTATCTACACTCTTAGTTAAATCTGAATCAAAATTCTAAGAGTTGTAAGTTTATAATGGATTTTGAAAAAAGTTTGTTTCTGCTGAGCTTAAAAAAAGTTCTAAATTTAAAAACTATATACATAAAGTATCTTTTTAATATTTTGATAGCATAAGAGGCGCCCCTCCCCTTCTAGGGTGGTCAACATAGTTTTCCCACCACCAAAGCACCCATAATACTCCACTATAGTCCACTATGAAAAAGTTAATATTTTAATGACCACTAAAAAAAAATGTTCCACAGTGGGTGCTCATTAATTATTTGCTATTCTGCATAAGTTATTGAAAACTATAATTATAACAGTATGATACTGATTCCAGGAAACAAAAGACAAATTGAGAGTAAAAAGAACAGATCCATTTTATAAAATATGATTAATATACAATAAATGTGTTATTCCCAAGTAGTGGGAAAAGACTAATCACACAAAATATTTTAAACAACTTCTAAAAGACTTAAGGAAAGTTAAATCCCTACTTTATAACATATATAAACATATAAAAACATGCATACAAATAAAACTGAACAAGTACTCAAAGGACTTGTGTGCATATTTTTATAATGGGGGATAAAGAAGATGTTAATGAATTAAGATGAAGTCATAAAAGAAGAACTTGATGGATTATGTTTGACAAAAATATCTAAAGCAGCCATAGCAAATACAGAGAAAGTTAAAACAAACCTGAAACTAAGTGAAGCATTTGAACAAATTAAAAAACAAAGAATACAATCAACAATTTACTTAAAAATACAAATGGCAAAAAAAAGCATACAAATCACTAATAAACAAATATATAGAAATAAAAGCAAAGAAAAAATGTTTACAAATTACAGTTGCACAGACTATAATGAATGATACTGCTGTTGAAAATCAGGTGATAAGAGTCATTTAATAAGTGCAATCTGTTCAATATCTTTAGTAGAGATTTTGACAACATATATTTTACTTTAAGTGTCCATATTCTTTAAAACATCAATTTCGTTTACAGTGATTCATTTGAGAATACACCAGATAAGTATGCAAAATGCAAGATGATCAGCAAAGTGCTACTTAATAAGGGGAAAAATGAAAACATAAATGTCACTCCACTCACAAATAAATAATTGTAAAATGATACAAATATATACCAGAATATTAAAAAGTCACAAAATGTATATATTTACTGGCATCCAATTAAGTCAAGTGAAAGAAGCCCAATATATTAATTCATTATATGTTAATAAAATGTTAATGTAAAAATAAACTATTCACACTTACATGTTGTCAATGTTTTCTATACATCAAGACAAAAATACGCAATATAAATTCAAATAATAAAAGCAAAAAAACCGTAATATATAGATTTGAAATGTAATTGTCAAGTCAAAAGCATTTCATTGCACAAAATATTGACAAAGTAAAATACTTCATTTCTCATATAGCTGCAAAAAATTTAACTCCTTAATGTCATACTCACGCCATATCTTTCAGCTACAACATCTTCAAAACTTCTATTTTGTTTCTCAGCTTGTTCCTTCATTCGTTGGTAAGATTTCCTTAACCAGCTTAAACCACCATCTTCTACAACTGAAACTAAATTCCAATATTAGATGGAGCTATATTTTTGAAGTAATTATGCCAGAATATTTCTAACTTCCAGGATAAATTAAGTATAAATTATTCCTTAACATATAAAAAAAAGTGCATTTAAAATTCAACATATATTTGAGTACCTGTGTATGCAAAGTACAGCACTGTACAGCTACAAAGAAAGAAATAAAACTAAACTAAAAAACTGAGATTAAGAGAATGACGATAAAATAATACAAAAAATTACAACAAAATACATGATAAATAAATAAAAAGTTATAAAAAAAAATTTAAAAATGAAAGATGTTTCTAAATGAGAGTTGAGGGAAAATTTCAGAGTATGCTCAATAAATGAGTTAGGTTTTAATGAATAAAGTTAACAGCAGGCAGGGTATTCCCAGAAATAAATACAAAATAAAGTTATACCTCTGGGGAATAAAAGCTACCTCATATACAGAACAAAGAACAAATTATAGAGAACAATACAGAAATACATATTAAAGCAAATTATTCTACTTTAATCATGATAATCAATTATGAAAATCAGAATGCCTTTAACAATAAATGTTTACATAAACTAATAAGATGTTTATATATTCATCTGAACAAATCACACTTTTGATAGATATGAAAAAGAAATTTAATGAATTACTTAGATCAAAACTGTTCCTGATTTTCCTTGTCCAAAATAGAGAACAGCTTTAGATTAACAAAAATGCATAAACATAGAGCCCAAGCCCAAGAGATACTTACAAGCATCTTCACAACCAAAAAATATGTAGTACAGCCAGCCAAAAAACAACCCAAATGACCATCCTAAGTAAAATGGTTATGAATCACAGACTATGATATATTCTGAAATAGACTACCACAGGGCAATGACAACAGATGATTCTAACAACACACAGCAACATGGATGAATCTGGAAATGTGGATAAAAGAAGCAAGAATCAAAAGAAGGCAAAGTGTGTGATTCCAGAAGCATAGTGTTTGATTAGGATTCTTAGTGCCAGAAAGCAGTTAAGAGTAGTGACTACACAGTTCACAAACAGAGCTTCTGGGATGCTAAAAATGTTCTCAAACCTCTCAAGCATATTTTAGCAATCTCTTCTAAGATAATATAACCTAAAATAATTTGTATTTCAAAACCTAGATCTCTAGTTAGGTCAATGATTGACTTTTCTTTGCTCATTCTATTATTGCTTTTTTTTTTCTTACTTATATATGAGTTCAAATTCACAATGTAATTACTCAAAGAAGTAGGCTAACTCTGCAATTTACACAGGAGAAACCCACTGCAATGTCAATGTCCTAGCTTATAATGAAATTGCTTATGCCAAAGAACAAGAAAGACAAAATGCTGACAGATATAAAAATTTCCCTACAATTACCAACTGTTATGTATTATAATATTAACATAGTTAACGTATTAATATAGTTCAGAGGGGAAAAAACTCAAAGAAAAAGACAGTCTTTATTCCTCTATGTTCACATTATGAAAGAAATCTAACAGGAATAAAAATTCTCAGTCAATTAAAAAATAGTCAAGAGCAAATTTCACCTTTAACACAAAAACATCAATTTGAAAGGAAATCAGCACTCCTATGTACAATAGATAAGATATGGAAATAACCTAAGTGCTCAAAAAGAGATGACTAGATCATGAAGGTGTGGTATATGCAAGCAATGGAGTCTACTCAGCAATCAAAAAAGATAAACTCATGCCATTTGCAGCAACATGGATGGACCAGGAAGGATTATGCTAAGCCAAAAAAGTCAGAAAGACAAAGAAAAATATCAGCTGACATCACTTATAGGAGAAATATAGGGGAACTAAAAAAGGTTATCAAGGAAAAAAGACAAAACTAGCAGGCAACTATAAGTTGGAGTCATTCAACAGGGGTGGAAGGAACACAAGAGACTATGGTAATGGTTCACAGGTGACTTGGTGGCAGGAATTTTATGGGGGCTACACCTGAGAGGAAAATCAGACACTATATAAAAATGAGTGATGATACAAAAAAATATATATCTAAATAAATGTTTTTATAAAAATCCACTATTAACTAATTAGACATTCTACTGACAATAATAGCAATAATAATGAAATATTTTAACAAGCTACATCACCAAATTGAATAGTTAAAAAACTAACAAAAAAAATCAATTTGCACACCCATCTATCAAGTAATTCAATCCATCAAATATCTAGTAAATATTTACTGCATTTTAGAAATTTGTTAAACACAGTAGGAAATAAAAACATGAAAAAGGCATGGTCCCTGTCCTCTATGCTGAGATAAATATTTAGCTAATAATTAACACAAATTTATTAATATGCAGCACTTCAAAGATATATCTATATCTATTTCCAGATATACCCATATCTGGAATCTATTTTTATAAGTCAAATTTTAAGATATGCATCCATCATGATTACAAATAGAAAAAACACAATCAAATGAATCAGGGTTGTAAATGCCATTTTTCTCAGAAAACAGTACAACAGAAGAATAGCAATGAACTAATATCACAAGATACAGATTTTAGTCCTATGCTGCTACTAAATAGTTGTAAGATCTTAAAACAAGTAGTTAACTTCTCTGAACCTTTGTTTCTTCAGCTCTAAATATGACAGCTGATTTAAACCACCTTTGAAATTTTTTCCAACTCAACAAATTTTAAAAAAGAAAGCCAAAATATCAAAATATAAAGAGGGAAATTATCTATAGGATGAACAAAAAAATGCACTGAGCTAAGTGAGAATGTCTACTACCTACGTAGTAACAGGTACAATCTGTTAGCTTAACTAACTGGACTAAGAGTCAGAAAGGCTGAGTGCTGAGCCCTCCGTGGTGGCGCAAGGAGTTAAGTCTCAGCACTGTCAGAGACTTTTTGTCCCCCACCCCAACACTGTTGCTGGGGGGCAGAACAGGCAGGGTCTTAAAGTGGGAAAGGCTTCCGCAAGTGGAGATTCCTAGAAAAGGGAGGAAAAGGAGGAAAAGGGGAAAAAGGGGGAAAAGGGGAGCGGGCGTGAGGAAGACATGGGAATCTTGAGTTGGGTGCAAGTCTTCCTGCTCTGATCTCAGCAGAGGTTCATTTTATACATTTTAAGCAAGCAGTGGATGACATTAGCACATGAATTGGGCTGAGATCATGATCATCTTTTTTCTAAGAATAGTCTGAGGTTGTATTGACCTTTAGTTGAGATTATAACATTATTTTTAAAATAAATCTATCAAGGTGAAAACAGGTACATAGAGTCACGAAATTTAAGACTAATATTATTATATTTACTACAGTGAAGATTAACCAAAATAAAGTCCCTTTCCTTATCTACTACTTAATAGCTTTCATTCTCTTTGAGATATCCTTACTTGTCTGGGCCAGGCAGCACCTTAAGAGGCTAAGGCAATCCAGTTGTAAACTGAAGGTTACTCAGAATATTTTGATATTACACAAAAAAGGGAGGTCATAACATAAGTTAGTGTGGAAATTCTGATTTTTCAGAGCACTTCCCCTCCACCCGTACCGTGTCTGACCACAGAAGTTGCATAGCTTGTGTCACAGCACTATCAAACTATCACCAGCCAGTGTGGCTGGCACAAGTTTGATCCCCAGCCAGGAAGCTGACCCACAGGGTACAGCAACCCTCTCTTGCCTTGCCTGCTGCTCCCCTCGGCAGTCTGCCTGTTCTGCTCCCCACTCTGTCTCTGGTGAATCCTCTCACAGCCCCTGCCTGTAACCCAGGTCTTTTATGCATAAATAAATAAATCTTTAAAAAAAGAAAACCAGGGTGCTACTAATCACATGACTTCAGCAAAATACCTGGCCACCCTAAGCCTTAGTTTCTTGAACTCTAAAATTAGGACAACAGAATCTACTTTGCTATCTCCACACAACTGCTATGAAAACAGCTGATATTCAATGTGCCATGTAAATTTTAAAATGGTAAAATACTATTACTAAAATACAATTAAAAATAACTTTGTATGGATACTGAAAATGATTTACTTGCCTTTCCACCTAACTTTCCCTAAAAGAAAAAAATTAAGATTAACACACTAATTATTGAAAGTATAGCATCTTAATCATTAACAATAAAATATGATAAAATCATTCCAAAACATTTCATCATAAGGACAAATATTTGATTTCATCATCATTGGGTACTTAATATCTTTCAGATATAATGCTAAAAGATTTTCTCATTTAATCCTAAGAGTAACAGAAGCTAGGTACTATCATTATTCTTTATTATAGATGGATAAACTGAGCCCAGATCAGGTCAGGAAATTTCCCCAAATTTACAATTAATAAATGTAAATGCCAAAATTCTAATTCCAAGAAGCTGAACTCCATAGTCTGATCCCTAACTACAATGCTGTCACCTATACACACCTCCTTAATACCAATGTCTTACCACTTTAATTGCTATTAGTTTCAGATATCTGCAAATGCAGTAAATTCTGCATTTTGTTTTCAAACCTTAATTTCAACTCTAGGAGCTTCAGCTCTGACAAGCACAGGCTTTCTGTTATTTTTTCCACCAAAAAACTAACATATGGGAAAAGGAAGTAGTGAAAGCTGGGCATGAAGAGGAAGGAAGAAAGACTGTCCAAAAGCTAAGCTAAGCCATGTTGCTTTGAGTTCTCTGATTCTGCTATTTTAGCCTATACAACTGTCATGGAAGAACTTGGCATTCTCTCCACACCCTGAGACTAAGAACCTCAAATACTGCAAAAACTGTCAGTTTTGTCAGTTCTAGATTTTCTCCATAAATAATTTGTTGAGTATTCTGACAAGAAGGGTGGTAAAAGCTTTGGTCATAAAATTAGATTTACACCACAATGGTTGACTAACTTAATTTACTGCTTCCCAATCTTTTGTTTCTAAGTTTCTAAAAAAAAAAAAAAAAAAACAGCATTTCAAAGAAAGCTTGGTATGAATACAGTTTATAAAACCCAGGAGACCATTGTACCCATGCTGAAAGGCATAAAGAAAATGTTAGTTACTAATAACTTTAGTAAAACTGCTAAGAAAAACTACTGACATGAAGGGACCTCTAAAGGGGCTCAAAGGACAACTCCACATAAAATTCAAAGGAGTTTTAACAAAGACCCAAGATAAAAATAAACTACATACAAAAGGTAAGGAAATACACTGCTAATAAATCATTAAAATGAGAAAATCTAATTTTACAATACTGCTATCCATACACTGGGTTAATTTTAACTTAAATACAATTTTCACTGAGTCTTGTCAATCCAACACTTAATTGACATATAAGTATTTTTTTAATTATGGTATGAAGTATGATTTTATGACAAAATATTTTGTCTCCATCTGCTGGAAAATAGTAGCACTATCCTAAGGACAATACGAATCTTATGAAAGCTGCAAAGCAGGACTTTCTGAAGATAATGAAAACATCTCTTTAATATTCATACATTATTTTCGTGAACTTACTACTTGTTCCTTTTTATTTCTTCGAGTTTTACTGTTTCTTAACTTAGGTAACTAGTTTACAACACTGTACATGATGTAAAAGTGTAGGGTCATATCCTCCAGGTGTACGCTGCCACACCACACTCACCACCAAGGCACTGTAAGTCCACGAAAGCCCAACGTGGCCCCTCCCCATTATGCAGTCCACTTCTGGTAGCCTCAATTCTATAGTCAGTGTCTTGGGGTTTGTTATTGGTTGGCTTGATCTGCCCCTTGTTTTGTTTCTCTATAGTCTACATATAAATGATACCACCTAATATTTGTCTTTCTCCTTCTGACTTATTTCACTTAGTTAATCCCTCTAGCTCTATCATATTGTTGATGTATTACAGCTTTGAGAAATCACACTTTGTATTAATGCATTCAAGATAGAAACTGAAATATGAAAACAGCAAGTATAAATACATATATTTAGTCAATGTGCACACAAATAAATCCCTATTAAAAAACTTTCCAAGAACTAATTATTTAAAGAAAGCTCCAGAGACTGCAAACATTTTATCAATGCTCAGTCATACGTAAGCTGAACATTTAGGAATAATCCAGAGATGTTCATACTACGAAACCATACAAAATTCACATCATACAATCAAGCTCAGAGTTTGTTTCTCAAAGGCAGAAACACACACATATAATTCTGGACTTGGCTAAATTTACAGTATCGAGCAGAAATATTTAAGTAACCACTGATAAAGTTTAGATTTAATATACCTCAAAATATGACCAAGATTATTATGCATTTTTTAAATTCATAATATATTTTTGCAAATCTACCAAAAAACTGAGGTCAGGAATACCAAAGATAAGAAATGCCCGTGTGGCTGCAACCAAAATCCAGAACTACCTTTAGTAACTGGTGCCGCACTGCAATCTTCTGGTGGAAGACCTGTCCCACCGTCCTTCCAGTAAGGATTTAGTTCTCTTTCCAGCAGTTTAGACTAGAACAAAACATTTTCAAAAGTCATAATTTAAATAAATACCATCATACAATATGCTAGCCATAAAACTGAGACCCAGCTAACAGCTGTAACACTGGGTAAGTATTATTTAATACACTTTAAGACATGCTCTTCTACAATTCGCAGGGAATAATGGCAAGGATGACACAATAATATACTGTAGTGAATAAATTATAATTTATTCAGTGTTTTCATAAATGCCTACCATGAATCAGAACTACGCTTGATGTGTAAAATGTAACAGTCAGTGTCTAACTCAGTCTCTGTTAGCTTATCAAATAGTGTGGAGTACAGAGAGCAAACGAGTTAACTACCAAGTACTTTGAAGAACAGAAAGACAGCATGTTAAAGTCACACACAACTCCTCTCATACTGACGGATAAAAGATTTCCTAGAGAAAGTAATATGCATAATCTCAGACCTAAGGATGAGGAAGAATGAGCCAAGTATTCTTTGGAGAGGGAGAAGGCATAAAGATGCTCCAGGTAAAAGGAGTAGCAAAATTGCTCATGAAACCATAGAGCAAAGACAAAGCAGAGCATTCTCAGGGTACATAAAGGAATTTAGACTGGCTAAAACATGGAAGTGTGAGTAGTGATCAGCGATTAGGATGTAAAATAATAAGGAACCAACCTGTGCTTGGGATTTTTAACTAGGGCAATGGTAAGTCATGCAGGTGGTCAACTTAGTACTAACATACAAGTTTCAGAATGGAAGAAAGATTAGAGGCAGAAGGTGTGGCAAAATAATAAGGAAAGAGATGACCAAATGTCTAGTCACAATTCAAGTGTCTCCTATGTTCCGTGTACTATGCCAGCCACTGGGGCTGAAACAGTCCTTGCCATCAGGAAATTATGACCCAGAGAAAGGGGAAAGAGAATTAAGCAATATCAATACAGCTAAGGATAATGAAGGTAACGGGACCATACCTGACTTGACCTGAGGGCGTTATTTCTTAGAGCAAATAATGGCAATTAGAATAATGACAACAGGTGTGAAGAATGGAAAGAGTCAATGTTTCCAGCAATATGAACCAACCACACCACTAAAAACAAAAATTTCAGCTAAATTTTTAAAAAGAAAGCTTGTAAGCTATATCCATGAGATGACATGGATCTCCAAATCACAAAATGTTAAGTTAAAAGTTAACTTAGATAAGCAAAACTATAAGGATTTGATTTCTTAGGACAGCTACATTTCCTTGTTTGTCTACCACAAAATCTCAAAAGTAATCTCAAAGTACCTCAATGGAATCACAAACCCCTTCTAGACACTCAATGTACCTCTGATGCACAAGAAAACTTTAAAAAGTATGAAATTTCATACTGAGGTCAACAATCTGAGAGGTACTATCTGAAAATATATTAACAGATGCTTATATAATGAACTACTATAAACAAGAAAAAATAAATAAATAAGAAGACAGCCCCTGAAGAAAAATAATCAGTCATTAATAAGCACAAAGAAATCTACATGATCAAAAACATTAAAAGATCTCCCATTAAAACGATGGGATTTTGCTATTAAAACAATGAAATATCATTTCTCAGCTATTAATTAGCATAACAAAATGTTTAAAGTTTGACAATACAGAACTAAGTATGGTAAAGAAGAAAAATACATTGTAAAAATAAACCATTAAATATCTTTGCAAGCATTTATGAGAAAGAGATAAATGAGTACTCTGTAATTGCAGTTCTAAACAAGCTAGACATGGAGAAATTTGCACACACAGTGAATGAGAAAACACAGATAAGGAATGTTGTGAGTAGCACTATTAGTAATAGTGCAAAACAGCAAACAATGTAAATGTAAAAGAAGAATGGGTATTTACAATCTGGTCTAGAAGATGATGAAAGGCTATATGATGATTAAAAGCAATGAAATAGAAATAAAATATATCAACATATATCAATCTCCAAAACATGTTTAGCTCTCCTGTCAAGATGGTATATTAGGTTTTCATCCATCACAACCTCCCTGCTCAGAACAAACAGAAAAGATACACAAAATATAGGACATACTTAAGTTTAATACAATATAAGGAGCTCTGTGGACCAGAAACGGAACAAACATGCAAAGGAGTAAGTCACAGGTCTACGGGACTCTATGAGAAAGCAGAAAGTAAGAGTCCCAAGTTCAAGCGCATAAGGTAATAATACTAAAATGCTCCAGCAGGGACAGATCCAGTCTCACCACCTGAAGCCAAGGCCAGGGGTAGGGACATCTCCCACTTGTTAAGGAAAGCTGAAAGATTGGTGTACACCAGCCCACACTGCAGAGGGGGTGGAGAGCAAAAGGCTACAGTTCTACACCATATGCACAATACAGGCTTAAGGGGCCGAGGCAACACAGACGCAGCCTTGAACATCGTTTCCAAACATTTTGTAACCTTGAGCCACAGAGGTAGTATGTTATGTCATCCCCACAATTAAGATATTAGGAATCAAAATGTATCTTTATCACTTTTAATTGCTCATTACATAAACTATTTAGGACCTGCATTTTGAAAAGCACTAAGCTAGAACACCAAAGAAATGCTATTGTCAGATCAAGAAGATAAAAATCGAATGCTTCCTGGGGAAGCTCGAATGGAAGAGTCTGTCACATTTGCCCCTCCCACTTACACTTCATCCCCATTCCCATTCCAAAAATTAACTTCTTGTACTAAGGCATTTTCTTCACAATAAGCCAAATATCTGTCATTTGTTAGGAATATGACAATGTGCAAAGAGCACACTTAAATTGATGTTCAGATGTTTGAAAACTGACTGATCTCACACACTCAATGATATACTTACGCACACAAGATGAATTCTTACCTAAGAAAAACACAAAAATTACTATGAACTATCAATCTTCAGATCTAGTGCATAGCAGCAAGGTAAATTCATGAGGAAAAGAATGATAAATCTTCCATTTCAAATACACAAAAAATTAAAAAGTGCCTAATAGAAGCTGGATTCTATAATAGCTGCTAATAAAGATACAAATGCAAAGAAAACAGTTTCTCAAAATGTTTATGTTCTCATAAAGGAAACAGGATATGGCTATTAAATTATAGCATCCTACAGAAATCTACCAGTACTATACAGTAGCGGACCAAATGAAGTGTTACTAGAACATAAAGGGATAAAGAGACTCATTCCAGTAAAGGGAAACTGGGAGAATTTCTTTATCCACTCAAGTCAGTGGATAAATAAGATACAGAGATGGAACAAAACTTCAGAGAGGAATCTGCAGAGAAATACAAAGAAAAGTGATTAAATTAGCAGCTGCAATACAAATTACCTCCGGAAAAGAGTCCAACCTAGAGTGTGGATTCTAATTATAGACAGCATTGGGATCTTTAAAGGAAAACAATATGCCTAGCACCTTTCTTTCCAGTCAGGCTCTGAATAAACTGAGAAATAAAACAGAAAACACAGGAACTAAAAGACAAATACTATCTTACTGATGACGCCAATATTAAAATAGAATTTTTCTTGAGTAAAAACCAGCGAGTGGGCTGTCCAGCTGAATCCTACAATGAGACAGATGTTCCTAGGTTTAGAAAGCACTGGATCAACTCTCTCTCCTGTTTCCCCACAAGGCCTCTGCAGGCAGCCTGTGTGACCAGCAGGAAAGGCAGCAGCTCAGCCAATAAAGCTCAGTTTATTTTTATTTGTTTTAATTTTCCAACAGAAAACTGACTCCATATCATCGAGTCAGGATGGAAAACAAGGGTAGTGGGAAACACTAACTAGTGTAGCCCCCTCCATCAACAAGGAAATCCAGAAATGAAGGAAGCATTCTCTTAACTTGAATCACAGAAGACCTCCAAATAACTCCATATCATGATCAAAGCTACACTTAAAAATTAATCTGACACTGTGGGATGCTACACAACAAATGAGTGGCCATTTTATTGCCCAGGCAAAAGTTAATGAGGCCTGACCTGAATTGCTTATGTTCCAGGAGCCATCCTCAGTTTACCACACCAGTAACTCAGCTCCAGTGTAACTGAGATAAGTAAGCCAAAGAAAAGTCAAAAGGAAGACATGCAGCTAATAAGCAGTGTTCAAACTAGAGCAGTGGAATAAAGATGATACATAGGTAAAAGACAAAAACTGCACAAGCAAATGAACAGAGCCAACAGATGCTGACTTAACTAAATCAGGAAACTTTAAGAATTTGGAAGAAAAGACAGAAAGCCTGAAAAGCTGGTAAAAGTATTACAGTTTCTGAGAAAAGTAAAGGTGGTTTCATGTAATACTACTTCTAAATAACTGATTGCTATTTCAATTCATTAAAGATATTCAAAAGAGTTTACTATGTTCTAGTGTTTAAGCTGGAAAACAGGCCTAATACGAGCAAAACTACGACACCAAATCATAATGCCCACAAAGAGCAGGGGGCAATTTCAGTACATGTATTGGCAATAGGTAAAATCAACTCCCAGACTTCATACAGTTTCCCCTTCTTATTCCCCTAAACCACAGTTAATACCCTTCTGTGGGTGTCCTGTCCCCACATTTTAGGAAATGTTCCTACTCTCCTAAGTAACTTCATGTCTACCTCAGAGACAAGGATGGTTTACAAAAGTTAGACAAGATACTAAAAAAAAGAAAACTGGCCTTCAATGTTCCATCTGCATAGGTGCTTAATTATAAATTGGCACAATTTACTACAACTACATTTTTCAAAATTAAAATTGAGCTGGGGGGGGGAAAAAAAACAGAGCACAGATCACAAAAGACTGATGATCACTCTCCCAAATTTTTCACTTATTTCTCTGCTGTTCTCATGGTAAATTCTCAAGGATTAACTTCCTATTCACTTTTCATTCTCTCTTTAGCTAGTCAATCTGTTGTTTAACCATCTACTGAGTTTCTAATTTCAATTGTTATTATTGTTGATTGTACAAGTTCTTGTTGGCTTTCTCAAATCTATCTTTTTGAAAATCTTTTATTCCTTACTCATATTTTTGAGACCTATTGTTACCTTATAAACTTAATAAATACCCTGTAAGAGAGAAGGGTTTCATTTTTTCCTACAAGGATTATCCTTAGGTCTTCACTTACTTGTGATTTTTAGATTATGAGTTTATATACCACAGTATTTGTTTCTGGGAAACCTGTGCTATCTAGTTTCATATATGATTCCCCAGATAAGAACTGTGATCATTTCTGTCAAGCCCTTCAGGCTGCCAAGTGCTAATAACTCCAGCTTATTTTATAATAAGTTCTCACCCAAAATTTTTGCACATAATACAAATGATAAAAGACTGATCACAAAGATACACAAAGAACTGATGAAACTCAACAAATAAAGTGAGCAACCCCATCAAAAAACGGGCAGGAGAGCTACAAAGACACTTCTCCAAAGAGGAAATGTAAATGGCCATGAAAAAATGTTCAGCATCACTTGTAATAAAGGAGATGCAAATCAAAACCACAAGATACCACCTCATAGCAGTGAGAATGGCACATATAAAAAAAAAAAACAAGCAACAATAAATGTTGGAGAGGGTGTGGCGAAAAATGAACTCTCCTACACTGCTGGTGGGAACGCAAACTGGTGCAACCACTATGGAAAGCTGTGTGAAGATTTCTCAAACTGCTAAAAACAGAGCTTCCATATGACCTAGCAATCTCACTCCTAGGTATCTGACCAAAGGACATAAGAACATGAAGAACACCTGCACCCCTAGGTTTACTGCTGCACTATTTACAACAGAGAAGATATGGAATCAACCCAAATGCCCAAAAATATATGTCTGGATCAAAAAGATGTAGTATATATACACAATGGAATATTACTCAGCAATCATAAAAGATAAATTCATGCCATTTGCGGCAACACGGATGGCCAAAAGATCATGCTTAGTGAAATAAACCAGAAAGAAGAAGAAAAATAGTTTCACTCATAGCAGGAGTATAAGGGATCAGGGGGGTAAAATGTACATACACACACACACATACACACACACAGTAATTGTAATAAAGTAAAATAGAACATCAACAAACAACTATAAACCAGAGACATTCTATGGAGGAAGAGAGGGGAACAAGTTCGAAACAAGGGTGGGAAAAGCACATGGGAGAAGTGATAGTGGGAAGTCCACAGGTATTACAACCGAGATGAGAAAATGTACAAAGTGAAGAATGTAAAAAATATATAAAATTTTAAAAAATAATAAGTTCTCATTATGAAGATTTTCAGACCACACAAATTCAAGCCCTAAATCCTTATGAATCTAAGTCACAAACTCAATGTTCAGCAAACTTATGCAAGTTTTGAATCTAGTACACATTTAAGCTGACTTACTACAAGAAATGTTATTTTAAAAGAACTTGTATCTCCCTTTATAGCTGTTCTAAGTTTATTAAATGCCATGAAAGATTAAAAAAAAATATTTTACAAGTAAAATTGCACTCATAAAACCATCTGATTTTCTATTAAACACAAACTAAAGAATTAAAGCATTTTAAATATTCTGTTACCTGTTCAAGTGCTTGGGCTTTTTCTTGCTCTATCTTCCTTATAGTTTCCTTTTCTGCTTTCAGTGATGATGAGGACACAGTTTTAACAGACATAAAATCAACAGTCATCCACTCATCCCTCTGTTAAAAAAAAAAAAGACATTTTGATCTAAAGTGATTAGAAAAGAACAAACAGTAATAAGAGCAGGAACTCAAAACTGGATCAAATCCTACAGGGCTATATATAAGTTAAGCAAATATCTCAGACTCTGTGAGCTCTAGTTTCTTCCCTGGAAAAATGGGATAAAAACCCTACCACTCACAATTATTTTAGGGAGAAGGAAGAAACAAGAAACAAACTGAAGACACTCAGCCCAGTGCCTGATACAAAAAGGCACTCAAACGTTAAATTCTTTCCACTTTTCTTTCCTCACTGGTTAGCAGTATGTAAATTATACTCTTTTTCAGGCATATGAACTATAAACCAAAATCTGTAAACATTTCACTATAGGTACTGCTTTGAAAATTATGGCATAAGCTGGAAGGAAAGAAAAATTGTGATTGAATTCTACTCTCTGTAACAAGTCAAAAGACACCACAACACAAAGTTTCAAGTACTTACAGAAAAAGTGTCACTTCCCCAGCAACAGAAATAAAGAATCCTCAAAGGGACCAGAATAGATATGAGCATTCACTTTCTCACAAGTATCTAAAGACTCAATGAAGTACAAACAGCATCACTGCCAAAAATATTCATAAATGTATTTTGTTTTCAAAGTCTAGCTTTCACCTGAAGAAATTACAATCATCTTTCACTTTAATATTCATATTCCTTTTATATGTTCATATTCCTTGCTTTAAAATCAGATGGCTTACCTGAAAAACTTGGTCGTCTTCTTTCTTTGACTTTTCATCTTTTAATTTCCAGGCCTTTTCCTTGCTAGGAGCCTGAGATGGAACAGCCTCAACCCACTCATCTTCAGAGCTCTAAGAATATTTAGCATAAAAGTGAAATTCTCAAATTTTGCATACATTAAATAAAAAATTCTGTGCTTTTTTAAATAACAGAAAGTTAACTTTCTAAAGAAAAGTCTTATCTGTATTCCACCTAATTTCAAAGAAAGTACATATAAGTTCACTATTTGGGAAGAAGTCTACAAGTACCAACCAAATTATTTCTATCTTCTTATTTCTATCTTCTTAGTAATGTATTATCAAGAAAAGGGAAAGCAAAAAAAAAAGATAATGGTAAGGAGAGAACTCACTTCAACAAAGCTGCAGTTCCCAGCAATGTCAAGTAATACTCCTATGTTTGCTTAAAAGGACAAATACTACCCAAACAAATGAGATTGTCACTAGGATTCAAATTTTGAGATTTTTCCTGCCTATAAAAATACAGAGATCACAGTTAACAACTCAGCTGAGAAAGCACCTGGCTTACTATGTTTGTTGTTAAATCAACCAAGCAGCAGTCAGTGAACATCCCCACTGTGCTTGTCAGCATTAGGCCAGACTTTGGATATGTTGTCAATCCACCAATTCTTCTATGAAGCACATAAGAAGTACTTTCACAAATGCTACCATGCTCACTCCATAAAACAACACTAAATAAAATAGTATTTTGGTTTTACAAATAAGAACTCCCTAAAATTAAGTAACTAGAACAAGTGAGAAAATCAAAATAGAAATCAAGATCTGTCTAGCTTTAAATCCAATGTAAGTATAAGGAAGATTATAGAAATCATGTAGTATAAAACACTTGTTAATGTACAGCAAAGAAATTCAGAGATGAGATCAAGGAGGAAAAAGCAGGCTGACAATTATCAGTGTAGCTAGAAAACACAAATGCCTGGTGATAGGTTTAACCCACATGGAATAAACACATTGTGCTTTGGTATCTCAAATTCTTTCATTCAAGTCTTGGTGATGAGTTTATCTCACCTTCACATGGAAGGAGAACAAAGAGGGCCCTTCCTAGTAACATAGCAGGTTAAAGCACAGCACTAAGAAGCTAAAGCCACTTCTGCATGACTGCGATCCCAGCCTGCCCCAGA
>NW_004567126.1:5951713-5979294 GCF_000260355.1 Condylura cristata
TCCTCTCACCACCCCTGCTTCTCTGGCCTGTACCCCAGTTCTGTATGCACAAATAATCTTTTAAAAAAAAAAAAAAGAGCACAGAAACACTATCAACAACCTACTCCCTTCCTCCCCAGTCCTCCTCCATGTCTATCTATAGCTGCACATACCTTTACAAATTCCCTCCTAGCTCAGAAGAGAAGATGACCTACTCTGGATCAGTGCTTACCATCCCCTGGGACATTGCTAACCCAAACTCATTCTCCTCACGATTACTTATCCTGCTCTTGCTGCACACATTTCCCCCTTTTAAGACCCTAACTCTAGCAACCCTTTTCCTCCTTCCCTTCCCCATCAGGGCTTGCATCTCTTTCAGTTTTTCATCCACTTCACTGGGATGAGGACATCCAGCATGCATGTAGACTTTTCTCAGTAAGGAATATGTTATACATCTTACTGGGTACATATAAAGGTACATATATACTGTTCATTGCAACAAAAAAATGTTGCAAGTATTTCTAGGAAAGAAAAAAGAAAAAGTATAATGTTTCTCTCATAAGAGGAAGCAAATGCCTTTAATCAAATGATTTAAGCATTTAATTAATCTGGCAGATCTACCCCCACAGGACAAGGATTCTTAATTTGTGATCCCTGCATGTACTCCAGGAGTTTTATAAGCCTTTAGGAGAAAGGATCACTTACCTTTATCAAATTCTTAGTGGGTCGGTCGCCCATAACTGTGAAACAGGGCTTCTAGTTTATTTTCACTTTAAGACCTTCTAAGTCCATTTTCTGAGTCATAAGCCAAAAATTTTTTTCTATAAAGCTTAAATATTCCTACCGTTACAAAATATGCTAGTTCTACAAACCTATCCAGTTATATCTGACTATCAATTAATATACTGCTTTCTCATATAAGACTGTCATGAATCAATATCATGTGAGAGTATCCTACCAAAATTTTAGTTCATCAGACTATACAAGGGCCAGACTTTGAAATATAGTGACTTAACGGAGAGCATAAACTTCTGAAGAACATACAAAGGAGAACAAATGAACCTAAACAACTGCACTCATCAGCCTTAAGAGCAATGTGCCTCTTTCCTCCAGAAAACAAACATGAAGGGTTGGACCTCTGTCTCAGCTCCGTAAGTCCCCTCATTCCAGAACGGGCTAGAACCAGAACCAACCCACCATTCTCTTCCTTTAGGCCAGAAGACAAATAAATATATCCTATTTTTAAAACTTTAAAACAAAACAAAACAAAAAACCTTAAAATATTATGTCTATTACAAAGAAACAGGGGTAACAGACTCTCAAATGTCTTCAACTCTGATTTTCACAGTACTGTTTTTTCCTGCTTCTCCTACTTTTCTAGCTATTTCTACTTAACTTCCTTTACTTCCTGACAGGCTCCTCAGTGCTTGTGCTGTCTTTTCAGTTTTCCATCCATTCTACAGCTTCAATAGGCAATGATCCCCAGGTCATATCCTCTTACCTTTTTCTTAACCAGCATTTCCAGTATTTTCAGAACATCTCCAAATAGGTTATCATCTAAGCATTTTCAAATTCTAATTAGTAGTATATTTTTAAGTTCTTATGTATTTGAGTTTCCAAACATTAGTCCATTGTATACATTTTTCTCAAATAGCTGCTCTGGCTAGTCTTAGTGCATACTTACTGACGAACTATCACTGGACTCATTGCTTTTGTCATACTTCTGTTTTTTGCTCTTCTTTTTCTTCTCCTTCTTTGCTTTTTTTGAGTGCTTGTCTTTTTTCTTCTTCTTTTTCACAGAATGTTCCTATATTCATTTTTGAAGAGGTAAAAAAGAAATTTAGTTTTATCTTACTTACACAGGAACTTTCTGGAGAAGAAAAAAGAACTATGTTCCAAAACTAAATCTTTCATGAAATGAGACAAGGAATATAATTAAATAAAATTTTCTAAGGAAGCTTAACAAGCTTCTAGAATATGTGCACTACTAATAAATTATATAGCTGAGAAAACTTATTAGAAAAATATGAGAGAACATTTAGACTTATTTATAAATTCATTTGAAAAACAGATATAATCTAACAAATACATATGTACACAAAAGGATGTATATAAATATGCATGTGTTACATCTACCAATAGCTATAAAAGTTTATGGATTACTAGGTCCTATAAAATATAACAAGAAAATAAGTTTAAGATTGGGGAAGGAGGCCTCCCTACGGGCTCTATGGGTTAGAATGCAGCACTATGAAGCAATCAGCAGCCACTACAGCAAATCACAAGTTCAATCCCCAGCCAGGGAGGTGCCCCACATGGCATAGCAGACCACTCGCTGCTCCCCACAGCAGTGTATTTCACTCAGTTAGCCTGTTCTGGTCCCTGCTCTGTCCCTGGTGAATCTTCTTACCCCTTGCAGCTCTGACCTACACCACAGCTCTTATATGCATCAATAAATAAACCTTTAAAAAATTAAATTGGGGGTCCTCCCTGGTGGCACAGAGGGTTAAAGCACTGCACTGAGAAGCTAAAAAGCCACTTCCGCATGAGTTCAATTCCCGCCTGCCCTGGAGGAGACCACATGGTGTGGCAGACCTCTCCTGGCCCACCCTCTGCTCCCCTCAGCAGTGTACTTCGTTGATCTACCTGTTCTGCTCCCCACTCTGTCTCTGGTGAGCCTCTCACCACCCCTGAGCCTCTGGCCTGTACCCCAGTTCTGTATGTACAAATAAATAAATCTTTAAAAAAAAAATTAAATTGGGAAAGAAAAAAATGGGTTTTATATTAAGTAGATATGTTAGTATTCACCTGTGAGAACTGTTCAATTCGCTCATTCACATCAGGTAGCATCCATGTATCCTCACCCCGAAGTCGTTTAAGTTCTTTACGCCTTTCTTCTTTTTCAAATTTGGCTTTGGCCTAAAACAATGAGAAAAGAAAAACTAAAATTGATCCAGGTGCTTTTCACACAGAGGTAAAACAAAAACTTCTCCCACTTTTATATAAGGTCTCACAAATCAACCCCCATGTGTCCCTTGCTAGGAATTTGCATCTCTTCAACTATAGGGAAGATAAAAATGATAAAAAATAAAAACCCTCTAGTAAACCACTTGGCAGCACTTGTCCCTCAAACTAGCAGTAAGTGCAGGCATGCAATTTTCTGGGGTAAAATAGTTTACTGCATAAGATCCTAAAACAAGAATACCAAAATGACAGTCATGTGTGTGAAAGGACCCGGCAAAGAAAGGAAAAACCCTCTCCTTCCATTACCAATCACTTTCAACCTTGAAATGAAGGACTAGGATCCCTAGCTCATCCACCTGAATTTACTCAAAATAGCAAGAGAATTTATAATCTGGGCAAAGTCAGGGGAACCAAAAGCAAGTCTGTAGAAGCAGAGGGAAAGTTAACTTTTAATAAGATTTTAGGAGGACACTGGAAAGGGTGATTTTTGAATGAAAGTTCATTGACCTAAAGGGTACAGAGTTTCTGTACAAATGGTGGATTGCTGGGCAAGGAGGCTTGATAATGTGCCTAGGCTTTTTGTAAGCTGCAATGGGGCAGATGTATGAGATCCTTCTTTTCATAATTTTCTGATTATATTCTGAATCAGATTTCCTTTATTCAACTTCATATCACATTCCTTTATTCAACTTCATATCACATAACTAAAGTGAAATGATCATATTGTTGCTAGTTTTATTAACCCTTCAATAACAGTAATATAAAGTGAGTTGTCTCCAAAAGGCCATCCTTTCATTTTGTCCCCAAACTCCAAAGGTTTCGACCTATTCAAACTCTATGCGTTCTTCTACTGTAAATTTATCACGGCTTACAAGCCCTAACCCATCCCAAAACTGTCTTAAATATCAAAAAAGACAAGGATAAAGAACACTTACTAAACATCTATGTTACTTTAGCTGTAATTAGGAGAGAATGCCAAACCTAATCACCCATTCTTGCTCCTTTAAAGGATGGTTATAGTCATTCCTTCTCCCTCTCTCCTTCACTGTCTCCTCATCTGTATTTAAACTTGTTTAAAGCTCTTCCAAGTTAAAACAAATAAAACACGTTCCCTTACTTGTACCCTATGTTGCTCTCCAACTAAAGCTTTTCCCTTCATTGCCATGCTTCTTTCATCTTGTCAGATAATTCAATACACTTTACTTCCAGCCATGGCGGTAAGTTACCGCCAAGCACACCAATCTGAAGGAGAAATACAGTGTTTCTCAATCTTTTTCGAGAAGTTAAATTGTCTGGGTCTCTGTGACAACCCTTGTTTTGGATCAGTAGTGGTTTATAATAAGCTTGGAACCAATGCCAATAGTAAGACAGGAAAATTAAACAGTCAAACAGGTCACTTTCAAGCAGCCTACGTGTGTTCCGGAAACCTTTGTTTCAGACACAACAGAAACGAAAAAAGAGGCTGTGAAATACGCTGGGTGATAGAAAGATCAAAACTGGATTTTTAAAAGTTAACTCAGAAGAAAGAAACAGGATTTCCTCGACAAAAAATGAGCGGCAAGCGGGAGTATCTGGAAGACGGGTGATACCATACTGTGCACACAACTTAATTAAGGTGAGCTACTGCGGTGGTGAAGGGCGGGGTGGGCGGGAGGACAGCCAGAGGCCCACCTTCCAGAAACCCTCCGCTTTCGCAATTCTAAAAAGCTCCAAAATCCCAAAACGGAGGTACCTGGCATAGCACCTCCGCCCTGGCAATCCGGGTCTGTTCTTTACGCTCTTCGATACTCCTTGCACTTTCAAATCTACCACTGGCAGCCGCCATAGTTGTTGTCGTCGTAAAGCACGAAGCCGTCGCAAAGCCCTCGTTTACGACGGTCGTGACTGAATAAACAAACCAGGACTTCCGACTACGAAAAGGAAGGCACCGCTTCCCTAGGGGCGCATGCGCATATCCGGGCCTCACAGGGCAGTGTCAGTCTGTGGTCACCTAGCTGTCTGTAGTTTTAGAATTACCCTGCGCGGGATTGATGTATATTTGCCTGACGAACTTTGCATGGTAGTACGCCCTTTCTTCTAGCTCCTCATTTTATCACCGAAGGAAATTAGATGTTCACAGACGTTAAATTTATAACTCAAACTTTCCCACCAAAATACCTTTTTCGCCAGTTTTCCTGCCCGGGAGGAGCAGGTTGGAGGGAGCTGGGCAGAAGAGCAATGCTAGCTAGCAGCAAGGACAATATTTAAAGATTTCTGTGTTTTGCTTTGGTGCCTTTCATTTTAAATATGTGAAAAAGTGATGTGAATCTTGCATTGTACTTCGTGATTTATATACCTGCTTGTTCAAATTGTTCGATTTTACAAATTTTCCTATTATTTACTCGTTTTTATCCAGCCCAGCAATTTTCATTACAGTGCGCAATTACACCTTTCTGCGATTTTACTGTTAAGATTGTGTCTCCCAAATGTAAAATTTCTGAGTTCCATGAAGAAAGATATTCTACAATATTTATCAAGTGCCTGAGAATACAAACCGCATAACTTACATTATATTGTGAAAATAAAGAAAACTGGAGGAGAGTTATAAAGTAGGTGCTAAAAACATTAAAAATATTTAACATAAATGAAGATAAGGTAAATGTGCTTTCTTTTCAAAAAAGAAAATAGAAGCGTATTTCCAAGAAACTTTCCCAGCAGTTCCTAGGTTAAGGAAACCTTAACCATGAGAATGTAGTGCTTATTTTAATATAAAAATAGAATTGTATTATTGTTATGGGAAATTGAATTTTAGTTTATAGCAATTACTAATAATGAAGTTCAGCAATTACAACTAATGCCTATTTAGCACATTTTCATATTTGGGAAAAACACCTAGTTTCCTAAAATATGACTATATAAAATAAAATGACAATTGTCAACAAGTGATTTTGTAGCTTTTGGCAAACAAATTCTAAATTTTATATGGGAAGAAAAAAAGCCTTGAATAGAAATCACAATACTGAAGAACAAAGCTGGAAGCTCCATTCAAATAATTTCATGACCTACTATAAAGCTAGCATAATCAACATGATATTAATAACAGACTAGACATGAATCAATGGAAAAGAATAAGAGTCCAGAGTATAACCCACAGAAATTCAGTCAATGATCATTAAAAAAAGGAACAAAAGCAATTTAATGAAAAAAGGTAGACTTTTCAATAAATGTTAATGAACAATTCACAATTATATGCAAAACTGAGCCGAGATGTTTCTCAAAAGGTAGACCTTTCAAAAACAATTAACTGAAGATAAATCCTAGACCTAAATTTAAAGTGCAAAAGTATACAATTTCTAGAAAAAATAAGGGAGAAAAAAATCTATGTGATCTTGAACTTGGTGATATAATACCAAAAGCCCAATCAATGAGATTAAAACAGTAATAAGTTAGGGTTTACTAAATCTAAAACTTGTGCTCTGTGAAGGACTGTTAAAAGAATATCTTCACCCAGAAAGACTAACATCCACCATAACATGTATGTTTTAAAACTCAAAAATAATAAACTTATCTGAAAGACACTTCACCAAAGAGAATATAAAGATGGCAAATAAATATATTAAAAGATGCCCAATATTTGTTTTTGGGAGGTTGTAAAATAAAGCAAGCTAGTCTAGAAACAAACCTGTTTGCTTTCTCAGATGAAGGGACCTGGCAGGGAGGACACAACAGTAGCAAAGAGCGCACAGTGTGGGCAGACACTAGTTTCTAACACCAACTTGTTTGTTTCTGTTGTGTCTCCAACATGTAACAAGGTGGCTGGCACATGGGAACTCAACAAGCTTAGAGAAGGGATACATTTTGTAAAAGATATATTAATCTTACAAGAGTTAAAAACACTGTTCAAACCTCATTTGAAATTTATGCTAATTGTTATAGGAAGTCAAAAGATGTTCATTTTATGGCATCTCTCATAAACAATTTTTGGCCCTCCCTGGTGGCACAGCAGATTAAAGCACAGCACTAGGAAGCTAAAGCCACTTCAGCATGAGTTCAATCCCCGCCTGCCCTAGAAGTGATCCACATGGTGGGCAGACCTCTCCTGACCCATCTGCTGCTCCCCTCAGCAGTATATTTCAGTAGATCTGTCTGTTCTGATCCCCACTCTGTCTCTGGTGAATCCTCAAATTGCCCCTGCACCTCTGGCCTGTACCCCAGTTCTGTATGCACAAATAAATAAATCTTTTAAAAAAATAAAAACATATTCTACAGGTTGGCTAGCCTGCTGGATCATAGGATTTGTTTGAAAACACTTAACCAGTATACAGACTGGTTTTTGTGATGGTTAAATTACATCATCAGAGTAAAAACACAGTGAAGATTATTCTTGAAAATCCTTTGTGTTGCCCATAAAACACAGGCACATGGTCTGGAGAAAATAACCATTATAATAACATATACATATTGATATATGGACCAGTATAGGCAGTTTCACCAGTGTGTGCAGGTTTTTGAAGTTAAAGCATATATTGTAGGTAGTATAAATAATCACAGGCCTACTTTTCCCAGTGCTATCTAATTTTATATTTGCTTTCCAGGTGAAGTTATCAACAACACCCCTATTTACTATTGAAAGTGTCCCAGTTTAATTGATTAGCATAGGCCATGCTACCTACCATTAAACCCTCCTTACTTCTTTTTGGACATAAGGTTACCACCTATTGATGGCAGAGTTCACAGAAACAGTGTAGGCCTTTTCTAACAATACACAGGTGGTCTTTGTCTTCCCAGCTAGTATTATGACAATTTTAAGGTATCAGCAAGGTATTAAATGCACAGGTTCTAAAGCCAGGCTTCCTGGCTTAAATACTAACTCTGCCATCAACTAGCTGTGTTGGTTTACATAATCACCTCATGCCTGCTCCCCTCAGTAGTGTATTTCAGTAGGTCTGCATTCTGCTCCCCACTCTGTCTCTGGTGAATCCTCTCAACTCCCTACTAACCCCCACACACACCTCTGGCCTACCCCCCAGTTCTTCTACATAAAATTTTTAAAAAGAACAAATTTTTAAGCCCTAGAACAATACTCAAACCTACAAGTGTTCAGTATATGAAAATACCATTATTTTTGGGCTCTCTGAGGCCTTATCACATGCTTTCAATTACCAGACACCACACTAAAGCATTTCATAAACCTCTAATCTTTATAGCATGGATCCTTACTAGATTCATACATTCACCTCTACAAGCCATATAGGTAGCTAAAAAAACATTTCCCAGTTTTCATCCACAACATGCATGGATTTTGGAGATTCAACTTATGCTTGGAGATCATGTTGTTTCTTAATCACCTTCACCTCACTTGGCCCATGTTAATGAAGTGCTAAAGTGTTTAATTTTAATGGATATATTTTTTTCTTAATTTATAATTGATTTTTAAGGTTAGTGATGTCACCAGGATCAACTGTTCCATTGTTACCACCCTAGAATCGTTCTGAACTTATCATGTCTCCCTCAAGCTGACATATCCTGACTACTAGGAATGCTAGAGATCAGCCACCTGACAAGTCTGAACTATATAAACCAAAGTCTAACTTGACAGGATCCCTGCATGAAGGATATAGATACCCACCCTTTCACTCAGCATCTGGAGTTCTTGGGGGATGAATCTAACACCAAGGACATTTTCCTGTCACATCATCACTATATGTGGTCCATGACTATTCCCCAGTTGCTGGTTTTCCATCTGCTGGGGTAATATGGGGGCTGGATTATAAAACTAAGTCTTAGCTCAGTCAGAGAGGGCCTCTGGGCCAGAGGGTCCTTACTTTCCAGCCTCTTTCTTGGAACTGGTCTTTGTTTTTGTTGCCACCTATACTATTATTGAAGGAACTCCCAACTAAATGATTCTGGTCCCTACTAAGAGTCCCTATAGTCTAAACTGAAATCAGAGTAGAATTGGTGAAATGTCCTTGATCTTGGTGGCTTAAATTTTATTTCTTCATAGAAGGGGCTGAATCTCCTGCTCTTACTAGTTTCCCCAGCTCCTTCTTGCATTCACTTGTGCTCCCCACTGAAGCAGAAAAACTGTTGCACTGTGCACTAGGGTGAGGGGTCAGGACACCTACCCTCTTTTTGGGTTTAAGACTTCCACTGTTTTTCAGGTGAGGTTTTTTACTAGTTTGGGACCATGCCTACAGTCAGCAGATGTTTAGTCTTTTAAGTGAGGAAGGCAGGGGAAAATTAACTATGAATTTTTATCTTCTCATGCATAATGTTCATTTGTCTTAAGTACCAATAAACTCAATTATCCATATGTAATATGGACGGGAATAATGATATATTCCTATACAGCATTGTCCTAAATCACATATGACTATCACAATTATTTTCCCTAGCAATAGATTTACTTTGCTAGTAATGCTGGGCTTGTAATTTTATTAAAATGAGTCTGCTTTCCCTGAGCACTTGCCTTATAATCACAAAAGGAGACTTCACAAAAGCCTGTTCAATGGCTGGAGCCAGTGAGACTTGGCTTAAATATTTAGATTAGAAGCTTGCTATAGAAAAGGTCTGTGTCTATTAAAGAATCAGTCATTGTGACTGCTTTAGACATCGTGTAACAAGATCATATGGTGGGATTAGAGGGGAAAGGAGTGTGATTTAGAGTGAGGCATTGAAAATGCAGAGAGCTCTGGCTGCCAAACAATAAGAGAACCACCTAGGCTGACAAGAAAGATGAGAGCATATTCTGTGACAACTTGTGATGTTTGAAGTTAGAGACCAAGGTTGCTTGTGTTATGCGGAAAATAGCTGTATATTAGGACTGTAAGGAAAGGAGAAGGAGGCAACAAAGAGGGCAAAGGAGGAGACTCACATTTATGAGTGTGTTCTCTATGCCAGGAGCTCTGCTAAGCAATTATTTGCATTGTGCTCCTTCATCCTTGCAACAATCCTCCAAAGAAGGTGCTCCCATTCTCCTCAATATACAGGTGGGCATTAAAGATATTTAAACTCAATAAGAATCCAAAATAACCTGACTTCTGTAACAATTCTATTGCTCACTATTTATTTTCCACTTTTCTTCATTCTAGAAAAGGTTGTAATGTGAAGTCTGACTTTAATAGAACATGAAAGAAAACAGGCATTTCTTGCAATGAAAACATGATTTGGATACAAAAATAGAAGCTGTGGGTAGATAGGGAACATATATTTTCTTTTTTTATAAAGATTTATTTATTTATGCATACAGAACTGGGGTACAGTCCAGAGGTGCAGGGGATGTGAGAGGATTCACCAGTGGGAGCGGGGAGCAGAACAGGCCAGCTGATGAAGTACACTGCTGAGGGGAGCAGTGGGCAGGTCAGGAGAGGTATGCCTCACCTTGTGGATCATCACCTCCCCGTGGGGATCAAATTCATGCTAAAGTGGCTTTAGCTTTTTAGTGCTGTGCTTTTACTCGCTGCACCACCAGGGAGGGCCACATACATATATATTTATCCCCAGTTTAGTTCAGTTGTGATCACTTACAACAACAGGTCAGAGCAGATTATATATATTTTTAGTAGTGTCCCTGCTGGAAGCTGCCTTGAACTACCACTGAAGAAAAACCATGTGATAGAAAAGGAACAGTTGTTGAGAACCTAGCAAAGAAAAAAGCTAAGAACAAGCACTAGCCATCCTCCAAGAGGAAAAGGCAGTAAAGACTTGGACATGGCAGTTACCAGACATCAGATAGAAACTGTTGATGTTTTGTCAATTCTTATCATGGTATAAGAAAATTGTCCCTCAGAACTTTTCCTTTCTCTGCTATGACTTCCAGGTTACTACATGGCATAATGTAGGGGACGCCATTTCCATTTTATTCTATGGGTCCTATAGCTTCTTTTGAGGACAAACAACACTCCCTAGTAAGAACCTTAATTCTGACAAGGAGCACCTTCCACAACAAGAATATTTACAGTTGTTATCAGCTGAAGTCCAGTCTCTGGAAAGAACAGCCTCCCATTACATGGGAACAAAAAGGACCTATCGGGTTCTTCTGACTTTATTACTAAGACTCAGCCCTGTTCCTCATCTACTTCAGTCTCCTTGTCAAAATTGAGTTTATGGACCTGCACACCTGAGGCTCAAACCCAGAATATGAAAATCACTGCCCATACCGCCCCCCCCCCAGCCCAAGTAGGATACCTGTTTGAGACTCTTCTCACTGCTCCCTAACTGCGATGACTTTTCTAACTCCTGACTTTATATTAGGTTTTATAAAGAGAGAGCAGATAATTAAATAGATAGCTCACCAAGTAAACATGGTTTATCCCCAGTAGTCTTGTAATATAAACAGCTCCCCAAGGGACAGAACATCAGGTGTCCCTATAGAGTCACATAACACAAGGGGACAAGGGGTATTACAAAGCAGTTTTGTTTTTTGGGTTTTTTTTTTTTTACTAATTAAATATGTGTCTTATATCATTGTAATCTCCACAGTCTCTTGCCACCACATCACCCATGAACTGTGTTCATCCCTCCCATATATTTCCCACTCCCACCCTCCCCCTCACTTGCTGCATACCTCAGATCTATGGTCAGCTTTTAAGCATAAGCTTGAATGCTGACATTCCCATGTGGATATTGCTTATTTTCTGAAACTAGCTTATTTTTCATCATGACCTGTCTTTTTAAAGGGAAATGCAATGGTCTGTATTATTTTTACTTTATCTAATGTTTTTGTGGTACAGTTTCCCACAGGTTATAAAAGCTGTACAATTCACAGTGTATGTCCAGAACATGATTAGGATGAATTTAATAAAAATAACCCTATGTGGTGCAAGAGTTTAAAGCACAGCACTATGAAGCTATCCATAGCTACTGCAGCATGAGTTCAATCCCCAGCTAGGGAAGTGACCCACATGGCACAACAGACCTCTCCTGTCTCACCTGCTCCCCTCAATAGTGTATTTCAGTCACTCTGCCTCTCTGGTCCCCACTCTGTCTCTGGTGAATCCTATTACACACACACACTGCACCTATGGCCTCTACCCCAGTTCTTGTATGCATAAATAAATAAATCTTGGGGGGAAAAAAGAGGAATCCTATTCACCATTAAGGCATGCTGCTCTGGAAACCCTGTCCTATTTGCTAGGAAACAGCACACTTACCCTTCAAAATGCTTCAGCTCACAATGTGTGGTCATAATACCAGTTGACAGCTTATGTTGCACTGATATCTGATGGCTCCATGAACAAGGTTACCATACTGGAAGGGCAGATCTAGGAGAAAGAAGGGTTTAGGAGGCTGCCAAGAACTAATGAAAAATCCTCTCCCTGCTCCCCAAACACTAAGTATTGAAGATTCATGATAATATCGCTCATGTTGATCAGAACCATGAGTTGGCAATTGTATGCAGTAACTTTCTGTCATTCAGTGGACTGTAGAGAAACTGTTTTCTTCTCCACCTGACCCCAACTGCCCAAGGCCCAAATATGTTGATAATACGTGAATGCTGCTTCATAAACAAAATCTTGGCTGAAATAAAACAAGTCTTCTAAATTGGGTTATATTTATGGATCGGGATTATTGACAGTTATGGCTAGACTCTATTAATACAATACAAAAGTATCAAGCAAAATTACTTTTTAGCATATATCAAAGTTTTACTCAACCCATGAGTAACAAACCACTAATAAGATAGTAATTAGGACAAGCTCACAGATGCAAGAGGATAAACAGCCCATCTTCAAGTTCTGTTAGGAAAGCAATACTGAAACAAGATCACTGAGACTGATATATAACTAGAATTAGAATTAAATGTGCATTTGGAGGCCTTCTAATGGACCTGACAGGTGGAAGGGAGCTCCAAGCCCCTTTAGAGACTCTGTCAGAAGTGGCTGTGAAGAAGGCCTTCAGAAAAATCCATGCCTGTGAAAAAATGGGATTGACCACCTCTCCACCTCTGTTGCTGACCAGAAAGCAATTATAGAAGTATCTGAGTACATGAATACCGAGTGTAGAATAAAGCATAACTGCAGGTGTCTTCCTGGATATGTACATAAAAACAATCTGTCAGAACAGCCAGGAAAGTTTAATGCTTCAAAAATTTTGAAAGAAAGCCAGAAGCTCTTGACAAATGTAATGTGTTGTTTGATGATGGTGCTGTTTGACATAAGATGATTATCCCCTTCCTTCCTAAGGTATACATAATCTCACCCAAACGTGTGACTGACAAAGCCGTTCCCTCAGAGGCAAATCTGTCAGATGGCTTCCAGATTTGAATCCTCACTTCAATTACCTAATAAACTCTAATTATCATTACTAGATAATTATCACTATGACTGGGATCTTTATTTCAGTCAAGGTTATCCCTGTCAAGGTTAGGGTTATCTTCTCCACCTGGCCCCAGAGGGAAGAGGAGACAGAGGGGGGGGGAGGAGGTAGGGAAGCACATCAAGCTCAGGAGTAGTTGACACTGGTTCATCTTGCACTTCTTCTCCCCCCTCCACCCCCCAACCCCCCACCCCCACCCCAGCCAATGTCTCCTTCAAACATCTTGGTTTCTCCCAAGGAGTCTAATGGTCTCTTTTGCTCTTGTTTTCACCCATTCAAACAATTGCTAAATCTTCTCTTCTAGGGTTTCCACAACCATCCCATCCCCTTCCTTTCTACCGCTACCCAGCCACTTCCATTTCTCATCATTTCCTTATCAAAGTCAGTTACACAAGCCAAACTTGTCTACACTAAGATTCAGAAAAACTTCTCCAATACCTTTTCTCTTCACTGTGATAAATTGTTCACTGAACACCACAAAGACACATGGACTCTTAAGTGTCATGAATACCCAGCCCCTTCAAGAAAAGCTTGGTAAGAAAATTTAATTTTCACATGTATGCACAATTATTTTCTGAAGTATTATCCACACAACATTTTGAAAGTACCTGAAAGTATTAAAAGGCTAATAGTTTTTAATCTACTGAAAGGATGAAAGAGAGAGGAAGAAAAATCAACCACAAGATTTCTGAGTGTTACCTAAGCCCCTTTTTTTTTAAGTTGAGAGGCTACAGATCAATTACAATGCAAAGGGACCAAAACTAAGTTTTTAGAGTTTGTGACCTTCAATCTAGTGGTCAAACACTACAGTGCTTTGAAGCTGTACATCTCCCTTCAAAAAAACAAATTCTTTTTAATCTTATTTTCAATAGAAGTATCTGTTTTGTTTTGTTTTTTTTTTTTGCATCATTTACCAACCATGCTGCTAGCTTCTAACTGGCCTCCTTATATTCTGTTTTTCCCACCCTTCTTCACCCCACCCATTCTGCATACCTCTGCCAGATTAATCTCTGAATTGCTGTTTTCATTAAATATCTCTGCAGCTATGAAAACTATTGGTACTCTGCTATTATATAAGCTCTACTTTCCTGAATAGTCTCAAAAGCATTCCCACAATAAACTAAGCTAGAGGAGAAAACATTAAGAAAGTCACAAGGAAATGCATTAAAGTACTGACTGTATTTATCTGTACCATAATTTCACGCCATGTGTTTAACAAGAAAATCATCATATAGGCAGGCCTATGCAGTTCAAACTTGTGTTGTCCAAGGGCCTGGAGTAATTAAATATTTTGAACTACCAAAAAAAAAAAAGAGCAGAAGAAAGTAATCTAAGAAAAAATAAATTGAGTTGGAAATGTTTTTGGGTGGTTCATTGAGCTGCCTACCAGGTACCAGGGGATGTGTTAATTTGCTAAAGCAATTAAATAGCATCTGAAACAGCAGCTGCAATTGCAGTCACCATCTGGTTAAGTTTACAATAACCCACTGTCGCTCCCCAAGGCCCATCTGTTTCTGTAGCCAAAACAGTGAGTTGAACAGGGAGAGAGGGTAGGAATCTCTACCCTCTAGAACTCCTGCAAGACCTTGCTGTGGCGCTACTCACTGCAATCCCTTTGGGACTGCAATGCTGCTTTTGGTTACTGCTTCCTCGGGGAGACAGTTCCAGTGCTCCCTCATTCCACAGGGCAGGGGCCAAGGCAGAGATTCTGACAACTGCTGAGCATCTTTAGTCTTGTGTTTCATTCTGGAGCTGTAGGAATAGCAGAAGGCCTGCTCTGGAGATGTACAAGGCCCACTGTAAGACCGATCTGACCTAAAACCCCACTGGTCACCTGACCTCCTGGAGTCCCTGACCTGCCTGTTGGATTACATGCATTTTAGTTCTCCTGTAATTAATGTCAGGTCAGAGCCAGAGTCCAGTAATCCTCAATGATCTGATCATTTCCTTTTCTAGTGCTCAGTCACTAGAGGAGCCAAATGTTGCATAGCTTTGAGGAGCCAAATGTTTCTGGGAGGTAGAGTCACAGTAAAAATTTATTGCAGTCCCAGGGTGGTTCCTCAAGGGGATCCAGCCTCCCTGTCATTCAAGAGACCCTTCGTATATATACTGGCTGATGTCTGGGAGTTAATTGAGGAGCCGTTACTCTTTGTTTTGGTGACTCAAGTTATACTTTTCTGCCTATTAAGCAACCAAGAATTAGATTCTCGTCTGCTTGTCTTGCAGGGACACCATGACTAGCTAGCCAACATCACTGGCAGCTTTGTTGACTCTGCTGTCCACCAACCCACCCTACCCTTGGTGGTTAAGCTTAGTCACTAAGTCCCTGACACCCAGGAAACCAGCTATCCCCACTGTGTTTGGGATCCAAGTTAGTTGACAGCAGTTTCCACTGTATCTTCTGAGAAGAGTACTACAGCATCAAGGATGTTTCACATCCTGGCAGATGTGCAAAGTACAAAGAGGCACCTGCTGCCAGCCCTCCTCCTGATGATGTCACTGCTTCATACAGCCCAGAAACCTTGCTGGCTGCCACTTAAAACCAAGATACTCCCTTTTGTTCTACCTGTTATGAAGAAATGGCTCTTCACTCCATGCATGTCTTGGTCAGAAGATGCTGTGAATCATGTCTTTGCTATGAGAAAGAACTCTGGTGCTGAGGCTACAAGTATATACAGTGTAGGATCATTAGGACACTGGTTTAGAGGTGTTCCAGAGCAAACGTAAAATCCTTAACTGTCTGCAGCCAACATCCATTGCTACTCTAGTTAGTGTAGGCCAAGTTTCTTTCAGGAAACCTCCCTATTCTTAATCCCATAGTTTGTTCAGAACTGGTACTACCTGAAGATACGCAGGAGGGTCCTGATATCCAAATCAATCAAAATACCATTCTGCTAGATGCAGAGAATTGCACAAAACCCAAACTCAAGCCAGTCACCCTCTATTTTCTTGGTAAACAGATCAGTGATAATCCTGTGCCACCAAGCTTATGACTGGACCTTCCAGGAAGCAGTGTCAACATGTGAAATGGGTTGTTTTTAATTGGTGTGTTCCCACTGGTCTTCCTGGAAGTCTAGAGTTTTCATTAATATTACTCTATTAACAAGGAGCCCAGCTTTTTTAGGACAAAAGGAGTATTCAACAAAAAGGAGCTTTTTACAGGAAAATCTTCAGTATCTGAATAAATACTTGCCTTTCCTACCCCTGTACTCATTACAAATTAAAGAAGAAATCACAAAGATTTTTAGTTTTCTCTTAGTTGTTCCCCCATATAGGGTGTAAATATGTATCCCAAAGCCTGGGTCAAGGGTCAGGCCAAACGATCACCATCTAGACATAGTATCTCTGGCCACACCTTTGGACTCTGCATATTGCACAATCCGACAGCTCCTTTATATCCTAATCTGCCAGTGCCGCTCGTTCTATAACTTTGGGGCTAACTTTGGGTATCACAAGCATAAACAAGAGAATGTCACTAAACTTTTTATAGGCAAAGACCATGGACCTTCTCCCAAGGAAGAGGTAGATACATGCCCCTGCCCACAAGGTTTTGCACACAATTTTAGGTCACTCGCAAGCCTGAACCATAAGAAAAGTATACCTTCCTTGATTCTACATAGCTCTCTGAGCTTCTCACATTGATTCTTTAAGACAAACTTTAAAGGCTTTTATTTCCTTAAGTGCCCTGTTCCCCCTCCCCCGCCCCCAAAACTCAAAAACCAGAGTGGACATTCTTTGGAATGCATTAGTGGCGTATTCACCAGTTCGTATTTAATAATACCAATTGCATTTGCAAAAGTGAAGATAAGACTGCACTGAGAGAATATCTGTATGGCTTCTCTTACACACTTTTTTTTGGGGGTGGGGTGGGGAGGAGGCCTTATAAAAAGAGCCACAATAGGAAATAGTGCAACAATAAAGCTCTTGCTTATAAAAAGGATATATGAAGATTATGTTTGGATACCCTGCCTTCCCTGGAGGAGCACTTTCTCTATAGTGTTTTTTTTTTTGTTTTGTTTTGTTTTGTTTTTAAAGATTTATTTATTTACTCATACAGAACTGGGCAGAGATTTGGAGGGTGAGAGGATTCACCAGAGACAGAGCGGGGAGCAGAACAGGCAGATCGACGAAGTACACTGCTGAGGGGAGCAGCGGGTGGGTAGGAGAGGTCTGCCTCGCCATGTGGTCACCTCCGAGGCAGGCAGGGGTCGAACTCAAGTGTAAGTGGCTTTAGCTTCTTAATGCTGTGCTTTAACCCGCTGCGCCACCAGGGAGGGCCTTCTCTATAGTGTTTTAATAAAAATAAAGTACCATCAATCACCTACCTTTCCCCTGCTTCCAATGATCTGGAATCCTTTCTTGTATGTGCTTGTCCTGGATGAATTGATGATCATAATCTTGCTCTGCATTCTATTTCTGTTTTCACACACTACTGAACATCTAGCTTCTCAGCAGCACAAGCTCAAGGGATCAGTTAGGTTTCCTTGCAGCTATTTTCACAGGAAGATTTATTCAGGGCAGTACTGTGGTGGAGGGGAAGCAACAGCCAACAAAAATTGCAAGGTTCCTGAGAACTGATCTCAAAGCCTTTGAATATCCTGCCTGTTAAGTATCCAGGAGACCTGGGTCAAGGTTATCAGCCTGACCTCCAGAGGGGTGAGAGCTCAAAGGTCACCAGCATGGCTATGTCACTTAGCCCTCATAAGAACACTGAACATAGGGGTAAGGTGAGCTACCCTCGCACCCTCTGTGTGTTGTTATACATACACATTGCTGAGCATGTTCCATCCATATTCCACTGGAAGGACAACAGAAAGCACCACACACGGGCTTCCGCACTCTGCACCATGCACCTCTTTCCTTGGCAGATGCTCACCAGTATCCTTCAGCTGTAATAAGCTATGTCCATGAGTGAGTTCTAACAAGTTCTTCTAGCAAGTTCTTGGAAACCCCTGAATTTGTAGATGGCATTGAAAGAAGGTGTTGTAAGACACCCAAAACTCTAGCTGATGTCAGAAGTGATCTTAGAGAAATCATCAGAAATCATATGACATTGTTTTGTGTATGATTCTTTTACGAGGCACTCTATTTCTAAATTCCTTCATCATCTATAAGTATACTTTAATTACAGTTATCACTTTTGTTGTAACCTATTATAAAATTTGACAATAATTTTACTACCTCTACTTTTGATGAGCATTTGGATTTTTTCCACTTTTGCACTATTACTATTGACCAGCCTAAAAGGAAAAATATAGAACAATCCACAATCATATGGGAAATTTTGACACCCACAGCTGATAAGAACTAGATTTTTTTAAAAATCTGAACATTTTTATTATATAATTAACAAATTAGATTTCACATCAGTTAATACCTAAAAATCCTGTAGTCCTTCTTTGAGAATAATAATAATAATAAACATTTTCCAAACATATACTATATTCTTACATTTTCTAACAGCTCTATGAATATTATTTCAGCTCATCTTCATAACAGCTTTTCCAATTTTACTGATCAGAACACCGAAGAATAGAAAAGGAGGTTGTGGGGGCGGGGAACGGCAGGCCTAGAATTCAACTTCAAGAAATCGGATTTCAGAGCCAAGTTCTGAATTCCTAAACTATTCTCAACATCTTCCATTTCCTATTTCTTCTGTGTCCCTTTGGTACTTGCATCTTGCTAGAAAATCATTTGTTACAGTCTAAATTTTATTAACCTGAGTTAAACTTTAAGTTGTAAAGTCCTAGAATTTATATCAAAAATGAAATTAGTTTAAGCTCTATTTTCTTTCTTCTGATATCATAAACCTTATTAAACCATCTGGAGGGAACAATTATAATCCATGACAATTATAATAGCTATATAACAATAGAGCAATTATAATTCTATGACATGGTAACCATTGTCTCATCTAAGACCTATTATGACTCACTACTCCGATGCTTGAAGATAAACATCACTAACATTTAGTAGTAAAATATATAATTGTCTAAGCACCATCACTCACAAAAAGCAATTTTTCCTTTCAGTAGTTTTAAGCACTACCACTATGAAAGCAATACATGCTGAAAGCAAGGAATTTTTTTAAAAAAAGATTTATTTATGCATACAGAACTGGAGTACAGGCCAGAGGTGCAGGGACGGTGAGAGGATTCACCAGAGACAGAGTGGGGAGCAGAACAGACCAACTGACAAAGTACACTGCTGAGGGGAGCAGCGGGCGGGTCAGGAGAGGTCTGTGGCGCCATGTGGCTCACCTTGGAGGCAGGTGGGGATCGCACTCATGCTGAAGTGGCTTTAGCTTCTTAGTGCTGCGTTTAAACCTGCTACACCACCAGGGAGGGCGCCCAAGCAAGGAGTTTTTTAAAAAAGACACAAAACCTTGCCTTCTGCATAATTTGACTATGGTTAACTTTCTACCTTTTCTCCTGGAAACTTGACCTAAGTGGACAACTGACTGGGTAGTAATGGAACAGTTTTAAGTAAAATGTAAAATAGTCCCTGATTATGCCTAGACTGGAACAAACTACGATTGAACTAGAAATACCCAATAATGACTTTGTGGCTTTGTCTGTAAAGGCACAATTAGGTCTGACTGGCAACTTTTGCTATTTAAATAAAAGCATTAAAAGAGCAGACTTGGGTTGCCATTAGCATCTTGATCCACACATTAGGAATACCAGTCAGGTTTCATTCCTGTAAAAATAATATTTTGTTTCCAGATGAAACCCCACTACTGTTTTACTTTTTCCCCTGTAGCATTTATCTAGCAGTTGTAACAATGTATTTGCTTATTATCTATCTTCCCTTCTAAAATGTGAGCACCATGAAGGAAAGAGCTTTGTTCTTTCTTGCTCACTGCTCCATCCCCAACACTTAAAATAGTAACTGGTATCCAGTAGGAGTTTGATGGGTATTTGTTAGCTGAAACTCCCGCTAACTTATGGGCACTACCTGATTGACTAAACTTTGCTGAGCACCTACTTTGTCCAGCCCTGTGCAAGTAATTAGGGCCTCCCGTTTCCTACACTGTCCTTTTTATTCTTGTTACTTTGCTTCTATTCACTTATTTGAATTTTGTCTGATACTTGTTAAGGTGTAAGATATTGACCTGTAAAACATGTGTCCTGCCTTTGTACTGGTTATAAAAACTGATAACTTCATCATCTTAGGCTGTTTCACATCAAATATGAAATGTAATAACTGCTGATAGAGTGGTTGTGGGCTATGATTTTACAGTGCTAACAATCACAGATGAAACGTCAAGACAATTTTCTAGCGACAGGACATTTATTAAAATGATGATTTCACCAAGATTCTCCGTGAGTTCATTTATAATATTTTATAACAAAATTTATCTTCAAAATACTGTACCCACACCCATTTCCTAAATATCTCACAAACTACTTGAATCACTTTTCAAAACAACCATGTTCTTCCCCTTAGGAGAAGCCTACCTTTGAGGATAAAATGAGGTCTGCAGCAGTCATAGACTGGGTATTACCTAATTAATCTCTACTTCCACACTTCTTTCAGGCACTCACCTTGGGTACTTTTCCACAAGTACTTTCTTTTTACTCAAAAGAGAGCTAATTTAGTTGCCTTTAAAAGCAATAAAAAGTGAACATTTCTTCCCTGATGACATGTTCAAAGAATCAGATTTTTTGAAGAATCACACACCAGTTCCCCTGATCATAGAAGCTCTGCAGAATGCTGACGTCACTCAAAGTCTGGCAGGCAGCCTCCAATTCTCCCTCACAAAACACATGGTAATAGCGATGAAACACAGCACCTTGCTCAGGGGGTACCACTGCCCCAGACAGTTCAACAGGTTTATCTTTGCCAGAGTTTTCCTTAAGGTGCCAGGGAACTAGTAAGTCTTGAGAATGAAAAGAAGTCCTGTTAGTGTGAATAGGCAGCCTGGAATTCGTAAGTTTCTTTGAATTGCATCCTTCCATCTGAAAGTCATTCAGGCCGGCAGAACATGCTGAATCCCGCTTGCCCACATCAGGTGTTTGCTCCACAAGTAACTCTTGCATTGATGTGTCATTTTTGTTCTCCTCTTTCTTTCCTTGGCTAAGTCTGCTTTCTCTAAGGTATTTGGACTTCTTTTTATTATATTCTTGTTCCATTGCCCAGACATAAATGAGTGCTTTCCCGCCAGGTCTCAGGAGTCGAACAAGTTCTTGGAGAGCTGCCACTCTGCGCTCCTAGTGAAAAAACATGTTGCCAATATCAACCAGGAGAAGATGCACAGAGGAATCAGGAAAAAATAGCTGTTTTCAATGGAGCTGAACAGCCAGAAAATCCAACAAAATAGGTTATATAAAAATATAAAACAAAAGTGAAAGAAAAAAGAGCAAAGGGGCATTTATTTATTCTTTGATTATGGAATAAAATGCTGAAGAAGTAGATAGAGAAAAGGAAGTTTTTCTCAGAGGGTGAGTTTCTACTTTGCTTTGGATTCAGTTAATGTCATTCGTTGTACTGAAATAGCACGTGGCTCTAGCATAGGGATCTGAAAATTATTGCTAAACTCAGCAAGAAACATTAAACACTGGGGGAAATATGATTTTTTTTTCTTGTAAGAGAAATTTAAAGTATTAAATTCACTTATTTTGAAATTTGGGGCATACCAGCACCAATTAAATACATTTGTTAAAAATAAAATAGGAAAAGAGGGAACACAAACAAGAGATTGACGAAGGTGCTGGAAACGAAAATGAGGGCCAAGAAAGTAAGCTGGAGAAAGAGAAAGAGGCTCATAGGTAAGGAGAGATTGTTCTCTAGGGGCCTGTGGCTGATGGTCTCTCAAAGTATTTTGCAGCTAAAATTCTGTAACTCTGGATTTGAGAAAGGCATTTAAAGATAAATAAGACTCAGCAGGAAGATAAAAAAAAATGCAGCAACTAGTGTGCAGTCCCCCATCAGGCTTCTTGGTTAAGAAAGCACGAGTCCTGTGGAGCCTGTCTCTATTCCACATGCTTTCTCTTTCTCTCTCTCTTCCTTCCTTCCTTCTTTCTTTTTTAATAACATGATAGTTTATTTTCATATCATTTTGTACCTTTTTCCATCTCTCAGTGTAATCCCGTGGGCTTCCCATCACCAAATCACCCGCGTGCCATCACCATGGTCCCGTGTACTCCCCACCCCCACCTGCCCCATTTTTTATCCCATTCCCTACTCCACCCCTGTAAAATGTCTTTGGTATACAGCTGTTCATGATTATTATTATTTTTGCCACTAGTCCTTTATACTCCTGCTATGAGTGAAACCATCAATAATTTTCCTTTTCTTTGTGGTTTATTTCACTAAGCATGCTCCCTTCCAGCTCCATTCATGTTGCTGCAAAAGGCATGTGTTTTTTTGTTTTTGTTTTTGCTGAGTAATATTCCATTGTGTATATGTACCACCTCTTTTTTTTTTTTTTTAAAGATTTATTTATTTATTCATATAGAGCTGGGGTACAGGCCAGAGATGCGGAGGGTGAGAGGATTCACCAGAGAGAGTGGGGAGCAGAACAGGCAGATCTACAAAGTACACTGCTGAGGGGAGCAGTGGGCGGGCCAGGAGAGGTCTGCAGCGCCATGTGGTCTCCTCCGGGGCAGGCGGGAATCAAACTCATGCGGAAGTGGCTTTAGCTTCTCAGTGCTGTGTTTTAACCCACTGCGCCACCAGGGAGGGCCAATGTACCACCTCTTTTTAATCCCGTCATCTACTTTTAGGCATTTGGCTTGATTCTATGTCTTTCTTATTGTAAATAAAGCAGCAATAAACATCCACATCTTAACCACATGGGACAGGGCCATCCCTGGTGGCACAATGGGTTGGTGCTGTCCGCAGCCACTGCAGTACTAGTTCAATTCCTAGCCAGGGTAGTGACCCACATGGTGTGACAGACCTCTCCTGACACACCCACTGCTTCCCTCAGTAGTGTATTTCAGTGAATCCATCTGTTCTGCTCCCCACTCTGTCTCTGATGAATCCTTTCACCCACCACACCTCTGGCCTATACCCCGGTTCTTGTATACATAAATAAATCTTAAAAAAATAAAAAATGGGACAAGTTGCTTGGAAAGAAGAGCTAAAATAGGATTCAAATCAGTAAAATCCATGAACATTTCCTGTTACTTTGGTTACAAATTCTTGGAGAAAGAAAGGTGATACTTACTGCTGTAGCAAAATGATGAATCACAGCAATGGAGATACAGGCATCACAAGACTCACTGCGGATTGGTACTGCCAACGCATCACTGACAAAGGCCTGAAACTGCCTTTCCCTGCAAATATCCACCAAGTTTTGGCTACGATCACAGCCCATCTATAATACAGAAGGAAAGAACTTTATAACATCTTTCTTTACTGTCCTGAGAAATTAAGAGCAATGGGTTTATTCCTTCCCATAAAGTTATTAAATTTCATATTTGATGTGAAGTGGTCTAAGACATTGAAATTACTGGTTTTTATAACCAGTACAAAGACAGAAAACACATGATTTACAGGCCAACATATTAGTATCTTAATTAGTATCTAATTGATCACACTCAGAATCTAGGTCTTTTTGTAACATCACACACTGAAAAGCAGAAATCACCCCATAAACACAAGACAGTAAGTCTTTGGGGGGAAGCTACAAAGAGGATCTAAGGTTTGTCATCACTATAGACATAGAAACTCTATTGTGATAACCCACACAGCAGGAAGATGGCTGAATTTTTTCTTGTTTCTTATACTTTTAACATGTATTACAGTACAGTAGAACACAGTAAAACACTCCAAAGTAAAAACAAATAGTTTATTTCATTTTTTAGAAGCTGTTGAGTCCTACTAAACACCTGCCTATACATATACTAAGAATCAAGTGCTAAATTCAAAATGTGTAAAGTGCTATTTAACTACATGATATATAACCAGCCATCCCCTGAGGATCACACTGGCACAGCCAGCAGCATCATTTCATCGCTCTCACCAAGAGGAGAGACCTAACACGCCCTACATGTGTGCTCGGTTCTGTGCAAGTGTTTGGAGGGGTGAAGGCATATCTTCTCTCTAATTCTGTTGCTGTTTTTAATACACAATTTTACTATTTAGTTCTATGAATACTAAGATGTGTGAGAATATTAAGAGAATGTGAGTATGCACAAACACCCACAATATGTGCATGTGTAAACTGAGGGATGGGAGGAGCTTAAGAAATGATACATTACTAAATGATAATAACTATATCTAGATATTTCTTTTTAGCCGAATCTCCACAAGAGGGGAAAAAAACACAAGTCAATTTCATCAAACACAAGTTACCACCTCGAGTTTTCATTTACTCTTTTGAATGTTGATATACTATTGTAAGCTTTCCCTTGATCCACCTAAGAATAAAAAAAAATGCAAATCCTCAGGTAAATCAGTACTTACTAAGCCAAATAACATTGTCATGCGAATCATACTTAGAATGAATCTGCTCAGTTTCTAGCTGATATTAAACAGTTTTAAAATACCCGTTAATAGATGGCTAGATAATGAAATTGTGGAGTTGAAGGTCAGTGGATACTACTCAATTAAGGAAAAAAGATAAAGCAGTGTTTTGGGGGACAAAACGGATATATCTTGAAGTGATGATGCTAAGTAAAATAAGTCAGAAAGTGAAGGACAATTATCTGATGGTCTCACTCGTTCATGGGATAAACAATAACCAAAGAAAACAAACTGGTAAAGCACAATGAAAGGGACTCTGAACTCTCTCTGGTTGTTACCAGAGAGATGGGAGGTGGGTAGAAGAGTGTAGAGGAGGGAAGGTGAAAGGGTAGTTTCACTGGAGCTCTGGTGGAAGGTGAAGGAAGCATGTGTACCCAGGGAGGTGTGATGTGATTCTCCTGAAAGTATAGCTATGTAGACAAATGGCAAGTCAATAAAGTTACAAAGCAAAACATAGCTTCTACATTCTAGGCTAGAGCTGAATTACTTTTTGAGGTGTAATAAAGGCACCAAGCTGAAAAGAAAGCAGAGCAGTTTCCCTTTGATGTACTTTAAGATGGAAGTATCAAGGACCCACTACTAGCAATGGCATGACGTTCAGTGAATTGCCCTCTTTACCTGTGTAAGATGCTCATGTTCCTTATCACTTTTATTTCCACCCGTATTCTAGGCCACTGCACCAACACTCACAATAGCAGGATGACAATACCACTGAAGTAACATGCATATTATATTTGGGCGCTTGCTGACTTTTGTTACAATAAAATTCAGTGCACAGAATCAGAAGTTTCAAGGACGTCCAATTCTGAAAGATTGCTATACCTTGCTGAAAAGTCAAGAGGAAGAAATCCAACTTGCCTACAAAACAAATTCTCAGAGACAGAACTCAATAGAGAAGGAAAGTTATTATTTGAGAGCCAGAGATAAAACAGAACAAGAAAAGGAGCCAAACAAAACAAGAGAAAATGTACTTCCTGCTAGGCTATTACACTTATTTGCACAAAGTGCTACTTTTTGCCACATGAGAGAATAGGAGCAATTTCAGTCCTGAAGCACAGGGTCTAAAGCAGCCTTCTCACATGCCTGGCTCTGGACTTTAATCTTTCACTTACTGTTTCCCTGAGTCTTCCACGCACTACAATCAAACTGTCAGTTTTGTTTTCTTCCTTTTCTGCTTTTAAATTTCCTTAAGTTTGTATATCAAGGAGAGAACCAAGTGTTTGAAAGTCTCCCTAATAATGATGTGTAATGACAACAACAGGACAGACAATGACTTATTTATAAATACAGATACAATGAAAGACTCATTTAAAGATACAAGTTTCTGGTTGTCGGATAGAGTGCCATTACATAACCACATTTGGTTGGGCTTAAAATGTATACTTAAACTCCTACATAATGTTTTTATATTTTCAATAAAACACTAAACATGCAATTCCGGAAGTACAAGTAAAGTATTCAACCAACCCTCAAAGACGCAAACTAAAACAAGGTTTTGTTTTTCTCTGATTGAAGTATCAAAAATATTTAACCAAAGGGTACTATGGTGGTACCTGTGTGACAAAACATAGATAAATCATGACTAGATGACCAACATAAAGTGTTGGTAACAGTACAAATTTGCTCAACCAATTTGAGGAAGCAATTTTGCAAACCCTAATAAATACAAAAGTATCCACAGTTTTGACCCAATAATTATTCTTCCAAGAGTTTATCCTAAGAAAGTAATGCAAAATATAGAAAAATTTAAATGAGCAAATAAAACTTCCTTTTCTCAAAAACCCACTAAATACATAGCAAAGTCTTTTCATCAACGTGCCTAACCCTTTTAACACTCTATGAAATAGGCATTACTATCATTTCAGAAAAGGAAACTTTATGTCAAAGTAATTTGTCCCAAATCGAACAGTTTAACAGTTAAATGGCAGCAATTCATTAATTTATAATATTTATTTATATACATATTTTACAACATTGTTCATTTTTGTACACTTTTTATTTCTCCTCTTAGGTGTAGTCCATGTAAAATTCCGACCACCAAGTCACCTGTGAATGATCACCCTAGTCCCTTGTGGTTCTTCTTGCCCCATTTTAATCCCTCTCCTTCCCCTGAGGAGTATTTCTAATTTAGAGCTGCCTGCTAGTTTTGTCTTTTATTTTCCTTTTTATCCACTTGGATGGTTTCCCTATGGTCCCCCAATAAATAAAGCTATCTGATACTTTTCTTTTTCCTTCTGGCTTATTTCACTGAGCATGATCCCTTCCAGCTCCACCCATGTTGCAAATGGCAGCAATTTAAACCTGCCACTTATGAGACTTGCCAGTCTCTCATTCCATAAATCCACATTCTTCCTTCTTGTCACATTGTTTCTCAATATACATATTCATTATTAAAGAGGTATTTATAATAGTTCCAAACTGAACACAACCAATTCAACACTTAGAATATCATCAAGTCCAGAAACTATGTAAGAATACATATCAAAATGAAACTATAAGTGATAAGACTATATAAAAAATACTGCACAGCCATATCCTACAATAAGCTGGTTTATTTTGGTATTAGAATAAGCGAATACCCTTTCACCTAGTTTCTAACTTGAGGTTACATTATTGCTATTTCTTAAGAACATACAACTTTTGGGCCCTCCCTGGTGGCACAGCAGGTTAAAGCACTGCACTAAGAAGCTTAAGCCACTTCCGCATGAATTCAATTCCCGCCTGCCCTGAGGAGATCCACATGGCGTGGCAGACCTCTCCTGACCCGCTTGTTCTGCTCCCCACTCTGTTCCTGGTGAGTCCTCTCACCCTCCACATCTCTGGCCTGTACCCCAGTTCTGTATGAATAAATAAATCTTTAAAATATA
>NW_004567126.1:5979419-6022286 GCF_000260355.1 Condylura cristata
TGCAAGCTAGACAAAGCCACTTCAGTGCCAGTTCAATACCCAGCCCTGCAGGTAATCCTCACAGTGCAGCAGACTTCTGTTTCACCCGCTGCACCCCTCAGCAGTGTACTTTGTTGATCTGCCTATATCCTGCTCCCCGCTCTGTCTCTAGTGAAGCCTCTCACCGCCCCTGCACTCTGGCCTGTACCGCAGAATAAATAAATCTTTAAAAAAAAATACAACTTTAGCTATTAGGAAAATAATGAGCTATAGGAAATTACACTAGAGGATATAGTTTTAAGTACAGAGAAACAGGCAAAGGCAGTAAAGTACATCTTTACAGATTTGAATTCTGGTTTCAGCAAAAACTAGCTGAACAACCTAGAAATGACATTTAATATTTGAGTCTCTGTTTCTTCATAAAATGCCCATTTCTCAGGGTTAATAAAAAGATGAAATGAAATTATGTTTACTATTTCACTATGCAGATGTTACTTGTTACTACTATGTAAAATGATTTATAGATAAAATCTCTTGGCCTGAATTGGAGATAGGGAGAGAACCCCGATGTCCTAAAGAACCTTGCTCTGTATTCAGGCCTTCCCATTTGGAGGTTGCCATGCTCCCGTCAAGGCTACAGAACACAGTGGTATATTTGTTCTGGTTTCCACATAAGGAATTGAAGGTGAATACACAGGTGTGCTTCTCACATTCAGCAAAGTGTTGATAAGCTACTATTCTGTGGCAAGTGGACAGCAGAACAGATAGGTTCCTGCCATGTCTGTCTGCATAGTGCCCACTGTCACCTCTAGTCTCTCAGGCCCCTCTTTGCAGAGCACCAGAGGATGGATGCTGTGTGGAGATGCGGTTCTAATACTGGGCTCGCATGTCCCACCTGACTGAGCATCCATTTTCCCATTAGTTAGCTGGAGGTAGTAACACCAATCCCAGAGTCTGTGTGGGCAAACAGCACAGCCCTTAACACACACAGGTACTTGACACTGCTAGTTTTCTTTCTGTTCTTTCCTTCACTGATAAGTCATCAGTTAAAACAGATTTGTAGAGAACACTAAGTCAACATATCCCAGTTCTTATCATTATAAATAGACTCCTGGCAACATAATCATCATCATTGTATCTTCAATTCCAACTATCTACAGCAACTAGAAAGTCCATACCGAATGTTAAGTAATTTTTTATCTAAGAACCACATTTGAACTGAAGTACTCCAGGACCAATGCATAGAACACCACTAGTGAAAGAGCCAGGTCAAGCTTTAAGGATAAATGTCTCATCTACTACCTGGCCCCCTAGAAAGGCAGTAAGTCTCTTGAAAGTAAAAACCTCCTTTCTTATAAAATCAATAGCTAGGGCTAGTAAAAGAAATGAAGAGCAACTGAGGAAGTCTAATAAAGAAAAGATCTTGGACACAATATTGACATTTTGAATTAAAGAGAGGGGCAAGCTCAGGCTTGACTCAGATCAGTAAGACAGATTTACCACACATAGTTCTTATAGAAATGTAGTTAATAAAACCATTTTTATGAGAGTTCAAGCTAAATATCTTAAGACTGCATCTTGTTAAGGAAATTATATGATACTGTAACAACAATAGTCTTTAAGGTTCTGGGTCTACCCTACACTTAAATGCCCAGAATGAAAGGTCACATCCTCTTATGAAGGTCAAAAAATGGACATACTGTCATGCTCATAAATGGTTGTTCAAAAAGCACTCAGATTGTACTGCTCCATCCAGGTTGAGTGCTTTAAAAGCTTTAAAGCAACTTTAAAAAGCAGGCTTCCTTTTTATCCTACCATTTCCAGTCCTGGTATAAGGAAAATCATAACAGACAAGCAGTTTTCAAATAGTCACCAAACCAACATTTAATGAGCCTTCCCTCAATCAGACATTGCAAGTGGCCCTACGACAGCAGACTAGAAGGAACAGACCCAGATACCGTTAGGATGAAAATAGATAGTGGAGAATGAGAGTACTTCTTCTGTTGTCCTGATACATTCCTATTTGTGTCAGCATCAGACTCTTCATTTAGGCGCCTGTTTACTAAGAAACCTTTCTTACCTTTCTTTTCCAATGCAACAGCGTAAGGTTTTTATGACTAAGTCTATGTGGCTGACTTCAACCTAGTTTCACTATCACAAGTGATACCTGAGTAGATAAAGGCACAGGCTATCACCAAGTGCAAAAGCAGAGCTTAAGAGACATATTTTCACAGTTCCTTAGATTGAAATACATATCTCTTTGTTTTGAACTCTGGTTAGAGATGTAATTTTTTTTTTAAAGATTTTATCCATTCATACAGAACTGGGGTACAGGCCAGAGATGCAGAGAGTGAGAAGACTCACCAGGGACAGAGTAGGGAGCAAATAGGCAGATCGACGAAGTACACTGCTGAGGGGAGCAGCGGGTGGGCCAGGAGGTCTGCCACGCCTTGGGGAGGAGGCCTTGTGGATCTCCTCCCTGGCAGGCAGGGATCGGATCCAACTCATGCAAAGTGGTTTAAGCTTCTTAATGCAGTGTACCAACTAAAATTTAACTGTAAACAAGATAATAATGACTAATGTCTTATCTTAATGAAAGGCCATTCTTGATCTTTCCTCAACCACAATAGTAAGTTACTTTCTTCATACAGATGCACAGTATCTAAGATGAAGTTAAAAATTAAGATAATTGGCCCTTCTTGGTGGCGCAGCAGGTTAAAGCACAGCACTGAGAATCTAAAGCCGCTTCTGCATGAGTTCGATTCCCACCTGCCCTGGAGGTGACCACATGGCGAGGCAGACCTCTCCTGACCCTCCTGCTGCTCCCCTCAGCACTATACTTCGTCGATCTGCCTGTTTCTGCTCCCCACTCTGTCTCTGGTGAAGCCTCTCGCTGCCCCTGAGCCTCTGGCCTGTACCCCAGTTCTGTATGAACAAATAAATCTTTAAAAAAAAAATTAAGATAATTGGCAATCTGGGACATTAGAAAAAATGGAATGTAGACAGCTTCCACTCTACCTACCCCCTTACTCTATTCCTTCCTTGCCAAGTCTTGAGAAAGGGAAAAGGCAAGACTCACAGAACGGTGTTCATATGAATATTTATAATAATGCACTAATGTAGGGAGAACTTCCTACTTACTTTCAGCAGAAAGAAAAAAAAGTGGTCCATAGGAAAGGAAATGATAGCAACAGAGAACAGAAACATGGACAAAGACAAAAAAGGAGTCAAACCTTAGTAAATTCTTTAATCTACCTGAGTTTACATTATCTGAACAGTAAGAAACCAGTAAATATTAACCTTTTTTTTTCCTGGTGGGAGTAAAAGAACACTAGATTTGGAGTCAGAAGTTTGAATTCAAGTTCATATGATGTCATATGACTTCAGAAATCATATGGCATCAAGGAAGTTTCTTCATTTATAAAAGGATGAAAATGTCTGCTTTATCTTTTTTATTTTGAGGAGAAGCTAAGCAGAGAAGAGGGTTTCTACAAAAAGTCCTTTCTAATAAATCTGTAAATATATATAAATGATAGTTGTACCAATAAAATCATCTTGAAAGCAAAATCTAAAGAGAAAAAGAAAAAAACTCCAAACAATGGTGTGGCCATAATACTCAACATGAGCAAAAAAGAATAGATATGCTCATTAATTTTCAAGCTGTTGATCACAGTTTTTCTTCAATGATCTAACTCCCCCCCCCCAGTATTATATGGGAGAAAGTGATAATAGCTCTAATAAATAAGAAAAACAAAAAAAATAGAAGCACAATTACTTGCCATGTATAAGTCCTTATTGATACCAAGATACTTTCCATTTCCACATCCAATATCTGCTACTAACGAACCACTTGGCAAAGCTTTCAAAAACTCCACAATATGTGGCCATGGGGTGTGCCTTGTGCTGCTGAAGTGCCCCGCGATTTCTTCATAAACTCGGTGGACATATTCTTGCTCTAGTTGGGACGCTTCTTTATCACTCTCTGGAAATGATGGGGCAGTCACCTTCATTTGGCTGTCACAGACCAAATGGTAACCTTGTAAAAAATAAATAAATAAAGCAATAAACCCTTTCATTCTTATCCAAATGATTCATGAGGTTTTCCAAAAGGAAAAGCGAATCAATCCAAGTGTAATGATTAGGAATAAGCAGACTCTAATTTAGCAGTTGAAATACCTTATAACTAACAAGTCCAATTATATTGATATGTGTAAGGAGTCTAACATAAAAAGGGGACTCATTTGCAACAAAACATGATTATAACTCTGCAAGCCTTAGAATAAATAATGTTCTATTTGATTTTGGATTAAAGGGTCTTATATACAGTAAATAATATTGATGGGCCTCACTTAAAAAGGAAAAAGTAGCCAAATTAAAAAGATTTATGGTTTTTCCAAGATTTGGGTGCACTAGCATTTCAGAAGAATAAGATCAAAAGCAAAGAGTCATTTGTTAATAGACAGAAATCTTCAATAAACACTACTTGAAGTAGTTAGCAGATTGTGTTAGTAACACTATCAGATAGGCACTATTATAGCCATGTTATAGATGAGGAAACTGAAGCACAAAACATGAATAAAGTATCTCAAAATGACAAAGATATGAAATCATGAAAACAATGTTTGAACTCAGCAGGGGAGATTCCAGGGCCTCCTTCTCAATGACTATGCTGTTTTCTCCTCCAACAAAATAAATAAATCCCAAGGAGAGGAGATGACAGAGGATGCAATGTCTTAAATTAATTGTGAAGTTATTTCCTGTTCTCTGCAATAAAGTCTAATCTTCATTTTGAGTCCTTGCCTGGTCTCTGCCACATATTGCCACATAACTATAAATCAGATTTATAGTTATGATATACATTATAGTGATATAACTGTAAACAATTATAGCTTCTTAATTAATATCCTTAACAAATAAATACTTGCATATGAAAACTAGTTTTTCTCTCCAACTAGACTTCCAAGCTCCTTAAGAACAGTAGCCATACCTCATTTTCTCTATACTGTAATTCTACTGGCAATGTTAGACACTCATCACATACTAAATAAACATTATTAATTGACAAAAAAATGATGATCTAAATCTCAATAACATATTTAGCAAAAGAAATAAAGCCCTGTTTTCAGTTTCACTAACATCATGAAATCTAATACAGAAATTCAAGTTTTCCAACAGGATAACATCTTATAGAAACAATAAGTGGTTTAAATTTGAAATGTTTTATTTACTTTTTAAAATGACTTATTTATTTATGCATATAAGAACTGAGGTACAGGCCAGATGTGTGGGGGTAAGAGAATTCACCAGAGACAGAGTAGGGAGAACAGGCAGATGTACTGAAATACACCGCGGAGGGCGGGTAGCTGCCATGCCATGTAGTTCACCTCCCTGGCTGGGAATCAAACTCGTGCTAGAGTGGCTGAGGACAGCTTCATAGTGCTGTGTTTTAACCTAGCGAGCTACAAGGGAGGGTCCCTTAAACCTGAAATATTTTAAAGCCTATTACTAAATCCAAAATTTATTGCTAGATGCCACCCATTACTGAAACTCCCAGGACATGAAAAACATATAACCATCCCTATCATTACAAAATATTACTTATAAAATAAGTAGGATTTTTATTCACTGACTCCAAGATACACAGATCATATGTACTTGTAAGGCAATTCAAAACCGCATTCTTTTGACAAGTTTTTGGACATGTCTTCTATTCCGTTCTAGGTTTCCAAGATGACGAAAACATAAGTCACTATTTATCCCCCTAGAGTTATCTATTTATTAAAGCTCAATCTGTCATCTCCAGTTTTCATGCTGGAGTCCAGAGAAGTCATTTAGAAATTTGACAAGCTGCTTTCACCAAAGCCTATTTTTGTTTAAGGTGATAATTTAGTGTCCTACAATTGTAACACTTTTAACTGTGACTTTAGTAAATAAAATATTTATTTGGCATTGAACTCAAGTTCTACGTTTGGAAGAAATAAAGCTGAATAAGATACAGTCCTTACCTTCAAGGAACATATATACATCTCATGAGGTGGTTAAGAAAGTACAGTAACTAAACAAGGAAGAATATGGAAAATGCCATTAAAAAAGTTAAGACTGGGCCCTTCCTGGTGCACAAGGGTTTAAATGCAGTGTTATGAAGTTGTCCAAAACCACTGCTTCATGGGTTAGATCTCCCGCCAGGGAGGTGATCCATATGGCGAGGCAGACCTCTCCTAGCCCACCCACTGCTCCCCTCAGCAGTGTTTTTCAGTAGATCTGCACATTCTGCTCCCTACTCTTTATGGTGAATCCTCTCACCCCCTGCACCTCTGCCTGTACCCCAGTTCTTATATGCATAAATAAACAAATCTTTAAAAAAAAATAAAAGGAAAAGAAAAGTTAGGACAAAGTTCCCCTTTGGTTCTGATAGGACTCAATAAGATTTTTAAATCTGGATTTACTTCATTTGACAATAGGGACAAAATAAAATACTTACTACAGTTACAAGGTGTTTGTCTCACTTTTCTAAATGTAAATGATGTCCGTATTCCTCTCTTGCTTAAAGTTAGGTCTCCAACATCACTGGTGACAATTCCACCTTTATGACCCTTTGATGCTTGAACAGTATCAAATTTTCTGGGTGTGATTCTAAAAACAATAGTCAAAATAACACTGGTTATAAAAATATTTTAAATCCTTTAAAAGTATAAAGGGAGTGCGCATATCAATTAAATTCCTGGTTTTGTTAAGCATATAGAATACAAAACAAAAACAGAAGTTTCTGTCTTCAAGGAAATTATCTTCAGAAATAAATAAAATAGAATTTAAAAGACAATTGGAAAGATCAGTGAAATTAAAAGCAGTGTCTAAAAAACAAAAGACAAATCTCTGGCTAGGTCCACAAAAAAAAGAGAGAGAGAGAGAGAGAGAGAGAGAGAAGTTACAACAGGTATTTCAGATATACAGAGGATTTTTAAGAGACTACTCTGAACATCTATGTCAATAAATTGAATAACCTAGAAGACAAACCCAAACAAATCAATTATAAACAAGGAAATGGAAACAGTAATCGAAAGTCTCCCAAAAATACAAAGCCTAGCACAAGTTTCACTACTGAATTCTATCAAACCTTCAAAGATGAATTCCTATACTTCTCCAAAAAAAAAACTGAAAGTAGGGAATACTTCCAAACACATCTTATGTAAATAAATTACTCATACCAAATGCAAAGATATCACAGTAAATGAAAACTACAGACTAATATACCTAACAAACAAAATCTTAGCAAAGCAAATTCAACAACACATTAAAAGGACTGCACAAACCTGACCAAATGGGATTATTCCAGGGATACAAGGATGTTGCAACATTTGCAATTGATCAATGTAATTCACATCAACAAAGGAAAGATAACTACCATATGATTTTAACAATAGATGGAGAGAGAGCATTAGATAAGAGTAAACATTCATCTATAATAAAAATTCTCCAAAATAGGAGTAAAAGGAATATATCGAAACATAAATAAAGATGACAAGCCCCAACTAACATCTAAAAGCATTTCCTCTAAAAGCAGGTATAAGACCTAAATGTTTACTTTCACTACTACTATTCAGCAAATTATTGGATGTCATCGCTAGAGTAATCAGGCAAGAGAAAGATATAAAGGGAATTTAAATTGAGTAAGAAGTAAAATGATCCCTATATGCACATGATACAGTATACATCAAAAAACCTAAAAACTCCACTAAAAAAAATGGTAAAATGGTATATACCACAGTGGAAGGTTACACAATCAAGCTTCAAAAATTATGGCAGTGAAGAGAAATAGATCAAGAAAAGAATACCCTTTACTAACACATTTTTAAAAATCAAACATGTAGTAATAAACTTTACAAAGGAAGTAGAGGCCCTGTAAGTAAAATTCCTGTATCTTGCTATATTCATTAATTAGTTCTAGTACTTGTCTGTAGCGTCCCTAGGATTGTCTCCATTCACAAATATCTACAAATAAAGAATAGTACTTCTTCCTTTTAAATCTGCATGATTTTTATTTCTATTTCTTGACAATTATACTGGCTAAGGCATCCTATATTAAATAAAAATGTTAACAGTGGACAAGCCTGTCTTACTGAGTAGCTCAGAGAAAAGCACTCAAGATTCCACCATTAAGTATGTTAGCTGTGAGTTTTCATAGATCTCCTTTGTCACAAAAATTTCCTTCTTGTAATAAATAGCCAAATTTTCAGAACAAATGTTAACTTCTGTCATATATATTTTCTCTTTTGTTCCTTTAAAGTGTAAATTACATTGCTTGGTTTCTAAATGCCAAATTGAGCCTGAAGTAAACTCTACTTGGTCATGATATATTTTCTTTACATGCATTACAGTATTTGCATTTGCTAATATTTTTGTCAAAGATTTTTTTCACCTCTGGAAGATACTGGTCTCTATTTTCTCTTGGTGTAAGTCCTTGACAAGTTTTATTATGCAAGCTTCATAAAATAATGGTTTTATGAATGGTTTTTTAAAAGAGCTTGCATTTTTTGTAGCATATAAATAATCAAGAAAACAAACTAGCAAAGCAATAAAAATTACTCTACACTGAAAAATGTGGTGGTTTCCAAAGGGAAATGGAAAGAGCAGATGAAGGAAGTAATATGAAACTGGAGCTCTACATTCAAGAAAAGCATGTTAAGGTATGAAGCTGCAAACTCCCTCAAATTATACCATTTTGTAAGCAAATAGCAAATCAATAACGTTTGATTTTAAAATTTGTTTTTAAAGAGCTCATACTAGCACTCACTTTGGCGGCACATCTACTAAAACTAGAATGATGGAGAGAAGGTTAACACCGTACCTATGCAAGGATGACACACAAATTCATAAAGCAGTCCATATTTAAAAAATAATAATAAAGAATTTGCACTAGAGGTGATTTTTAAGAAATAAAAACAAACAATTGTTGCCTAAGTGAATATGATTGTTACTCTGGTAACTGAAGTAATTAAAATGATGGTGCTGAAGAACGTCAAGATATTTTAAAATAATGAATATTAAAACTCATTAGCTAATGAATCTCATTCTTAGAGACTAAGGAATTCTCTCTGATGACTCATTTGAGTTGATTACATCATTTGCCTAGAATTAAGTTTTAGGTAAAGGCAAATAGTACTTAACTGCTTTGAGTGCCAATCTTAACTTTTGGGGAATAGATATTTCATATGTAGAGAATAAAGAATTTGATTTTCCCATCAGCACCTGCAGTGGAACCTCCACCAAGATGCAGATTTTCATTTAAACCCTTACAGGAAAGACTATCAGTCTCAACATTGAGCCCTTAGGTGCAACAGAAAATGTAAAGGCCAAAAGCCAGGATGAGGAAGGAAATCTCTGACCAGCAATGACTGGTATTTGCTGGCAAGCAACTGCACAATGGATGTAGTTTGTCTGACTACAACATTGAAAAGGGATCCACTCTTCTGTTGTCTTGAAACTGTGTGGTGGTGCTAAGAAAATAAAGAAAAAAAAAAAACAAACATCAGAGAAAGAAGGTTAAGTTAACTATCCTGAAATATTATAAGTTGAACAAGAATGGTAAAACTCAGTTGCTTTTGTCAGGAGTTCCCAACAGATGAATGTGGTCATGGAGTTTTTATGGTTCCCCACTGCAGCACTGTGGTAAATGTTGTCTGATCTATTGTTTCAACAGACCAGAAGACATGTAATTGTGTATAAGTTAAAGACAGTACCTCCAAAAAAAAAAGATGAATTCTTTAAACACCTCTGAACATTTCTTTTCTTCTATGCATTTAAAATAGAATCTAAGTTGGGATAATATTAAATAAAAAGATAAAAACATTTTAATAGATTAATTATTCAATAAAATAGTAAAGACCTCACAAGGTAGTAGGAAACAATATAGTTGCTAGGAATCAAGATAAGGGGGAAATTATTTCAAGCTAGTGTGGTCAGAAAAGCTTTGTAAGTTACAAAGGAAGTAAATGTTGAAGTTGGGCCTATCTAAAACACAAAGTGAAAGGAAAGAGAAAGTAATTAGTACATTAAGAGTTGGCAAAAGTATGAAGATGAGAAGGTACAGTATACATTCAGAGTCAGGGAGCAAACAAACTTGAGTATAGCATGTAACTATAAGCAATATACCTGGCTTCCTATTTGGTTCCGTCATCTAATGGTTTTAGAACTTTGTGCAAGTTATATGACCTCTTTATACTCCGTTTTTCTTTAAAAATGGGCCAAAAGCATGGAACAAACTCCACTATGACTGTGAGTTGGATGAGTTAACATATGTAAAACTTTTAGAATAATGCCTGACACCAAGAGAATGCTTGGTATCAATTTAAAGGCAAGTTGACATATGCTTATGAACTAATGTATCAAATGGCTGATCAAATAACATAAATGAGTGAAGCTGGTGGATGTGTTTGAAAATAAACTGTTTGCCATTAAAGGTATAGGAAAAATATTCATAAAAAAAAAAACAGTGTTCTCCTGTACTTTTAAGAATACACATTCATGTTTATTTTAGCTATCCATTTACTACTCTTAGTATGTACATGAATTTGAGACGTAGTTTTCATTTAATTTTGTTATAAGATAAAAATAGTGTAAGCGCAAAGGTTAAAACTGACATTCAGCTTACAATCAGGAAGTCACAGGAAGTGACAGGAAATATAGAGTGTTCATCAAAAGAAGCACATTGAGTCTTGGCTGCTGCTGTCAAATGTACTATGGGCCCAATGTTGTCAGATCTTCTCAAATTTCAAAAGAAACAGAAAAATCAGATTTTTATGTAAGTGCCACTGCTCTACTCAAGTAGCATATATCTGACTGCTCTATTTGACACAAATGCTGCCAGTATACCACTTCTGAACACAAGGAAAATAAAAGTGTTTGGACTAGTTCTATATGGCAGTGTTTATTCAATCTTTCTCAATTCATATCCTTCAAGAAGTACACTTTACTCAACACAGAGATCAATGTATTTTTTAATCAAGGTTTATTCTCTATATAATATATATATGTATATATACACACACATATACGTATATATGTATACACACATATGTATACATGTATATATGTATATATACACATATATGTATATATGTATACACATATGTATATGTGCATATATACATGTGTATATGCACATATATGTATACATGTGTGTTTATGTATACATTACATAGAGAATAATGTGTATATATGTGTGTGTATAATATGTGTATGTGTGTGTGTGTGTGTGTGTATATATATATATATTTAAGTGCATTAAATGTGATTTTTTCAATGTTGTCTTTCAACCAATGATCCTAGTGAACGCCTCAAAAGTTGCATGTCACATGTTTGGTCAGTCTTCCTTTCTCTGTCAGAGAAACACACACAAAACCTAACTTACAAGCAATGTAGGTATCAATAGAGGCTTTTAAAAATAATACTGAGGATTTTTCCATAAAATTAGTGTAGACAATTTGATTCTAGAGGAAGGTTTAAAAAGAAATATTACCTTCAATTCAATCCAGAGATAATGCTCTTAACAATACAACATGCTTTGAACAAGAATAATGTGACCAAAATGATGTTTAGGAGAAATAATTTGTACCATTACTCCAAACAGATTAAAATATGTTTATACGAAAAGTATGTTTAGTTTGTACTTGCTCTAATATCATCATTCTTATGTTAAATGCTACCAATAGTAAATGAGCTTGAACCTAAAAAAAGAAAATGAGAATAATCTCAAAAGTCTAAATGGCTCTAAACCCAAAAAGCAAGTAAATTTAAGCTTCAGTGCACAAATGTGATGGCTCACATTTGAGATATATTACAAATTCATTTGCATGTTCATTTCCCTGAGTTTTTATGAAAATGCCTCAGCAAAAATCTCCAGCTGAGTAGTATTAATAAGTACAGGACTCAGAAGCATTTTAAGTACAATATATATAAATTATAGCAATGTGATTGCTTCAAAGGCCTCAAAAGGCCTTGGAAATGGACCTCCCAAAAGTGTTTAACCTATTTCTTTCAGATTAGGTCAACCAAGTTAACTCATAGTCAAGGACATTCTATAAAATAATTGGATTCCTTAAAAGTGTCAATCATGAAAAACAAAGAAAAGCTGAGGGACTGTATAAAATTAAAGAAGGCTAAAAAAGAAGTGACAATTAGATGTAACACAGCATTGTAGATAAAATCCTAGTGAGAAGAAAAGCTTATAATAAAGTACTGACAAGGATTCTCTCTTTGACCAAACTAACTATTCTTGGGCACATTCTCCAAGAATCCAGCAGGCAAGAATCATGATAAATAAATTAACACAGACTCCCTCACAGTATCCAACTGTACTCAATAACTGACCAAATTCTTATTCCCTACCATCCCCCAGCAAGTGATTGATTCCCCTGCATGCTCAGTTTGGCTAAAATCCTCCCCTTACCACTGATGAGTCTTCTGAGGAATTTTCCATCACTGCCAATGCCAGTCTCAAACCTGGCTCCTGAGCTATAAATCTTCATTCTTCCGTGTGATATTTGGAAATAAGCCCAGTTCTACACTGAGAGTACCTTTCCTTCTATTTCAACAGCTCCTGAATAAAATCTGGTTTTGTTGTTTTAACTACTATCAGACTGTAGTTTGTCTCTGATAGTATAATAAAGTACAACAAGCAAAACCCAAAGATGGTTTATATAAGGGTATAATAACAGTATTTTACCAATGTTGAATTTCCTGAATTTGAGGACTATACTATGGGTTTATAGAACAGGGGTTGGTAAACTTTCCTGTGACAGGGTAAGAGAGTAAATATTTTAGGCATAGAAGACCAAATATAGTCTCTGTGGCATATTCCTTGTTGTGTTTGCTATTTACAACCCTTTAAAAATGTAAAAAACCAGTTGTAGCTCAAAAGCTTCATAATAACAAGCCAAGAATTTCCTTAATCTTAGGGATATATGCAATGAAGCACATACAAATAAAGAGGCATGATGTCTGCAACTTACATTCAAATGAACAAAATAACAATAGCACAATTGAGAGACAAATAAAACACCTAAAAAAATGTTCACAACTGATAAATCTAGGTGTAAAGTAAAAGGAGTTCACTGGGAATTTAAACCTTCCATGGGCAGGCATGGCTCTGATGGCTCAGGTAAGAAAGTGAGAGCTCTCCCAAAGCAAAAGGTCCCCCATTCATCAAGGTCATCCCAACACCTACCCATGGGTCCAAAGGTATCGTGCTTCTCCTGTCATCACCAGCAAACTCCGACGAGGCAACATAACAGGCACTGTGAAACCATTGGGGTGCTTAAAATCCATGACAATCTTGAGGTAAAGAAAAAAGCATTAAGATCAATCCAAAATGTCAAGTATCCAAGAACAAGAATGATGCACTGGTTCTGGCTATCTTTCTATATGAGTAGAGATTTCACCATGATAATGTTTATAGACAAATAGCACAGTGGTTCTCAAACTTGAGAGTACACAGAAATCAACTGAATACTAGAAAACATACTTCTCTCATAAAGAGTCAGATTCAGTAAGTCTACAATGAAGTTCAGCAAACTGCATTTCCAATAATTCCCTAGTAACTTATAATATAGGTAGTCTGAGAAACATATACTATGTAAAACACCCAGTATAGAGATAAAATGCAAGGACTTTGGAGCTGAAGCTTTCATATCCTCTGCCATTTACTAACCATATATCCAGCATAAGCCATTTAAACCTTCCATTCCTTAGTTTTCTCCATGCTTACAGCATCATTACATTAATTAAATATATAATGGCTTAAATCACAGAATCTTGTACATCGTGAATGAAAAAAAAAGAGTAGTTACTATAATTCACTGAATATTATTAAATAATCTAAGGAGAAATAACTATTAATGTAAATTTGCATATTATTGTAAGGGTCAGGCACCAGTCAAGGCATAGGGAAGTAGCAGTTGCCCCAAGCAGAAGCAGATATTCGGGAGCAGTAACTTCATGACTTGTTTGTCACCACCAGAAGCCCCAGGAGAAAAATAAGTTCCAGTTACTTGTCAAATTTTCCACCTGGCTTTTCTCCCCACTACCTAGGCCTATAAAAACCCCTCTTACCCTTCCTTCAGTGCGACTTCTCTGACCTCAACTCTCTCTGGGGTCAATGAACCTTGCCTGGGAGCACAGAAGTAAACCTACTTTTGTTTTTACTGGCCTACCTATCTCTTTGCATCCTCCTTTCAAGTACTGATTTTGCCTTTAAAGTCATTTAACATTTTGAATATTAGAAGATGAGGGCCCTCTCTGTGGCCCAAGGTGTTGAAGCACAGCACTATGAAGCTATCACAGCCACTGCAGCATGAATTCACCCCCCCCATGGGGAATCACCCACATGGCATGGCAGACTTCTCCAAACCCACTGCTGCTCCCCTCAGTAGTGTAATTCAGTGGATCTGCCTGTTCTGCATCCCATTCTGTCTCTGGTAAATCTTCTCACCCCACCCCTGCACCTCTGGCCTGTACCCCCGTTCTGTATGTATAAATAAATAAATCTTAAAAAAAAAAGGATGATTTAGAGATAAAACAATGAATGCAGGATCATTTTCAGAAAACCTTCCTACACTGTGCCCAAATATTATGAGTAATAACTTATAATGCATACAACACTCAAGAAAATGTTTTTGTCCTCAGGAGCCCAAACACCAAAGAGTTTGGTCTTAATACAGCAGCAGATGACTGAGTTTGAAAGGCATGCTACGCCACAGGGCTGAAAATTATTTTTTTTAAGTGAACAAATCAAGCCACTTGAAAAATAAAAATGACAACCAAGGATCAGCAGGACTAAGAGAATTTAGCATAGCATCTTTGTTGAAAGTAAACTTAAAAACTGGCACAAAATAAGTATTATTCTTAATAGCAACATTGGGCAGAATTAGCTAACGTACACATAAATTCTTTGTAAAGTATAAAGAATTATATAGGTGTAAGCTATTTTTTTTTTCCTTTCTCATTTGCCCTTACAATCTGAATATGGAAAATAAAGATGATAGAGTTTAATTTTCCAACAATTCATGTTCCAAATGATCATATAATTTTAAATAGCCATACTCCAAATGCATTTTATTTGTAAACACAACAAATGTATTCTAAAGTCTTAAGGATGAAATGTAGTGATACATGTAACATCCCTGAAGAGTAAAAATTCTTTTAAAAGATGCACTGATACAGTGAATAGATAATATAATAACTATATTAAAAATATTAGCTATATAGCCCTCCCTGGTGGCGCAGCGGGTTAAAGCACAGCACTAAAAAGCTTAAGCCACTGCCGCATGAGTTTCGATTCCCGCCTGCCCCGCAGGAGATCCACATGGCAAGGCAGACCTCTCCTGACCCGGCCACTGCTCCCCTCAGCAGTGTACTTCGTCGATCTGCCTGTTCTGTACCCCACTATGTCTCTGGTGAATCCTCTCACCCTCCGCATCTCTGGCCTGTACCCCAGTTCTGTATGAATAAATAAATAAATCTTCAAAAAATAAATATTAGCTATAGAATCTAGGTAGTAGGTATACTTAACAATTCTCCAACTTTCCTGCATGGAAATTTTCATAGTGAAATGTTGGAGAGAGAAAAGTCCACTGTGACCCATTTTTAAGTCAATATAAAGGTTTCAATTTTCTGAAAAGACTATACATAGGGAAGAATAAGTATATTTATTAATTACTTTATTAGAAATGGTCAGTTGTGGATTAAAGGAATGAAGCTGCTGATGGGAAAATATTCTGAGAAAATAGACTCCAATTAATGCATTAAAAATATTTATTAGGCCCTCCTTGGAGGCGCAGTGGGTTAAAGCACAGCACTAGGAAGCTAAAGCCACTTCAGCATGAGTTCAATCCCCGCCTGCCCTAGAGGTGATCCACATGGTGGGCAGACCTCTCCTGACCCATCCACTGCTCCCCTCAGCAGTATATTTCAGTAGATCTGCCTATTCTGCTCCCCACTCTGTCTCTGGTGAATCCTCTCACCCTCCGCATCTCTTGCCTGTACCCCAATTTGTATGAATGAATAAATCTTTAAAAATATATATTTATTAACCATTGTGTGAGAATTAAAGGCTACCTTCCCAGAGGTTACAGTGTCTGGGCTAATTAATCTTTACACATGTTTTACAAATTTGCATTACCTATATATGTGTGAAATTCAGACACATTCCCTACTATCAACAGAGAGAAATTATTTAAACTAGGACAAATTCAGCTTAAACAAATGAATAGAACTGCCAAGAAAAGTAAGAACATGAACATACACCAATTTGTATATACTTGTCCTGAAATACAAGGTCAACTTTCAAGGAAGAAAAATATACTATTGAAAAAGTAAGTAGTAAGAGAATTATGCTGAAAAATGTATAAACTCTTCTTATTTTTTTTTTTTGATGACCATTTGTGATTTGCTAGAGACACTCAACAGGATTCAGGAAAAGTTTACTTACTGTTTGCCAGTTTATTACAAAAAGATAAAAGATGTAGATCAACACCCATGTGGATGGCATGTGCTCCCACATACCAGAATGGTGCTCTAAGGCACAACATTCTCCCAGCACATGTTCATTAGACTGGAAGCTCTGTACACCTCAAATTATTGGGACTTTTATGAAGATTTCCTCAGATGGGGATAATGGATCATTCACTCCACTTCAAGTCCCTCTCCCCTCCATGGAGAATGGAGGGCCAGGCTTGGCTTGGTCTTTCCAGTGATCAGCCCCCACCTAGCAGTCCACCCAAAGTCATGTTAATAGAACAAAGTACACCTAGGAAATTCCAAGAAACTCTGTGTCAGGAACTACTGTGAACTAAAGATGCTTTAGTACACTTAGTGCTTAGGAAATTATGAGAGTTTCAGGAGTCCTGTGCCAAATACTAAGGGCAGAAAACAATGTACACACACTTGCTATATCTCACCAGTAGACAATGTAAAGGCATAACTTTTTAAGTTAAGGGACTAATTTTTATTTAATATATTAAATATAGCCTCTAGCTATCCTCTTGCCCCATGTACAAATGTCTAATTCCATGCAGTCCCCTGGGCAGCCCCATGTCAATGAAAGAACTATGCTGAATCAGAAGAAACTTGCTAAACTACAAGCACAAATGCACACTGGTAAGAAAAGAGCAGTTCAGGAAGAAGGTGGCTCACAGAAGAGGAACAGCAGATGATTTAAAACTTGAGTTCTCAGGGCTCTCCCTGGTGGCACAATGGGTTAAAGCGCTGCATTATGAAGCTCTCCAAAGCCACTACAGCACAAGTTCAATTCCTGACAAGGGAGCTGACCCACATGGTGTGGCAGATTTCTGCTGACCTACCTGCTTAGCAGTGTATTTCAGTAGATCTGCCTGTTCTGCTCCCCATTCTGTCTCTGGTGAATCCTCTCACCCACCACACCTCTGGCTTGTACCCCAGTTCTGTAAGCATAAATAAAAATAAATCTTAAAAAAAAAAAACAACTTCAGGGCCCTCCCTGGTGGCGCAGCGGGTTAAAGCACAGCACTGAGAATCTAAAGCCGCTTCCGCATGAGTTCAATTCCCGCCTGCCCCGGAGGTGACCACATGGTGTGGCAGACCTCTCCTGACCCGCCCGCTGCTCCCCTCAGCAGTGTACTTTGTCGATCTGCCTGTTCTGTTCCCCACTCTGTCTCTGGTGAAGCCTCTCACCGCCCCTGAGCCTCTGGCCTGTACCCCAGTTCTGTATGCACAAATAAATAAATCTTTAAAAAAAAAAAAAAAAAAAACTTCAGTTCTCCTTAAAGAAAGTAGGGAAGTATGTTCACAAACCTTAGGGGACAGTGATTCATTTTAGCAGTGAATACCTTCACCATGACAGGCCAGACTGAGAGAAAGCACCTAACAGAAATGCCACCAGAATCTTAACTAAACCAGCCCAGTGCATTTAGCCTGAGGAGCTTCAGGAGACTGGCTGCAGCTCTGTCAGAACAATCTGTGGATGGAAAAGCACTGCCTATTAGTGGAAGGAGAGGAGAATGAGGACAATGTTCCAGATCTTATGGAAAATTTTGATGAGGCTTTCAAGAATGAGGCAAAGTGAACTGAGCCAACTTCTAAAGAAGATAAGACCTGAGGAAATTACTGGGAGCTGTTACTTTATATTGAATATTATGGCTACTTTTAAAATTTTGATCTGATAAAAATCTAGATCTCTAATATTTGAATGCTCAAGACCCTTGGACACTGCATCACTTTTTTAGTTTTTGCTAATTAAGTTGAGCTTGGGAATTAAGTTGGAAACATAGGTTGAAAAGTTCTCTGGCTAATTTAGCAAAAATTAAATGTGCATTTTTCTCTGAAAATGAAAACTTTTCTTAAAATATTCCATCATGGAATCAAAGTACTATCAGTATCATCATATTCAAAGTATCTGTATCTTAACTATATAAAGGTAGAAAGAAAGACCCAGGCAATTGTTAAAATTCCCTAAGGATTTACAGTCAACAACACTTCCCTGAAGTGCTGAATCATTCTGCCACCTTACAGTTTGGCTCCACAGGAGCTTTTTCCAATTATTCCTTTTGGTTTTAGCTATTTTCTTTATTTTCTGAGTTGGCAGAATCAATAAAGATCAAGCTTCCAGTCAGCACATGGGGCATGACTGAGGATAATTCTGAGTTCAAAGCAAACAAACAAACAAACAAAAAAACCAGACATTCTGATCTTAAGAAACTCTTCATAAGCTCAAAATACAATAGATTCAAAGTCCCAGCTATAGATATCATTTCTCTCACCCAAGAAAAGACACATGACACCTAAGTACACAAATAAATAAACAGATCTGCCCCACACTGGCTAAAAAGAAAAATGGAGAATATATTGCTACTGGGAACACTTACAAGAAAAAAAAACAAACTTAATCCTGACCCTTAGAAATAGGCTAAGCTCATTAACCTTTTGAAAGCCTGAAGGATATATTCATGATGGATTATATGAGGCAAAGAATGATTCATAGAGAATGATGAGAGTAAAGAAGATAGAAGTTACTATCTTTAACTGGAAAAAACATTTCATAGCTGAGAATTTTGCAAATTAGGAAGAAGTCCAGTGGCTTCTCATCATTTAAATATAAATCTTCTGTTGTTATGCGAACATTTTCACATGACCCAAATGAAATATTTTTATTTTAAATAGCAAACAAGTGACCCCACATACCTCCTCATTGCTATGCCCAGACATGTGGGAAAGGAGAGAAGGAAAATGGGAGACAGATTTATAACCACAAGGATACAAGACCGAAGTCACAAACTATTTACAAAGAAAGGCAATTCTGCAAAAGATGAGTTTATAAACTATCTCTGGATTTACAAATGCAGAAATCAACCATTTTATGAGATAATTAATCCACTGTGAGGAAGAAGAGGAACTCTGAACATTTTAGTGAAACAACAAGATTTTCTGAAGATTAGTTGAAAGAGAAGCTTGTGGGTATGGCATATATTTCCAGAATAGAGGAATAAATTTTGTCTATCACAGCCTGGAGAAAAATGGCTGATGCCAGTGACCCTTACATCTCTTACACAGGCAATACATGCCCTCTTAGTTTCCATTCGTGTTAAAATCAAGGGCCACAATAAACCTGTTTCCCTTTTATGACTCCAACTGGGGAGCAATATATTTAAAAAAAAAAAAAAAAGGAACTTTGGATTCCACTTAAAAAGTGGACTCTCAAGATTACCAAATCTTGTGAAACTCAGAAGAAATAAACAATGGAAGCCACACACCCCAAAATCAACACACAAGAGGACACAGGACCTCCCATTTGAAAATGATGAAAAGTTACGTTACACAGGCAGAAGCAATTTTATAAAGTAGAGGCAATCTTGCCATGGGGGAGATAAACATGAAGATGAGACTATACTTATAGCATATTGCTCCTCAAATACTATATGCCGCAGCTAAATAACACTGTATCTCCAAACGTACTTATTTCTCATTGCTTCTGAGAGAAGATGAACAAGAAAATGAGTATCACTTGATCATTCTATGAAGGAGACTTCCTTAGTTTATAAGATACTATGCACACTTGAGGAAACATACCTCGACCTTGTCTGTAGTATTTCATATGAAAATGGTAGTTAGATCAATCTAAACAAAACAAAACAAAAAAGTAACTCTGCTTTACATAAGCACAGAACAGCAAATTTCAGCTTTCAAATATAAACTTGATTTATAAAACTAGGCCGCTGTTTTCTGTGAACAGAAAACAAAACAAAAATAAACAGACAACTATGAATCGGAGACAACCTGCAGGAGAGAAGAAGGGAGACAGATCAAAACAAGGGCAGGAAGAGCACAAGGAACTATGCGATGTGCATGGGTGAATTGGCAGTGGTAATTCTACTGGGCCTACAGTTGAGAAAAGAAGCAAACATTGTAAAAAAAAAAAAAAGTCACAATGATGTAAAATATATAAACAAATGATGTTTAAAAAATAAAGTGCGGCCCTTCCTGGTGGCACAGCGAGTTAAAGCACAGCACTAGGAAGCTAAAGCCACTTTACCATGAGTTCGAACCCCGCCCACCCAGGAGGTGACCACATGGTGAGGCAGACCTCTCCTGGCCGGCCCTCTACTCCCCTCAACAGTGTACTTCATTGATCTGCCTATTCTGCTCCCGGCTCTGTCTCTGGTGAATCCTCTCACCATACCCGTGCCTCTGGCCTGTACCCCAATACATAAATAAATAAATCTCTTCTTAAAAAAAATAAAGTGCACACTACTTAAAAACATCTCTGTGCACTCTGACTCTTTACAGCCCACAGAGATGATTTTGATCTGTCATCTGGCTAAGCTTAAGTAGAATATAAAATAAAAAGAGGAGGCATCTTTTAATGGCTTAGACACATAGTCAAATAGCAACATAAATAGCAAACTATGCATTGTATAACCAAAAAATAAACTTGAAAAAAGACATTAAATTGGAGACATTTTAGCAACCATTGAACAGTCAATATTAGGTGCTTTGCTTAAATGCCTGTAAGAGAATGTGGTGACCCCTATGTGTCTGCACAGAAAGCACTTACTATAAGTTCTCACTTATCACATGATGGTTTCGTTTCTTTGCAGGTACTGTAAAGAGAAATCCATCACCATCCAAACAAGCACTAGATTCTCCAAAGTAAAGTCAGTCACAAACTAATTTAGTAAAATTAAGTTTTACTTTGTATATAATGTTACATTACTTAGTGTGGCGTTAATCTTAAAAATAATAATTTTTTTGAAAAAAAAAATAAGATTGCTGATTTTAGAAAGATGATAATGACCACAGCTCTTCTCAAGCTTTAATGAGGTGTAAGTGAAGCATATGTGTAAAGCATATGACTATGTTTTTACATATGCAAATGCTCATGAAACCATCATCACAATCAAGATAAGGCACATATCCATCAAACTTCTAAAGATTTAGTCAGGATCTCTGTAATGTCTTTCATTTCCCCAGCCCCCACAGACAACCTATGGTATGTAAAAAAATGATATAAACTCAAAATAATAATAATATATTTTTTGAAATTCACATTTAAAAATATTTTATTAAAAAATATTTTTATTTGATAATAATGAACAGCTATATAACAGAGACATTTTGTGGGGGTGGAGTGGGGAATGGGATCAAAAACAGTGGGGGAGGGAAATGCACTGGACTATGGTGATGGCACATGGGAAGCCCACAGGGATTACAACTGAGATGGAAAACTGCTCAAAATGATGTAAAAATAAACTATTATGCTATTTAAAAAATATTTTTATTTTATCCTTATTCACTTATTAGATTCTGTCTAGAACATCTGAACAAATAATCATAAATAATTTATTTGAAAATAATAGGATGATAAAGATTACATTTTTGGACATGGGGCTTTCTAATATTTCTTTTATTTTCTGGGTTTTCGTCCCATAGCAAAATAAATCAAACTGATTTATATATATATAAATAGCCAAAATGAGACAGGTAGAATAACATGAGCAATAGTAGTCTTAACTGTGTCTATCCCTAAGCCTCTGAATTATTCCTCATAAGGAAAAAGTTTCAGTAATACTTACATAGTGTCTACCATAGCCTAACATAAAATAGACAGTTGCTACACAGTAAGATATCACCTCATACCTGTCAAAATGGTTACCATCAGAAAGACAAGGAATAAATGCTAATGAGGGTATGGAGGAAAGGAACTCTTGTACAATGCTGGTGGGGCTATACATAGGCACAGCCACCATGGAAAATGGTATGGAGGGTCTTCAAAAAAATTAAAAACAGAACTACCATGTGATCCAGTAATTCCACTTCTGAGTATTTATCTAAAGGAAACTCTGAAAAAGATATTTGCACCATTGTTCACAGCACTATTATAATACTCCCAACACAGAAGCAACCTAAATATCCATCTATGGATATTTGGGTAATGGAAATTGGGTATAAATACACATACACACACACGAATATTAATCATTTTTTAAAACAAGGAAATCCTGCTATGTAGACAACATGGATGAACCTTGGGGGAATAATGTTGGGTAAAAGTAAGTCAGATAGAGGAAAACAAATACCATATGATGTTTCTTACATGTGAAAAGAAAAAGAAAACCAAACAAACCAACAAAAAACAAACTGGTGATTGCCAAAGGCAGGGCTTGAGTGTGTATGAAGTGGATGAAAGTGGGCAGTAGAAACAAACTTCTAGTTATAAAAATAAGTATTGGTATATAAGGGACAGTATGGTGACTATAGTTAATAATACTGTAATGTATTTTTAACAGTTGCTAAGAAAAATCTTAAAAGTTTTCATCAACTGGATAAATATTTCTCACTGTGTGGTATTGTATTTAACTAGACTTATTCTGCTTATCATTTCATAATATAGGCAAACACTGAATCATTATGTGTGCACCTGGAATTAATACAATGTCATATGTCAATTATATCTCCATTTAACAAGAACAATGAGACCTAAACAAAGTAACAAAGTATAGACAGTTGCTAGTGGTAATGATCATAATGGTAAGAGGGGAAGCAACCTACAGATTTAAGAAACCTAATAAATCCCAAGCAGGTTAAACAAACCCATCAGATTAAACAGACATAAAATTACAGAAAACAAGATAAAGAAAAAGAATCTTAAAGAAAATCAGGGAAAGAAGGTCACCTTCAAAGGTAACGAGCAATAATATAAGCAAGAAAAGAGTAAATGAAATCATTACTGTGCTGCCAACCTTGAATTCTACATTCAGTGAAAAAAAAATCCTTGGAGAATGACAGCATAATAAACATATTTGTAGACCAAAAATAAAATGGAATCAGCCAACACCACATGCATGGACAAAAGGAATTTATATATAGTACATTATACAAAAAGAAAGCAATCCCTGAGTCCCCCTAGTGGTACAAAGGGTTAAGTACAGCACTATGAAGCTATCAGCAGCCCCAAATTCCATCCCTGGCCAGAGAGGTGACCCACATGGCACAGCAGACCTCTCCTGTCTTATCCACTGCTCTCCTCTGCAGTATATTTCAGTCAACCTGCCTGTCCTGTTCTCCACTCTGTCTCTGGTGAATCCTCTCAAACCTTGCCCCCACACCTCTGGCCTGTACCCCAGTTCTTGTATGCATAAATAAATATTTAAAAAAGAAAACAATCCCAGATAAAAGGTATAAGATACAAGAATGACAAAGAAAGTGGCAAATATGTCTAAATTAACATTTACTATATAAGTTAAGGAAATAGCTTTAAAGTATACAATAGCTTTAAGTATACAACAATAATAAGTTAGAAGTGAGTAATGGAGTTAAAATGTGCTAAAGTTCTTATATTGGCCAGCAAGAAAGTAAAATACCAGTGAAGCTTACACTTTGAAGAAATCTCCAAATTTTATGTTGAGTAAAAGAAGCTACACAGCAAAGAGTAGACAGCATATGATTCCAGCCTAAAAAACTCTGGAAGATATTAAGTAATCCCAGGTATTGAGAGTTAGGGGAAGATGATAAAACCTGGGGAAGAATGGATGTGTTCATTATTTGATGTGCTGAGGCTTTCACAAGTGTATATTTAAATATGTGCAGTTTATTTGTATGACAATTACACCCTTATAAAACTGTTTTTAAAAGAAAAGGTGCAATGCAACTAAACCAGTACTAGAAGAAAAAATTCATAATTTAAAAATACTTATTAGAATATTTCCCAGATTCTAAATTGACCAATTGGTGGGCAATTAGCCCATACAGGAAACCCAGAAAGAAGATGTTTGTTTTGTTTTGTTTTGCATGAGAGAAAATAAGTGAGTAGCAAATGAAGAAGGCAATGAGATTTTCTTTTGAAAAGAGAAACTGTCTTCTAGAGTTGGAGCAAAAAGGACCAAAAATAACAAAGCTACAAGTATTTTATTATCTCTCAAAATTGCCTGAGGCAATCTTGACTACAAACTCTTAAGAGACAACCATTTCACTAGAAATAACAATTACACACAGATTTTTCATGCAACTCATGGGCAAGTTATTTGTTCTGTAGAGCATACCCAAGTCCTAAATGTCTGTTAATAACAGGAAACTCTCCAGTATATTCATGTACTGCTAGTCTACTCAGCTGAACTACAATTGTGTATGTCCCCAAACCTCTTTGTGCCAACTATGCTTGCTACTGTGATTATTAAATATTATGTAGTGAAAACTAAGTGAGCAAAATTGGCTTGCTTCAATATAAACTAAGTAGAATGTTGTTGACTCACAGAAGTGAATAAATTAGCTGCTGAAATAGGTGTGATAATCTGATAATAAAATCTAGAAATGAAAACACACAATCTGAGAGATACTTCAGAAATATCCTTAAGGTGTTGTTAAATCTAAATAACTAGAAACTGGAAAGACAAGGTCAACTGTGGACCCTTCCAGATAGGCACTATATCAAAATATTAGTGAGTGAACTTATATGTAAGTTAAAATAAAATCACTGCAATGTGTATTTATCTTTTATTATTTTTCCTCAATTTATGTGAATTATTTCAATTAATAGCCAACTATTGGTTCCAACTATATCTCCTACATAGACTTTTACTACAGTTTTCTGCACTCAATTGATAAATTTTATTCTAGTTCTACAATATAGGTGGTGTAATATATTGCTAACCTGCTACAAAATAAATGCAGAAATTCTAATGGAAAAGATAGAATACTCTGAGGCTCCAAATACAGCAAATGTTCTACATTAGAATGTCACACTATAAAACAGAGTGTTCACAGGTTGTTGGCAGAAATAAGTATCTTTCTTTGCCATTATTCTTCCTGTAGAAGTGTGAATAAAGGGGATCTACTTCCATAGAGGAGAGAGTACACTTTACGTACTGTTGGCAGAATTTCATTTTCTCAACTCACACAAGAGAATTTCACGTTCATTAACACTTTCTATTTCCCTCACAATCTTTCCACCAGGAAAGCGATACATTACTAATCCCACTTTACAACAGAAATAAAGATCTTCAAATATGTTTTAAAAAGTTAAAAAGTTTAGTAAATTTCTTTCCAAATTACAAAGATTCACTTCTCTTCTAAAGCTATTTTCAAAACAGTTTACAGTTCTACTCATTGCTTGTAGCACATGGTCCTGCTATCAGAAAGTCACTTTTTTAAAAAGAATAATTTTATTTATTTATGCATACAAGAGCATATGCTGTGCCAGAGGTGGGGAGTGGGGAGTGAGAGGATTCACCAGAGACAAAATGGGAAAATCAGACAGAATGACTGAAATACACTGCTGAGGGGAGCAGCGGGAGAGACAGGAGAGATCTGTGCCAGGTGGGTCAGCTCCTTGGCAGGGTAAGGACCTCCTGCTGCAGTGGCTGCTGATAACTTGGTGCTGAGACAACCCTTGTGCCACCAGGGAAGCCCTGATCAGAAAAATACTCAACTAAAAACTCCATCATTCAAACTGTTACTGGAACCCAGTTGCCTCAGCGGTGGGAGTCAGCAGGAGCAGAGGTGTTATCTCACCTGCAGCTCCACCATAAGTCAGCTGTGGCAGTTGCTCCTCAGAGCCCACTAACTGCCTTTTTAGCAGTTGTGGCAGCTGCTCCTCAGAGACCTTTTATGTAACTGTACTTCCTGGATTGTGAAATGGGCCAATCAGGTGTGAGCTATGAGCTGATTAGTGCTAAGTGGTCCAATCTGCTACAGGATTGAAAAATGATCCAGTGAGACTTATGGGTGGGTCTCCCTGAAAGAGAAAATACACCAAGAGAGAAGCCACCAGCTCCTTAAGTGGTGCCAGCCTCCAAAGAAAGAAGGGGAAGACTCTATTCCTGTCCTCTGGGGAAAGGAAAAGATGCATGCAGCAGCTGACTTCCACAGAGGGAAGAGAAGAGGAAGATCTCTGATTGCCTGAAAGGAGCAGCACCAAAGGCCCTGGGCCTAGTGTCTCAAAGAGCTGTTGTTGGTATAACCTAACTAACTCACAAAGAGCTGTTAATACTTTGCGTCTCTGACACCACCTCTGAAGGACCAATAGTGACCATCACTATTGTCTAGTACTGTCTAGCACTCCTGGTGACCGGTGGCAGCCATCACTGATGCTATATGGGTGAGATAGTCAGCCACTTGTGGATACTGTAAGCCCTTTGTTTCCCCTGTTTGTAAAATAAATCCCATGGTTGTTGATCCTGGAGCCTGAAGTCTCTTGCAATTGTGCACATGGGTGAGAACCCACAGACAGTTCCTATTTACACAACTTTTCATTAATAACTACATAAAGCTCTTACCTGGTAGTGGAAAAACATTTAGTTCCTTATTGCTCATATTCCCTAGAAGGGAAGTGAATTTCAGGGGAATGAAAGTCTAAGAAGTCTAAACTTTCTCCACTTCCACACTTTCAACTGCCCAGGTGAAGAAGCACACCTTAGCTGACTGATAAGGCTGGAATTAGCTTAATTGGCTGAGTACTCCCTCTTTTTCACATTCAGATGGACAGTATATGATCCTTCATGTGCTATGACATAACTGCCTCTGTGAGGGAGGTCTCCCAGTTTTCTGGCTGTGCCAGCAACAAGGACAAATTCCAAGGAGTATAAAGTATATCTAATTCTGAGGTGAAATAATAAATCAATTGGCTACAGACCATGATCCAGACCAAAAGTCACACTTCCACATCTTCTCTATAGTAAAGGTGACACACTGATCTCCACTTATCTTTTCTCTCTTTTCTCAATCAGTTACTCAGTTCAGAGAAAAAGGGAAAGATGTTCTTTACTGGTCTTCTAAAGCTAAAAATCAGGGTAAAGGTAAAAATGACAATAAATCAGACAGAGAACAACCTCTTTTCTTTCTCCTTTTCATTATTTTTGAAAACATATCATAAGAATCTACAAATATGGTAGGTAAGATAGTTTTGTCATATCAGACCAACAGCACTGACTCTTCAGTCACAGTATCAGCATGAGAGGAGCACAGCAAAGTTAAAAAGCCAAAGCAGTGCTCGCTTCGGCAGCACATATACTAAAATTGGAACGATACAGAGAAGATTAGCATGGCCCCTGCGCAAGAATGACACGCAAATTTGTGAAGCGTTCCATATTTTTGTGATGTTCTTAAATCCATAGGAAGGATATTTTTAAATAGAAAGTATTATATCCCCAGCATTCTAAATTAAGACAGTCATGCTATAAAAGTGTTTAATAAAATAAACTAAAATAAATAGAATGAACTAAAAAAAAAAAAAAGCCAAAGCACTGAAGGTCTAGTGATAGAACCGTAAAAATGCAAAATAATAAGTAGTAATATTTGCCTACAGGTTTTGAAGCAATCTCTAGTTAGACTAAATGACCTCATATTTTAAGGATCCATCGAGGTTTAAAATACTGATTTTCACATGCTTAGTGAAATTAGCCGGAAAGAAAAAGAAAAATACTGGATGGTTTCATTCATAGCAGGACTATAAAGGATCGGGGTAGGGGGGAATAATAATAATGAATAACTATATCAGAGACATTTTATGGGAGTAGAGTGGGGAATGGAGGGGGTTAGTACGTGGGACTATGGTGATAGCCCACAAGTGAATGGTGATGGGAAGTCCACAGGGATTACAACTGAGATAGAAAAAGGCACAAAATAATGTAAAAATAAACTATTATAATAAAAATTCTGATTTTTATCTAATATTCTTCAGTTTGCATGGAACACTTAATCATCATCAGCATCATCATTATTTTCTTTTTCTCCTTTCTGGCTTTTTGTTGCTAAGTTATATTTACTGAAATAATGTTGATTTACAAGATAGTATGTATCTTAGGGGAATAAGTTTACACTTCTACAAATACATGTTATTTCACAGCCAAATCCTGTGTGAAGCTCTTTTTAAATCATGTTTTCTAAGCTTCTTTTGCCATTCAAGTAAATATAGAAACAAGTCAATGCATAAACATGACCCTTTATTCTTCATCTGTAAAAATAACTCTATTACTCTCTATTGATCAACGATTTTGAAAGGTCTGAATCAGGTAATATATGTGAAATAGTTTATCAGAATTCCTAACATGCATTTTACAAAATAGTTGTGGTTCTTTTCAATACTTTGCACCTACTACCTTTTACCACTAGATGGCAATGTTGCTTCAGTTGTTACACTAAGGGAAATAATGTATTTAACTTCAAAAATACATATATATTTTTACAAATGTGTAAAAATTAAAGGAGTTTGATGAACTGAAGATAGAAATCTGGATATCTAAAAGGAGAAGCTGTGATAATCTCATGCTTTGTAAGAAATAAGTGCTGCTTTTACTTTCCATTTTGAAATCTAATTCATTTGAATTAAAAAACATGGGAAGTCTGGCCCTGCCAGGTGTCTCAAGGGATTAAAGCAGAGCACTATGAAGCTAGCTGCAGCCACTTCACGATTTCAATTCCCAGCCAGCACAGCAGGCCTCTCCTGTCTTGTCCACTGCTCCCCTCAGCAGTGTACTTCGTCGATCCTTCTGTTCTGGTCCTCACTCTGTCTCTGGTAAATCCTCTCACTGCCCCTGCACCCCTGGCCTGTACCCCAGTTCTGTATGAATAAGTAAATCTTTAAAAACAGAAAAACAAAAAAAGTTATATGAAAATGGCAATATATAAGGTATTAGTTCATAGCTAATAAAAAGGTTTGGACATTACCTCTGACCCCAAACTGAGAGAAATGATTTCATCCTCAAAAGCAGAATGTGTATCAATATGTGCAGGAATTCCTAAGATGGACAAAAGAATCACTTGATTTTTCCTTTCAGTAAATTAAAGACAACTCTAAAAATCGTTTCATACTCTTATAGAGTCTATAGTGTCTGATAATCAGAAATATAATTTTAGTTAAAAGGAAATAATTAGTGTGAATGTGATTAAACTATAAAAATATCTTACCTTAACAAGTGCCACTGAATTTAATTCTAAAATCAAGACAAGGAGTCAGTGCATAACTAGAACATTTACCCAGTCCCTATCCAAGAGGAAAATGTAAAAGATAAGTTAACAAGTTGTTTTTTCCCCTTCAACACACATTCCCAAGTACTTTCTGAACAAAACAACAGCCAGGTGTGAGTCTAAGCACATCAATAATTAAGATATGGCTTCTTCTGCCATTCCTTGGTTTGTGATAATTGAGCATCTATCAAGTAAAATGAACTTCTTTACCAAGAAAGACAGTCCCAAGGAGCTTCCAAATCAATGAAAAAGTTGATGGGTAAATAATTATAATAAAACATCATGATAAATGCAGGGAAAAAAATCCCACAATCCTGCCACCGGTAAAACCCTTAACATCATTTAATTATTACAAACATTGGATGAAAATACTACTACTTAGTACAAAAGATAAGTAACCTAACGAATTTAAAAAAATATATATTATCCAAGAATTGTCTTCCACATTCTTAACAGAGAAATAAGAGCAAGATGATTCAGCTACTAGTCTTCAAGGAGGTTATCTACCTATCTGTAAATCATTTGGTTTCTTCTATACACATATCTCATATTTTTTGAAACGACCTTCTAGAGAGAACTTAAGATTTGTGTTTTTAAGATCCAGGGCTATGATGAAGTCTACAATAACTTCTCTAAATAAAACCTAAAGGGTAACAAAAAAAAATTACAAACAGCAACTGTTCACTCTGTTCACACTTTGACATACAAATACTTCAAAGGTCAACACGTTGATTTGCAAGGAATTAAGTGCAACATAGGTAACAAACCTAAGCAAATTACTCTAATAATTAGCTTGAGCTAAAAAAAAATAAAAATCCTAGAGAGATACAATGTGCGGTAGTAAATAAAGTAGATAAGACAGAATTTTTAAAGGAAATGCTTACCTTGCCCAGGTTCATACTGGTTTATAGTCAACTGATCAGGTTTATGTTTAATGAAACCTTCCTTTAACCACTTCTCCAAAATGCTATCACAAATGTCAGGGAGACCTGAAGTTAGTAATCATACAGGTTAAACATATTAAAAATATTTCCATTGTTAACTTCTACACACGAATGAAATCATTGTTACAAATATCATGAAGAGGCCCTCCCTGATGGCACAATGGGTTAGGATTCAATTTATCAGTATCTACTAACATAGTGATGAGATGAGCGTGACTGACACAACTCTACTTCTCAGAAGCAGTCTCCCTTGGGAACTCTCCCACAGTGCAGAAAAAAAGTGTGTACAAAGATATACATCCTGAACTACTTGTAAAAGCTACAAACTGGAAATAACCTAAATAGCTATTCAAAGAGAATTATGAATGAGCTATTTAAAAAAAGCTTATAGATTTCAATTCTTCAAATGTTAGCTAATAAAATGAAAAGCCAAATAAGATCTTTAAGACATATCCTAAGGGAAAGGAACAAACTGGAATGCTACATATAACTACAGGAATATATAAGTTATAACAGACAATATAATACATTAGCAACTATATACTTTCATAGATACCTATATTAGGATGTAAACTCATTTTTTTTAAAGTTATTTATGCATATAGAACTGGGGTACATGCCAGAGGTGCAGGGGCGTTGAGAGGATTCACCAGAGACAGAGTAGGGAACAGAACAGGCAGTTCCACTGAATTACACTACTGAGGGGAGCAGAGGGCAGGTCAGGAGAGGTCTGCTGAGCCATGTGGATCACCTCCGGGGCAGGGATCGAACTCATGCTAAAGTGGCTTTAGTTTCTTAGTGCTGTGCTTTAACCCGCTACACCACCAGGGAGGGCCTGGTAAACTCATTCATTATCGGATTAGATAACACATACTAAGTTGTCACTAGTTCTATCTCAGTGAAGAGGTACTGGAGTGAGGACAATGTTCAAAAGGAACTTTAGCATTATCTGTACATAGATATTTTTACAGTAAAACTGGACTGTACATCTAATTTTGCAAATTTAATCAATTTTTTTTTTTTTTTTTAAAGATTTATTTAGGGCCCTCCCTGGTGGCGCAGCGGGTTGGGGCACTGCACTGAGAAGCTGGGGCCGCTTCCGCATGGGTTCGATTCCCGCCTGCCCTGGAGGTGGCCGCTTGGTGTTGCGGACCTCTCCTGGCCCGCCCGCTGCTCCCCTCAGCGGTGTGCTTCGTCGATCTGCCTGTTCTGCTCCCCACTCTGTCTCTGGTGAATCCTCTCGCCCTCCACATCTCTGGCCTGTACCCCAGTTCTGTACAAATAAATAAATAAATATTAAAAAAAAAAGATTTATTTATTTATTCATACAGAACTGGGATACAGGCTAGACATGCAGGGGCGGTGAGAGGCTTCACCAGAGACAGAGTGGGGAGCAGAACAGGCAGATCAACGAAGCACACTGCTGAGGGGGGCAGCGGGCGGGTCAGGAGAGGTCTGCCACGCCATGTGGATCACCTCCGGGGCAGGTGGGGATCGAACTCTTGCGGAAGTGGCTTTAGCTTCTTAGTGCTGTGCTTTAACCCGCTGCGCCACCAGGGAGGGCCTTAATCAATTGTTTTTAAAACCAATGATAAATGAAGCACTCTCAGCTCTGATAAACTTTTAATGTAGTGAACATTTTATTATGTTAAATCTTAAATATTTATTAAAATTTCCTACAAATGGCAAATGAAACACACTCTCAACTCTGATAAACTTTTAATATATTAAATATTTTCTCTGAACCAGCCTTTATTATTCATTAGTAATCACTTACCCCCAGGTAATGGGTTATCTTTATCCACGTTGTTGTTCTCATAGTAGAATTCATAACCAAAATGCTTTACTCGTCTGTGTTTTAAGGATTTTTGAACTTGTTAAGAGAAGAAAGTAACATTAGTGAGAAAAGAATTTTATTTATGTCTCAAAGTCAACCTGTGGTTAATGATTAGCTTGTAGTGGTAACTTTTGTGAGCTGTTTAATTACTGACTTCAATAAAATTAACAAAGGTACCATGTCTACTGTTCATTTTGGTTTGACATTGTTTTGTGTGTTTTTTTTTAAGACTTATTTATGCATACAGAACTGGAGTGCAGGCCAGAGATGCAGGTGGTGAGAGGATTCACCAGAGACAGAGTGGGGAGCAAAACAAGCAGATCAACTAAGTACAATACTGAGAGGAGCAGTGGGCAGGTCAGGAGAGGTCTGCCATGCCATGTGGGTCACCCTGGGGCCAAGGATGGAACTCGCACTGAAGCAACTGTAGCTAGCTTGCAGTGCTGCGTCCTAACCCTTTGTGTCACCTGGGGGAGGGGGGGCGGCGCCTTTTTGGTCTAAAATTATAACAAACACTTCAAGAGTTTTACTAAACCACCCTAAAAGAGTTGAACATGCCAATGATCTGGAAAGAGACAGGCTAACTCATTTGCAACATCACCAGGAGGCTCTCACCACATGCTGGTGGCAATGGACTTAACTCTAATTCTGCTGAGGAAATCTGCCTCAGGGGGGAATAGCTCCAATGTGATATATAAGTGAAAAGTCTTATAAATGTTAGCGCTGCAAATATTGGCTAATAAATATTAATCAGTTTGAAGTTTAAAATTGATAACTATAACATATATATGTTTTTATTATTAATGTACCCCCAAGAGTTGTTGGCACATCTTGTCTAACACTGTATTCAGCTATTTTAACAATTTTGAGGAAATATGAAGAGTTTTTAATAAAACCAAAGGAGAAGGGAAAAAGAAGGAGCAATACCATGGCACTGCAGAAACTTTTAAATAACAGATTTAAAGGTTTTACTTACAATTTTGATTGTCTGTATCTTCTGTCCAGTTAATACTTTCCAAAAGCATTGTCTCAACCTCAGAAGAAATAATTTCTTCCACTACCATGAGTCCTGGTGGTAAGGCTTGAACTCCCAATTCTTTCCATTGTGCTGAAAAACCAAATTGAAATAACCACATACAAAAATTTAAAGTTCCTACACAAATAATTTCTGTTCAATACCATTTATCAGTTCATAAAATTGCCAACCTTCTTTGCAAAATAAAGAATGCCAAAAGGCAAACATCAAAAACATGAAAATAAAGACCAACATAAAAGTTATGGTACTTTTTATTCACCACAATTGCCAATGGCAAATATAAGAATATTTACTTAAATTTACTTAAAATTTACTTACTTCAATTCTGACGGAATATGATTAAACCACTTTTGAAATCTAAGAAAACAAGTTTTCCCATCGTATATACAGCATGTATTATAATAGATACTCTTATTTTTAAAAAATCAGATTGTTTCCAAATATTGAAATTAAAATTTAAATGCTCTTTTTGCCCTTAGATTCTTGAGACTAGCTATTGTAAAGTAATAGAAAAATGTAAAAGAACATAAAACTTTCTAAGGAAGTAAAGTGTTACTGCAGGAAGAACTATTGGGCATATATTAAAATAATTTGATGGGAAGCCCACGGGGATTACAACTGAGATAAAAAAAAATGTGTAAAATGATGTAAAAATAAACTATTACAATATTTTACTCTCAGAGTTTATGTAAAAATAAACTATTACAATATTTTACTCTCAGAGGTGAAAAAAATAATAATAATAATTTAAGCCCCCATGTCCTTCAAAGTTTTAGACAGCCACAGCTCTAGAAAGAAAAGGAAAAAAGGAATTTATGATTAAATAATGGGACCATTGTAATTAAAATGATTAGAGCTCTGAACAGTCATGTTATAAACATGGTTTGCCAAGCTTTTCTGACAATTTCATGTTTCAGTAATTTAACATAAAAATTGATAAAAAATATATATCTTACTTAATTATTAATACCTCAAAAAATATACTGTAGTAAACCATTTAATTTACTGAGTTTTTATCTTGTGCCAAATTTTATATTATTTCTTTAAACTATATGGGGGAAACTTTTGTTGGAATTATTTGAAGGCATATAAATAAATTACATGCAAGAAATTCCTCTTTAGTTTCATAAATGTAATTTTAAATAAAAAAAATCAAAAATACCTCACATTTGTTATTCAGTGTCTATCTGGTAGTATAAATGAAAACAAATATCAAAATATTGCCATAGTTTTATGTTTTATTTATTCTACTTTCTATTTATTCCTAAAGATTATTCCAAGGTTATAAACAGGGTTACAAGTCTTAGAAGTACATCTCCATCTAATAAAGAATTCCATTTTTTTAATATAGAATTTCAAGTAAAGAACAATGTAAAATTCACTTTCTGCAATATCTTACAGTGTTCAACATAGTGAACGGGGTGGGGGAGGAGACAGTGTTGTTCTGATTTGAACTTACTCTTAAAATATTGTTTTCAAAAACTGATCACAAATATATAAAATATATAGATAATTTAATTTTTAAACTCTAAAGCTTACATCAGATTTAAAATTAAATACATATAGACAAAGAGAATTCTAACTTCTTAATATATCTTTACAAGAGTCTTTAAACATTTCCTTTGAGTCTTACTTACAAAACATAAATTTGATCAGATTACACTTACCTACCCACTCTAGGATATCTTAAAAGGGTTCTAATTGCCCAAACAGGAGGCTAATAAATACAACAGAGATTAAATGTCTAGATCAAGGTTCATCTTAACACATCTCATTTCCATTAGACAGTGGTAAAAAGATATGATAATCTCTGTGGCAAGTCAATAAGTCAGTCTATAGAGCTTTTATTTAACTTACTACAAAAATTCAGTTCTATAATCACACTATCATATTGGACAGCACAGAAACGAATGCACATCATCTCACGGCATTCAACTGGACAGCATCACTAAAAAGTTTTAGGGCTCTTTGGTAGCTAAAGGTATTTCTCCAGAAATAAAAAGCTTGGCATACATTAGAATCACAGTGTATTCTGAAGTGATTAACTGAAAGTTTCTGGATAGACACTGTGAAATAAATTAGAGAGCTTAATCCTTAGCATTAAATTTTGAAAAACACCATTAGGCAGCAGATTTCCAAAACAAATAACATGCATAAATAAGTTTTTTGTTAGGTTAGTGGAACCAGGTCCTACAAGATAGGTTATGGCCCCTACTTCTATATATTCAAGCACTAAGGGGATGCTTAGCAGATGTCTTATTTTGTTTCACAATAAATAGAACTCCCACCTTAGGTAAAAAAAAAAAAAAAAAGAAAACTTATACAAAAGCAAGAGCTACTTTAAAAAAAAAAAAGGCTTTATAATACCTTTTTCCACAAAATTTAAGTACAGAATGATCTTCTGGCCTAAATCATCTACTATTTCTTTTCCATTGAGGGTAATATAAGCTTTCTTGGATTCTTCTGTAGTTTGATATCTGACAAATGAGTAGGGCTTATTGGGTGGCATTAGGAGAGCATCCACAAGTCCACATTTCTCTAAAACTGGGAGCAGCTGGTTCCTACTCATACCATTACCCAAACCTCCATTGGCAACAACCAGGCTCTTAAAAAAAAAAAAAAAAGAAAATAACATGAGTAATTATAGTAAACCATTTAATTTTAAATCAGATTTAAAAATAAGATTACATTTGCACAAAGACATACAATCATGAAAAGATGTTTTTCTTTCCACTTCTCTTCACAACCTCTGTAAGAATGAATATAAGTATGCTTTATAAACTGAAGACAGCTATACAATGGATTATTTTTAGTACATACTCCCAAATTCCTCTACCTCAACAAACACAATCAATGGAAATTCAAACTATATAGGCTATGTATAGGCTATGGCCAATACAAAGTAAACAGAGGCAATTATATGCATATTTAATGTGAATGTATAACATATGACTGAAAAATTAGACTCATCGCTAGGCAATTATTAACAAATTTGAATAAAATGCATTAACATGGCAACATATTTACATTCAAGTGGTAATAATAATTTTAGGTCACCTGAGTGGCATAGGGCACCGTCTCAATGCCTTCATGTCTCAGCAAAGTATGCCTGGCTTTAATCTGTTTCCTTAAGGACTTCTTCTCAGTTTTGTTGAGTTTGTAATTACTTTGATGGCTGCTCTCCATGACAATACTGCAAAAATAAAAAGGACAAAATGTCAGCCTCAGCATCCTGAAGAAACCGTTACAATGATGTTATCACTTATTTTATGTTATACAAGTATTTCTGCATGAAACTTTCTGAAAATTCTTATTGTATCTGTTGCCAAACAAGAAAAGCAAAAGCAAACATACATGGACAATAAGGGAATACCTAAGGAGTTAACAAGCTAGCAAGAACATGAAATAGGATCTCTGAAATGTCTAAAAGTCATCCCAGTGCTAGAGCTCTATTATGTGAGCTACGTTGCCAACAGAGGTCCTTTTCCTTTACATAGGAAGTCCTACTTAAATGTACTGCAAATTTCACAAGTATAATGTAAAACAAACAAACAAAAAATCACAGAATACATAGTCTATTACTAACATATTCCCTTTACATGTAACTCAAAATTAAAAAGTCAGTCACAAAATATATATAGAAACATATATTACATATATATATATATTAGAAATATATATAGCAAAATGCAAAGAACAGCAATGAAATGTAAAACAAAAATCCAGGAGAGAAGTTATTTCTGGGGGGGAGGAAAATGAATGTAATATGAAAGGAGTATAGAAAGGCCTCACAGAGATTTCTGAAGCTAAATAGGATTTTATTTTATTGTGTTTAACTGTACATGTTACCTATTTTTATATTGATAATTCTTTAAGTAACAGAAAAAAGAACACCACATAAACAGGCTTTCATTTTATTGAAATACATTCATCAGCAAGCAGTTACTGAGTACTTACCCAGAAAGACTTCATACTAACTCAATCAGCACTTTATCATGCATCATTCCAGAAGACTATTTTATTGTTCAAAAAATTAACACAATTTGCAATAACTCATTTGTTAGGATGTAAACTCTAAGAAAGCAACACATAGTTGGTGCTCAAGGAAAATTTGCTACAAAGATAAATGCACACAGGTGAGCACATGAGTGCCAGCACCCTGCAGCAAATACCTACAATACAGAGTTTATGTTTTGAACAAGTCTGTGAGCTAGTCAGGAAAACAGAATCACTAAACAATGACTGTGACACATCGTTATATAATTAAATGTTAATGCCACACTTCAGATGTGACATGAATAAGAGAAAAAAATAAGTCAATATTAACTGGAAAAGTCTAAGAAGATGTCAAAACAGAAGTAGACCTGAATCAAATACTGAAAAATATGAAGACCATAATCACATTGAAGGAAGATATCCAGTGAAGCAATAGAGAATGGCTGCTAAAATCAGAATGAATGTGTTTGGCAACAAGAGACAGGCACAGTTTTTAGACTGAAGAAAGTTGGCTGACCCACCAATCCTCCTCTCCACCCACTTGAAAGTCTTCAAAGTTAGCAAATAAAATAAATTTAGAAGGTTAAATAAAATCAGATTCCAAAAAAGGTTCAAAACAGTCAGAAGTCTGACTACTAATCTTTATGTATAGAAGGAAAATGTGGAGCCTTGGAAAGAACGTCCAGTAATCCAGCTCAACTACTAAATTCGGTGCATGAGATAGAACATAAAGATAGTAAAGAGGCTGGCTGGGCAGCATGGAGGGAAGATTAACCTGCAAGAGAACTGCAGTAACCTACCTGGCAAGTAGCAACACAGGCCTGAACTAGTGGAGGGGGGGGGAGGGGGAGGAAGAAAACAAGAAAATGGGAAAAGAGAGAAACAAAAGAAAAGGTACAGTCATCAGATCTTGAGGACAACTGAAGAAGGGAGGAGTCAGAGGCCACTAACAAAGAGCACAGAGTTACAATGACATCATTTTTCAAAACTTCAAATTCAGGAAGAAGGTGAGGAAAGTTCTTTAGGAAAGCAGGTAATAAGTCAGGTTTAGGATAAAATATGCTTGAGGTATATGTTGCAGTGTCTGGCAGGGAGATGACAATATCGAACAAATAGGTATAGAATTAGAGAAAAGGCTTTAGGAGTCCTTATTAGACATGAAGGGGAAAGTTCAATGGTTATTTTTTTTTTTAATTTATTTATACATACAGAACTGGGATACATGTCAGAGGTGCAGGGGCGGTGAGAGGCGTCACCAGAGACAGAGTAGGGAGCAGAACAGGCAGATAGAAGAAGTACACTGCTGAGGGGAGCTGCGGATGGGTCAGGAGAGGTCTGCCGTGCCATGTGGATCACCTCCAGGGCGGGTTAGATCCAGCTCATGCTTAAGTGGCTTTAGCTTCTTAGTGCTGTGCTTTAACCGGCTGCATCACCAGGGAGGGCCACAATGGTTAATTCTTTTTTTTTTAAAGATTTATTTATTTGTACATACAGAACTGGGGTATAGGCCAGAGGCTCAGGGGAGGCGAGAGGCTTCACCAGAGACAGAGTGGGGAGCAGAACAGGCAGATCGAGGAAGCACACTGCTGAGGGGAGCAGCGGGCGGGCCAGGGCGGGCCAGGAGAGGTCTGCCGCGCCATGTGGTCTCCTCCGGGGCAGGCGGGGATCGAACTCATGCGGAAGCGGCTTTAGCTTCTCAGTGCTGTGCCTCAACCCGCTGCACCACCAGGGAGGGCCCACAATGGTTAATTTTAACATTACACTAATTTCTTGTTCTAACATCTGTTCCTTTCCACAGGACTATAAGCAATTTGAGAACAGAGATCAAGTCATATTTTTCTTTGTTTTCCCAGAATAGGGGGTCCAGGCTTTATGTTGAAGTCTCAGTTCTAACACTTGTTAGCCTATGACCCTATATGAGTTAAATACTTATCATCTGTGTGCTTCATGTTCTTCATCCTTGAAAGAGGGGTGGTATGCCTATTCCAGCTCATAACAACTCCATCCAAACCTGCACTAAGAAACATGACCAAATTCTAATATGGTTTCTAGCAGCATCAGACCTAGTACCTAGGATGACCCCAAATCCCCATTCAAACGCCCGAGAAAGTGCAATGCTTCTAGGAAATTTTACCATTTGTTCCAGCAACACCTCAGCCTCCTGACCTCCATTTCTTAAAGCACATAGGTAATCTGGCTTACAATTATGAGTAGGTATCTCTTGCAACTCAGAAAAGTCTCTCCTGAAAGAGCTGAGAGTTATTCCTTCAATAATTTGAGAAAGCACCACAGTTTTTAATACAGGTTTTATACACAACATACAACAGGCTCTAGCACCGAGTAGCCACTCAAATCAACCCTAACCTTGCCATCTTATCTCCTAAAATTCTGCTTTTCAGAAGTCTAGTCTAGCTTGGCTCCTTTCTCTCTTCAGTTTTCACACTGTGTTATAGCTGTCTGTGTGTGTCGTGCTCACACAGAAGGCTGTCACATACTTAATGCTCCAGAATTCAGTGTCTGGCATACAAGCAGGCACTCAGTAAGGGTTTGTTAAACAAAATCAAGCAAACCCAGAGACCCAGGGCTTGGAGAATTAATCAAAGAAGAGCACAGGAAACTTGAACAGCGTGGTCTCAAGCCACCGGCAACGCCCTCACATCGCTGCAGACCTGGATCAGAAAAAAGTCAGGCGCGCTCAAGTTAACACTCCCCAGGTTGCCACCGCCAGTTCCCTACCCCGGAGGAACAGAGACTGACACAACACCACGTGAACACAGGCCCAAACACAAACGTGGGCTCTTCACAAACTGTGGGAACACCCACCCACGACAGACACCCTATGCCCGGTACCGCCACCAGATCATCGCCTGCCCACCCCTCCTCTCCTTTGGGAGAAGAGTCCCATGCTGGTAAAGCAGATAAAAGGATAAGGAAGAGCCCCAGAGAAAGCGGCGACCTGCAGCCATCAAGCCTGGCCATAAGTCGTGCCACAAACCTCCGCCTCGGCTCAGGCTGGGTTCTCACGGCACGGGTGCTCTAGCCATGGCTAATCGTTCCACTCTATCCCACAGAGCTGCTCCTCTCCTCGCCTCACCTGGGCGCAGCCATGTTGGGGAGATCTTCACTACATTTCCCATGAGCTTGCGCGACGACGAGAGGCGCTCCCACAACCCCCTTCGCCATCCAGTGTCGCACGTCCACCCTTTCTTGGCCGAGTCTTTCTTTGACAGTGATCTGTTCTCCATTACAATGAAAATTCGGTCCTTTTATTTGGGAGAGTAGTAAGAGTTGGCCGTGAAGCTTATTCTTTTCGGTAGGTCTCCAATTAGACACGGTCAAACAGGTCTGTGTCACTCGGTCCATTGATCACGCTCCCATGACAACCCAACCTCCCCCTGCTCTCCCCTAACTCCTCCCCATCTCTCTCTTGACTCTTAACTCTTGAATCCTATGAGGGAATGGGAGAGGACTCTGAGTCCGAAAGATGACCTCTCACAGACGACAGGGAGGAACGTGACTATGCCAGCAAGTGGTGGGGGGGGAGCAGTGGGAAGGGGAGAGGAAGGGGTCGGGGTTTGAGTACCACCGAGCGGTAGGAAGATGAGTGGAAGAAAGTTGAGGGAAGTGAGAAGGAAAGGCGGGCTGTGCCTGATTCTAGAAGATTTAACCCCACTCTGTTATGCAGACCTAAGGAGTCCATGGAAGATATGGAGTGATATGACAACTTAGGGTGGAGAAGTGGAGGACAAGAGACTTACAAGATTTTTGAACTGAATAATGCAGTGCTAAAGTAAAGTAACACTATTAGCTGGGACAAGGTACTATCCGGGAAAGGGAAAAGATTCGGTAACAACAGAAAAAAGCACAGGAGATGCCAATGATTAGCAACTGTTGCTGCTCAAATGTTATTTGTGCGACATACATATAATTATTTTAATCCTAGCTGCCTTGAACTATGGTGTGATGCAGGAAAGGAAATAATAAAGTAGGAAATCTAAGAGTCTACATTTGCTCCATACCACATTGGCCTATCAGTAAAAGTTAAGGCTGGCTGGCCAGAAGAAGTGGCACTGTCAAGAGAGGATTGAATGTAGGAGTGATTTATATGAAGGGAGGAAAAAATAAATGTTGGGAACCAAATGGGAAGCCATTTGCCCAGGAAAGAGAGGGTAAAGCAAAAATTGAATAGCAAAGTGCAAGTGGGAGAGGTCACATCGAACAGACATAGCAACTACTGAAGAGGGGCAAAGGGGAAACATGAGTCTCCCCACTGCAATTTTGCATCTAAAGTACTTAGTACTTTCCAAAAGAACTTTCTATGGTCATGGAAGTGTTTTCTAATAATTTCTAATAATGTTCAATATCTAGCCACTAGCCACATGTGTTTTGGAGCGCTTTATATGTGGCTGGTACAATAAAGAACTGAACTTTGAATTTTTTTTTAAAGATTTATTTATTTATTCATATAGAACTGGGGTACAGGCCAGAGATGCGGAGGGTGAGAAGATTCACCAGAGACAGAGTGGGGAGCAGAACAGGCAGATCGACGAAGTACACTGCTGAGGGGAGCAGCAGGTGGGTCAGGAGAGGTCTGCCACACCATGTGGTCTCCTCCGGGGCAGGCGGGAATTGAACTCATGCGGAAGTGGCTTTAGCTTCTCAGTGCAGTGCTTTAACCCGCTGCACCACCAGGGAGGGCCCTGAACTTTGAATTTTTAAATGTTATTTAATTTTAGTTCATTTAAGTGTAATTAACTGCAAGAGACTAGTGGCTACCAGTGTATAATTTCCCCATATCTCCTATTAACCAATTCAATTTTTCATCCATATCCACCTGTGTTAAGAGTACTGAAACTTAAAACTTGTGAAGACTCCATGAAACTAGTACATGCTAATTTACTTTACACATTCTGATTGCTTGTTTTCAGAGTTTTTCCTCTATCTTCTCTCTCTCTGTGCACAATTAAATGAAGGTCATCCTTCAGGTTTTATGTTTGACCTTTTTCATTTATTCTAGTCTTTCCCTATAACATTTGAGCAGCAACAGTTACTGGTCATGGGCATCTTCTGCCTCCCCAGTTTTAAAATATTATGTAAATCACTCTTAAAATATTATGTAATCTTTGTCTTGAGCCCTGCTTTCCCTTTCCTTAGTGGGAAAAAAAAAATATTGTGCTAGAGTATGGCCTGAAGTAGGAACTAGAAAACAGTATTTACCTTTTGGAATTGATGTGACAAGTAAGTGTCATGCATAAAGTAGCTATTAAATGGTTTCTCATTCCTTTTCTGCTCTTCTGCTCCTGAGTTACAGGTCCAAATTCCCAATCACTTCCTGTCATTGCTGCCTCCATATCCTTCAATAAATGTTGAACTGCAAAGGAACTTAATTTGGATATAGAATTCATCTTCACCATGCTAAAAACCTTCCCTAAAATTTTTTCAAAGCACTAAATACTAACCTAATAATCCTTTCTTTAGTCAAATCCTAGTCTCATTTTCATGATGCAAGTTAGCCAGATTTTTCATTAAGGACAAAATAATGAATATTTCTAGCTTTGTGGCCAAATTTATTCTTTGGTAACATTCTCCTT
>NW_004567126.1:6022396-6047908 GCF_000260355.1 Condylura cristata
TCTCTCTCTCTCTCTCTCTCTCTCTCTCTCTCTCTCTCTCTCTCTTTGTTTTTTAATGCTTTAAAAATGTAAAATCTTTGGGGAGGGAGCACAATGGACTATGATGGCAGACTACTGGAGTGGAATTAATGGAACTGCTTTAGGCCAGTCATGATTCACTCTACAGGACTAGGATGAGTCCCATTCTACCTGAGATGAAGAGATCTTGATAGACTGCTCTCTTATTTAGAGAAGGGAAAAACTAGGGTCCTCTAAGCAAAAACAAAAAAAGGCCAAGAACATCTTTTGGGTAGGCAATGAATAGTGTGTGCTCCCCCAAATAATTATAAATAAAAAACCAAAATTAACAGGCAACTATAAATTAGAGACATTCTGCACAGAAGAGGAAGGGAGAGAGCAAGATCAAAACAGGGAGGGAAATAGCACAATGGATAATGGTGATGATGCAGAGGTAAACTGGTGGTGGGAATTTACAGGGACTACACCTGAGGGAAGAAAGCAAATTATGTACCAAAATGAACAATAATGTAAAATATATATATATAAATAATTTTTAAAAGAAATAGTGTGTTCCGTAACAGAATTGAATACTTCTTTCTGACTGGATTATCAGAATATCATCTATCTCAAAATCTAAGAGAGATGCTAGAAGGATGAAAACTCATTGACTAATCAAAAATAGAATTCTAATAGCTATAATATTTCTATTTCAAGACTCTTCAGAAAGATTGAAATAATCCTTGAAAGTTGTTACATTTTCATTATGGTTCCACATCCCACTACAGTTTCAATTTCAACTTTAGTCTTAGAATGTTCCCTATTATCTCTCGCCTTTCCTTGCCCTTTTCCCTCTCTGCCCATTTCATTTCTAGCTTCCTGCTGAGGGGTCTTCCACTCATCACCAGTGTAATAATTTTGCTTTTTTCCCCCTACTTATTTTTTTTAAACTTTCATTTCTCAGTTTTTCCATTTGTTCTTTCACTGCTTATGTTATCCCTCCAGGGTAAATGAGAAATCTGTATTATTTCCTTCCCAAACTTTTGTCATATCTGCTGTTTCCTGGGTTGCTGTCTTCTTGAAACTCCATCAAGAATTCATTATGTAAACCAGTTGATGTTCACTGTGACATTTTAGGGCTGAATGCATTATTCATGGTGTGGTGATAAAAATTCAATGAAAAGTTTGCAGTTTTAGAAGTCTTATGGTGAAAGTATTCCCTGTGCAGTAATTAGAGACAACAGTAACTGCAAAAACAGATGAAAAGTGAAGAAACCAACCTCTAATTTGTAATACAAAACATAAAAGTCTGCTTGGAGTATTTTTTTTTTTTTGATCACTTGCAAAACATAAAATTTTATAGGTAAAGCATTAATGTCCCCCCAGATGATTTGCTGATTCTTGAGACAAAAGACCTACTTATATCCTAGAATAGTTTTCTCTACAAAATGACTTTCATGTAGAAAATAAAGAATAGACCATATGGATACAGGATGATGTTTGAGGTGCCAGAGGAGTGGGATTTTAAAGGTTATGATAAAAGGAAGCAGTTTTTAGAAAACTCCACAGGAAAAAAATAATATTTAAAACTTTATGAACACATCATTGTAAAAACGTCTTGCTACTCTGATGGTTTCATACCATCATTCATCTCTTAAAGACTCCAAAGCAACAAAGCAGGCAAACTTCCTCATTAACAATACTAGGATATAGATCTGTATTCCTTAGGTTTGATTAGATACTCTTAGCTTTTACTTCCATTATGGCAATCCTACTGCTTTCATGTTCAACCGTGGAAGCAAAAAATTGTGTATGTTTCATCAATATTGGGCTCGTTAAAAATCTTCCCCAGAGAAGCTACATGCAAAAAAATGAAACTAGATCACTACCTCACTCCACTCACAAAAATCAACTCAAAGTGGATTAAAGACCTAGACATAAAAACAAAAACCATAAAATACCTAGAAGCAAAGATGGGTCAAACACTACACGACATACACTTCAGCGACATCTTTAAAGACAGAGCACCCAACGCCACAATAGTGAAGGCAAGGATAAATAGATGGGACTACATCAAGTTAAAGAACTTCTGTACAGCAAAAGAGACATTACTAAAAACAAACAAGACAGCCCACTAATTGGGAAAACATTTTCTCACACAAAAGTAGTGATAAAGGACTGATCACAAAAATATACGGAGAACTGATGAAACTCAACAAAAATAAAGTAAACAACCCCATCAAAAAATGGGCAGAAGAACTAAAAAGACACTTCTCCAAAGAGGAAATTCAGATGGCCAACAGGCATATGAAAAAATGTTCAACATCACTTGTAATAAGGGAGATGCAAATTAAAACCACAATGAGATACCACCTCCCCCCAGTGAGAATGGCACATCTTCAAACAACTAGCAACAACAAATGTTGGCGAGGATGTGGAGAAAAAGGAACTCTCCTACACTGCTGGTGGGAATGCAAACTAGTACAACCACTGTGGAAAACTGTTTGGAGGTTCCTCAAACTGCTAAACATGGAGCTTCCCTACGACCCAGCAATCCCACTCCTAGGTATCTACTCAAAAGACACAAAAACACTGATTGAAAAAGATACCTGCACCCCCATGTTTATTGCTGCTTTATTTACAATTGGAAAAACATGGAAGCAGCCCAAATGCCCAAAAGTAGATGACTGGTACATATATACAATGGAATATTACTCAGCAACCAAAAAAGAGAAACACATGTCTTTTGCAGCAACTTGGGTGGAGCTGGAAAAGATGATGCTTAGTGAGATAAGCTAGAAAGAAAAAGAAAAATACCGGATGGTTTTGCTCATAGCAGGAGTATAATGGATCAGGCTAGAAAATAACAAAAATAATGAACAACCATATGCCAGGGACATTTTGCGGGGGTGGAGTGGGGAATGGGATCAAATGGGGAGGGGGGTAGGGAAGTGCACAGGGCTATGGTGATGGCACATGGGTGACTTGGTGATGGAAACCCATAAGGATTACAATTGAGATTTAAAAAAAATGTACAAAATGATGTAAAAATAAACTATTATATTTAAAAAAAAATCTTCCCCAGAGTAAAAGCTTCCTATTTTTAAGTATATTTGGGGTTTTATTTAGACCATCTATTTTAATTTTATAAAGTATGAGAGGCCAAAGGGCAGATATTCAGAGCTCAGCTTACCTAAAACCCATAAAAGTTTGTCTTGAAGCAATTCTAATTATTGACATCTTCCTACCTCATGTTACAATTGAGAGAAAGAGCAGCGTAAAGATTATTTAAGAAATGTTTAAGTGATTTACACTTATCTCTGGGGTCTCATGTGAACAAAAAGGCCCAGTTAAATACATTAAAACATCTATTAAAAATGTACAAAATGATGTAAAAATAAACTTTTATAAAATAATAATAATAATAATAATAATAAAAGCATGGTGTTCACAAAAAAAAATCTACATCTACATTTGATCAAGGTGTTAAGTAATAAGCACAATTGTTTAATAGTAACAGAAAGCCTTAGGAGTGTTAAGTTCTCAATTCTACAAATGTAGACTCCAGGGCTCAGGGAAAATAAACAGCTTTCCAAGATGTCACGCTGACAGAGACAGGAGTCCAATTCAAAGCCTCTCCTCTTTACCAAATGCATGCATTACTTCTGAGGGACATACATGTACAGAAAATATCCTCTTTCATTTTTTTCCCCATGATATTTTATTGGGATTTTCCCTTATAGTTCTTATCTGGTGGTACATTCCACCACACCACTGTTGATGTCATCTATGATATCATGAGAGTGGCAGCCCGCAGACTGAGCAGTCTTGAGGATCTCTTGACTGGTGCCAGAGAGTTCTCTAGCTTAAGAACAGTGCCACATCTGTCAGACAATCTTGTCAAAAAGTGATATTTCCACTGTGCTTATGTGTTTTTTTGCTTCTTTCAGTCTCTGGCTGTTCCTTGAGGGCTTTGCTGATGAGGGCAGAGGCTGAAGGTATCAACTCAATCTGGGCCTGTCCTAAATGGTCAGTTTCACTATAATCCTCAAACCATTCCAATCACCAGTTGCCTTGGCAATGTACCACTAACTTTTTTGGGAGGAAGACCTAAGGGTCCAATCTTGGACGCCAGGGCAGAAGTGGCACCAACTTCCCCACTGGTGCACCTCAGATGTACAACTTTAATTTCATTGGATCAAACTTAGGTGGCATGATAAAGGTAACCGGTATTGGATGAACACAAGCAAAGAAAGCTGCACCTTGGCCTATTCTAAGCCGAAAGCCAAAAGGTCTCTTGCTATTTTGAAGTCCAAGTGTAATGAAATAAATATCAACCTGGCAAACATGAAAAATGTTTTATTTAATTGGTTGCATTTTGCAAGCACATGCTAGAATCAAGACTGTACACCTCCAGTAAAGATAGTGTCCAATTCTTAATTAAAAGCATAGATGCTATTAATTTTTTAAAAGACCAGCTACATTGTCTTGTTTTCTTCTGTTGTTTGAGGTTTAGAATTGGAAGTAAGATTGTGTGTCTTTATTTTCTTATCTATTGAAATCATGGCTTAAGGGGACATGAGAAGTTAACCAAGCCTAGAATTGACTTTTCAACATCTCTAGGAAGTCTGTTGACATTCTCAGTATAAACAATGAATAATTGATTAGCATTGATTATGGCACTCTTCTTCATGAAATTTAACACACCATAATAGAAACAGATAGTTTTGAAAAATCATTTGTAACAAGCTTCGGGAAGTTGACTTATTGAGGTGGTGATACAGGTAGACCATCCTATCAAGATAATATTTTCCAAGCCTATAAAAATAATTGTTTGGTGTTTGAGTCTCTGAGAAATTTCTTAGTCATCCCCTGTTTAACAAAACTTTATAGTTTTAAATGCCCTTTCACTCCACTGAATATATGTAAATGTTATCACATCAGTGGCTTCTTGTTAGTTGGTTCTAGTGTATCCCTGGAAGACTGGACCGAGTGAGGTGGTCAGCCAAGTCTTGCTAAGAATTCAAGAAACAAAAGGAATCAGACCCACACAGTTAATGAGGATCTAGTAACTAAAGAAATACAATACTTGATCCTGGGGGTTAAGTCCCAGCCATATCACTGAGTTTGTTCCCTGGCCAGGGATCTAACCCACATATGGCAAATAGAGCATCAGACCTCTCTGGTGAATCCTTTCACCTCCCACCCCGACCCCAGCACCTCTGGCCTACACCCCAGTTCTTCTACATAAAAAAAAAAGAAAGAAATACAGTAATAAATTCATAGCCATTTCCTGTCAATGTATCAAGCAATTCCACCAGAAGATGGCAACAGTGAAAGCAGAAGCCTCTAGAAAAAAGAAGTCCTGGTCTGGGCAAATCTTACTACTTGGAATTAGGATCCTGCCTCAAGAGCTCTGGAATTAGCAAAAGTTCCTGGTTGGTATGGAAGACTAGGGAACTGGGAGGAACACATCACAATTGTTAACAGATGTCTCCCCAATTCTGAAAGAGAAAGGTTAGGATCAAGGTTTAGGAGAATGCAACATTGGTTACCAACCCATGTTAACCAAGGGTCTCTCAGAAGTTAGCTCTGTTTATACCAGAAAAGTCAACTAGAAGTAACAGATACCAAAGCATGGCAGCATGAAAACTAATATAAATTTAAGGCACAGTCACAGACCAGAGCAAAAAGCAAATCTGATCGGGAATCCTGAATGTTTATGTCAAAAGCAAATATCTAACGTAGATTTCTTGTTCCTTCAGTTTTAAATAATGATGGAGCCTGTGCACAGGCCTGCCTGAAAGGTAGGGTCTGGAATAGTAGAATCTGGCAATGCGCAGCCATCAGGTATTTAGGGGTTAGCACTTTTTTTGTGGTCCGTTTTGAATGTATTTGTAAGAGCAGTAAAAAATAGTCAAATGGTAAGTTAAGTCTCATCACTACCACTGCGAAAGTCTGCAGCAATGGCCAGAGTTTGATCTCCCACCAGAGAGCTAACCCACATGACACAGCAGACTTCTGTGTCCTCCACTGCTTCCCTTAGCAGTGTATTCCAATAGATCTGCCTATTCTGCTCCTGACTGTGTCTCTGGTGAATCCTATTACCCAGACACTTATGTTCTGCACCCCAATTCTATGCAAATATAAGTACAATCTTTAAAAAAAAAAGTCAAATGGTATAGATTACAAATGCCCTCTCTTTTCCCATTAGCTGTTAAAGTAATGAGGAAGACCAAGGGACAATTGTCCTATGAAGTGTTTTGAAGAGATAGTTTATGGAAGAAAAAGTACAAGAACCTATAGTCCCACATGGAGAGTTACAGTGAAAATTTCACACTCAGTACAATGCCTCATCCTCTTGGTTGTGCCCATACATAATGCTGCATAATATGACCCGTTCTCAAGATGAGCTAGAATTGCCTTTAGTATCTCTAGTCAAGTAGAGTTGGTGATTGAAGCTGCAAGTACCTAGAGACATTGAAATCCCAGAAATGGGATGAAACTACTCACTAAAGAACTAATCTTTGGTGATCTAAGCAAAAAATTGGGTGATTATTTGCATGCTTAAGAGAAGACATGCTTCAGGGATACAGCATCCCCACCATACTTCTCAGTCTTTATAAGAAGGTTTAAGGCCACTTGTGTTGGGCTGTCTGTCTGGTCACTCATTCTTTGAAGCTATTGGACCTGATACTTGGCCTGAGACCCACAGCAGCACCAATCCTCCCAAGCCTTTCCTGTTTCATGTCAGGAGCCAGCTCCTATGCTCCTGGGTAAGTCAGCCTTGGAACAGGTACTTGGCAGAGATATCCTGATATAAAGGGAAGAAGCAAGCAAAACTTGAGTATTCTGATGGCAGAATAGCCTGAGGCTCTTTTTGCAAAAACAGGGCAGGAGACTCCAGGAAAGTTGATATATCAGAGTTGCTCAAGGATTTGACTTTCATGTTTTGAGTGCCATAGTCCAGGCCCACAGACCATGAAAAATATATTGAGAACCACCCCCGTGAAACAAGGTGGAATGTCATCTGTTAGCTCTGGAATCTTGGTCTCCACATAGATGGTCACACATAGACCAAGGCAGAGGCAGCCCAAGCCCTTCCAAGGGTAAAGTGTATCAGATGAGAGTTGGCTCCACCAAGCCCAAAGAAGACTGAAAGCACAGCACATGTACTGGAAATATGTCTACAGGTCTTCTGTAGGTCTGGAGTTTGAGGCCTCAGCAAGTCATTCACTCGATATATCCAAGGTTGACAGAGCCTAGCTGTTGACAGAACCATTTAGAAAAATGTAGTTCCCCAATCTCCAAAGAAGGTAGTTTTCCTTCTAAGTGTTGGCCTGGAAACTAAAGTTCCAGAGGACATACTGAAGTGGGCAAGTTAGAGCTGCCCAGTCATGAATGAGTTGTCAGGCCCTGCATGCAGAGCTGAGCCATCTCAGTCCTTGGTGCACACTGTACATTGGCTACAAAGTTCTCAGCCTGCCACACCTGACCTATATTGCTAGGTAAAATTGTCTCACGGTTGACAAAGTGGGGCTGCAGCACCTCTCCGCTATAGTGCATTGACTACATTTCCACTGGAGAGAGACTTTTAGCCTAGAATTACGAGGCCTGTGTGCTGCTTGTCTCAATATCACTGTTCTTTGTCCCCAGCTATGTCAAGTCTTGTCTAAATTGCTATCATGCTCACCCCTGGAGCCAAATGCTCTTCAGCCAGCTTTTACCTGATAAGTAGAGGAGTCTATGACTAGACTGCAGGCCCTGAAAAGCTAGAAAGTGGAAAATCCACATGAAATAGCTAGACAGGATTTCTGCAACTCTTCTACTCAGCTACTCCAGTAGGGTGGACCACTCCATGAGGGATGTCTGCAAGAAGGTCCTCATAGCTGTAAGGCCTCAGTGCCAGAGTGCTCTGCAGGTGAAGATAGGGCCCACAGGGCACAGGAGGGGCTGCTAGTCCTCCCATTGTTCCTCCATGCATGTTCGGTCATCAAAAAAAATTGTCCAATCCCATTGTGGAAATAAAGACCTTAGAGGTTGATAGCCACATGGAACAGACTAGTAGCTGCGAAGACTAGGAGAAGCCACCAGCCAGACTCAGGGCCCCTTCAACCTGTCCACTAGTTCTGCTTAAACCCTAGGGAAGGTGAAGAGCTATGAGTAGGAGACACTGATCCACAGGGGTATTGCCAAAAAATAGGAAGTCCAAAATGCAGATTAGACTTATAATTAACATGCAAAGCCTCAAAATGTAGCAGAGTTATCAAAAAACACTGTCACCAAAAAGAAAGACCAAAGGATGGAAGAGCAGGAATTTCTTGGCATTCCCAACAAGCATCTTCTGGGAAGCCCAGCTGCAGAAAAAAGGCCTAAGGCATTAGTGCTTGATGGAAAATTCCACTCTTTAGGAGAAAAGATGGAAAAAGTAACAAGTCTCACACTCTCAGAGAAAGCAAGTTCCAGTGACACAGTCCCAGAAGAAGTAACCTGGGCAGGGAATTTTTTTGAGATGCTGCAGACTGAAGCTGGGACTGTGGAGCAGGAAGAAGCCCCTGGGGCTTTATGTAAATCTCTCCAGCCTTGTCAGGGGAAGCAACTGTAGTAGGCTTGACTCTATATATGAGAGATCAAGGGACTCTAGGTGCCCTCAAAAGCCCCCCAATGGAACAGAGAACAACAGGGCTGGCCCAAGTCCCTCCTGAGGCCCTCAGGAACTCTGCCTCCAGTGGCTGCCCATTCTTCAACTTTTACATTTCATTCTGTTTCCACTAACTAGTTATGAACTTCCAAAGGCCACACCTACTTTTATATTCTACCCTGTAGCATCCAGGAGCAAATGCTACACATCAACAGTGCTGAATTATTCTGTCCGCTGATGGACAAGCAGCAACAACACACTGCGTGGGGTGCAGTCTTGCACCTTTCTGCACCTCGGTTGCCTCACTGTACAGTGGGGAAGTTAGATCAAGCTAGTGAATTTTCTATTGTGTCCTTGTGAGCCTTAGGCTTTCTTAGAGCTACCAAAGGCCCCGCCAAACACAGTGGCCTTGGGAGGGAGGAGGGTCACGGGCCACACCCACTTCATTGGGAGCAGTTCTGCTTTGGGTTCATTTGTGGGGTTCATAGTAGCAGGTCATTTGTAAGAGTTCTGTAGGTAAGATAATTTTAGATGACCTGTTGTGATTATTATAAAGACCCTTTTACATTAATGTGCAATGCTTTTGTAGTTTGTCTGACATTTACTTGGGACTCTTTTCTTAATAGAAATAAATCCCTTCCCATCTAAGAACTGAGCTGCCTTTTACCCTCAGAGGCCTCTGGGAACACTTTTCACCTTTGCAAACTGAGCTATTTGCAGTTGGCTGCACACCTCATACCTTTTAGCTCAATCACTTCAAATGTGTGGCCTCCTCCCTTTCCCCTAGCTTCCCGTGACCCTAGCCACCTCCTAATTGTTGAGAGTGTCCCCTCAGGCCCTCCCTCTGCTCATCGTGGACACATCCCCCCTTCTTTGGATTTTTCCCTTGCATAGATCCTTACCTCTACTTCTGCTTCCCCTTTGCTCTGCACAAGGCTGTGCTTCCCCCACTCCTTTCTTGCCTTTATAGCTCAGGGTTCTTGACAACACTAAGCTGTGCCTGTGAGTCATAGCTGTGGAAACTAACAGTCTAAGTGATGAAGTAGGAAACATGACAGAGAAGGAAGAAGGGAGATAGAAAAGATAAAAAGAGAGGAGACCAGGCAGGAGGGGGTCCCTCTGCAGATGGCATCCTCCTTTCTAAGGACTAGTGTAAAATGCATCTCAAATTTCCACTGTGGATAATACTGCTTTCAACTAACAATTTCCTGAAAAACAAAATACCACTTTCACTCTTTATTCTTTCCCACCAAATGTTGGTCAACTAGCATGCCTGAGAGGCAATATCACAGAGCATTTCAAATTGTGGGCTCTGCTAGCTTGCTTAAGGGGGTTACCATCATTTCCAGCTTTGGGCTATTTTAAAAACATCTTGCTTTACCACATCCCCCCTTTCTGAGGCTACATCACATTCTTCTGTAAAGGAAGTGGCTCTTCTCTTGTGGCCCCTCCAGGACGTCCATAGCCTCTAAAGCGTCAACAGCAAGCAAAGGAAACATGGTTTCTCTGCAGAGTATTGGTCAAATGCCGTTGTGCTGGGAAGGCGCTAACTTTACTTAGACCAAAAAAGGAAATAACCACATCATTGTAGTCACAATAGACCTTTCAGAAGCTTCGGCTTGAGGCATCATATACAATTTCTTTATTTTATTGCAAGATTATATAGTAAAAATGTAAAACCAATGAGCCGCAGTTGATATTTTTACAGAACTTGACTTTATCTCCCAAGTGTGTGATTATTAATCAGCTGGTGCACTAAAATCCCCCAGGAGAGCTTTCAAAAACATGCCAACTTGGACCCATCCCCAGGGATTCTGATTCACTAGGCCAAGACGAAGTTCTGGCATGTTTGTTAGGAAATGGTTACCAAAGCAATTCTGATGTTAAGTTACTGTTCTAAGTATTCCTGTTTCCTTCCCTCCCATTCTATGAAAACCAATTTCAACTGGAATGGAAAAAAAATGCCAGCAATTTCTATGGTATTCTCTGTATAACTAGAAATCTCTCATTAAACTACAGTCACGGAAGAAAATATCTGTAGTTCATGTACATGGCATAACCATGTCACTATGAATTACATTCCATAGGATGAAGTACTAGCAACTCTTCTAGTGGGTTTTTCTACTATTCTAGTGAGAACAAAACTAAAAGAACCTTTGTGGATGATCACAAGCTTGGCCTTAGCGGAAGCAGACTAGGCTTTTGAAAGCACCTAGGGCCTTGCCTGCTGCAATTTTCATTATTCTCTGGGCTACTTTTCCCAGGACTTTCTGATTTTAGGATACTTTGTCTACTTTTATACAGGATTCACCCCAGTTGCCAGCTCAGAACAGGGAATAGGGAAAATATATTGAATTTTGTTCTATTTAACTAAAGTACTCTTTTTAGACTCATAAATGGAAAAATGTTATATATAATGACATATTGGTTCACCTACTTTTGGCACTAGTGCCAAAATTTCTCCCCATGACAGCTGCCTGCATCTCTGCCTTTGCAAACTGATGGTAACCCAGCTATCTGCAGCCGTTCCTTCTATTCTGGCTCTCAGGAAACATTAGTTAAAGTGATCTAGCAAATAAAGAAAGGCATTTTTAAAGAGGGCTTTATTTCTTCCTACATGTCACATAATATCTCATCTCCTTAATTCGAAAGTCCATAGAAATCAATTAAGTCAGACAGTGGCGTGAGCTAGCTTCCTTATCATTAACATGTAAAGTGCTAATGATGCCTGGTACATGATGAGAGCAACATGGTCTGGCTAGTTATTTCTGTGATTATTTCTAAATAATACCCAGGTGTTATTATCCTGGGGTTGCAACTGATTTTTAGGACATAAATATATGAAATCTCCCCTAGAATTAGACACTTAAATGCTGTGGAAGTGAAGGAAGTTTGTGGATTGTGAATGTATTATTTTCCAGATATGCTCCATAGAAGGAAGACTCTTTCTACAGCAACAAAAGGCAAAACAGGCATCTAAGCCCTGTTATATGGTAAAGAGCTGAAAAGTCAGACTTTCAAAGGCACGTCATTCCAGACTGCTCTAAATTGTGACTCATCCATAGAAACATGTGATGCCTTGAACTGTGAAGCCGCAGACTTTAATATCACCTGCATACCTGTACTGCCCGAGTCACAGGCACTGAGTGACAAGCTGCCAATCTAAAGAGGAGACAGCTTTGGGAAGAAGGTTTATGGCATAGGAAAGTCCTGATACACAGAACAAAAGTAGATCGCAAATCCTCCTCCCAGCAGGCACCCATCAGAAGCCTGTCCACATGTCCACCATCAGAAGCCTGTCCACATAACTAGCCGTCTTTTGCATTAATCTGTTTCCATGATTATTCTGCCACAAAACTGAAATTTTTGAGGGTGTATCCTCATTATTTAATCTCCCTATCTCCACTCCCACCAGAATCTAGCATACTATAGACAATAAATATGGAATGAAATTAAGTGACAGGGTAATCCTTTTTTTTTCAGTCTACATATTGAATTAGTAGGAGAAATGTCCCCAGATAAATGGTAACATATTTTCCACACCAAAGTGGAGATATATCAGAATGAAATACAATCTGAAGGAGAGAGGAAATATCTGAAATCTGGAAAGACTCAGAAAGTTCTGGATAGATGAATGCTTTATTTACATTACTCATTTATTCATTCCTCCCTTCTTACCACCTTCTCATCCAACCTTACTCATTCATTCACTTACTTCCCTACACACCAATTTGCCCATTCTTTATTTATTCAAACTACACTACCAACTTGTACTTCCAAAATAGCATGCTGCTTTTGACTTATTAAGATAAGTACATCAAAAGATAACTCTTTTTACTTCTTAGTACAGATTTTTTTGTTAGTAGCCCACACAATCTGGGAATTAAATCAGTAAACAGATTTTTAAAAGCCCTTTGCCAAAATTAAAAAAAAATCCTAAATCAATTTCTTCTCCACAGTATCAATAACTGTCATAAAAAGATGCTTTCTTTTATTTCTCCTTCTTTTGAAAACAAACTGACAGATTCTGAAGAAAAATAGATTTAATGTGTCAACATCTGTAACAAACTTTATCTTCATTTTGCACACATGAAAAATTCATTAGCTAAAATTTAAGAGGAATCAGAATTTTTCAATTTTGAAATAAAAATGAAAACTCTGCCCAGAAGATACAAATAAGTCTTCAGGTTTTATGTTGATTGTGAAGTAAATAATATCTTTCTTATTAAGGCAATGGCACAATACATGGGTCTTTCACTGGAAAGTCAAATAGCCCCCTAAATTCATATAGTGTGGTAATAAGAAAAGGACTCAAGGTTATATTGTATAATGATTATTTGTTACAACATTTCAGTTGTAGCCTTTCAAAAGTTTAAAATGACCACACCATTTAACACATTAAATGTAATTTTGCCTGAGTTTTTTTTATATTGGATCATTTTCTTATTCTAGACTATACATCTGCAATTGTATATGCTATATAATTCTCTTAAATAAACTTGCTCTATTTCAAACTTTTCATTATATTCACATTGTCTGGCCATTTAGATTGTTCCCAATAGTCAGTAAAATACTGTCCACCGGCAGGTTTTCCATGATAAAGAACACAGCATGAGAAAACAGTCTATTTTTTTAAAAGATTTATTTATTTATGCATACAGAACTGGGGTACAAGCCAGAGTTGCAAGGATGGTGAGAGGATTCACCAGAGACAGAGTGGGGAGCAGACAGGCAGATCTATGAAGTACACTGCTGAGGGGAGCAGCAGGTGTGTTGGGAGAGGTCTGCTGTGCCATGTGGGATCACCTCTGGGGCAGGGGATTGAACTTTCACTGAAGCAGTTGCCACCAGCTTGCAGCCCGGCATTGAGCCACCAGGGAGGGCCCAGGCCGTTATTTTTGTAAAAACAAATTTAAGCTACTTAGACAGCTAGTCTTGAAAAAAGTATTGATTTAAGATTTTCCTTGTAATTCTTGACTTTCCCTCACCTTACCAAATGGAAACCTACTTTTCTTCCTAGTGGTGAGAACTAGTGCTTCCCTAGGTTTGAGACTTCCAACCCCGATGGGCTAAAACGTCCCTTGCCACATTGGCCACAGCCTCCTTATAGCGGCATCTACCATGGCAGTACTGGAAGAAGGTTGAGTTGGATGATGTTGAGCATATTCTGAGTCTCCCAGTCATTGACTCCCTGGAGCCTCACCACCAGGGTCATGAGTTTTAGTTCTCAGCAGCCTTCAGTGAGGCTGGATTAAATTGCACTCATCCACCTGAAACCACGTCAAGAACAGTTTCAAGCATAGGGTCAGTAACAAGCAATTTAAATATACAATACACTTGAGTTGCCCTTCCACTAACTACCAAAATTCAAGCAGTTGACTGACTTTTGACTATTAGGGATTTGATGTCTTAAGAGCGTGTCTAATCCAGTACCAAAACAGGTGCTACTCCCATTTAGTTTTTATGTACTTTCAATCATGTCTGCTGCCTTCACTTTTTTTTTATTTTTATTTTACAACAGTTTATTTTACATAATTTTACATTTTTTTTTCTATCTCAATTGTAATCCCCGCGGGTTTCCCATCACCAAGTCACCCATGTGCCATCACCATAATCCCATGCACTTCCCTCCCCACCCACCCCCGTTTTTCATCCCATTCCCCACTCCACCCTCACAAAATGTCTCTGGTATATGGTTGTTCATTATGTGTGTTATTTTCTCGCCTGGTCCATTATACTCCTGCTATGAGCGAAACCATCTGGTATTTTTCTTTCTCTTTCTGGCTTATCTCACTAAGCATCACCTTTTCCAGCTCCATCCACGTTGCTGCAGAACACATGTGTTTCTCTTTTTTGGTTGCTGAGTAACATTCCATTGTATATATGTACCACATCTTTTTTATCCAGTCATCCACTTTTGGGCATTTGGGCTGCTTTCATGTTTTTCCAATTGTAAATAAAGCAGCAATAAACATGGGGGTACAGGTATCTTTTTCAATCAGTGTTTTTGTGTCTTTTGGGTAGATATCTCGGAGTGGGATTGCTGGGTTGTAGGGAAGCTCCATGTTTAGCAGTTTGAGGAACCTCCAAACAGTTTTCCATAGTGGTTGTACTAGTGTGCATTCCCACCAGTGCTGCCTTCACTTTTAATAGGTGCATTTTGTTTTGTTGTTGATGACAAATATATCCTTTTGTGGGTATTTTGAATTATTTGGAGAGTTTATCTTGGCATCAAAACAGATAACTTGTCCTCCTAGAATTTTACCAGAACGTTTCACTTCAATCTAAATAGTATAAATTTCCAGGAAGAAATGAATAGCTTCTTAATTTAATTCACAGCCTAATTTTCATAGGCCCATAAAAGCCTAAATTGTCACTTACTTACAAAATGTTAACTGTTCTTCAAAACAGCCTTCAAAAAATATAGATTTGCTCCTTGAAAATGTACTTTGGGGCCCTCCCTGGTGGTGTAAGGGATTAGGACACAGCACTGCAAGCTAGCTGCAGCAGCTTCAGTGGGAGTTCGATCCTCGGCCCTGGAGGTGACCCACATGGTGCAGCAGACCTTTCCTGACACACCGGCTGCTCCTCTCAGCAGTGTACCTTGTCGATCTACCTGTTTGGCTCTCCACTCTGTCTCTTGTGAATCCTCTCACTGCCCCTACGCCTCTGACCTGTACCCCAGTTCTGTATGCATACATAAGTAAGTCTTTAAAAAAAAAAAAAAGAGGCCCTCCCTGGTGGCGCAGCAGGTTAAAACACAGCACTGAGAATCTAAAGCCGCTTCCGCATGAGTTCGATTCCCGCCTGCCCTGGAGGTGACCACATGGCGCAGCAGACCTCTCCTGACCCGCCCGCTGCTCCCCTCAGCAGTGTACTTCATCCATCTGCCTGTTCTGTTCCCCACTCTGTCTCTGGTGAGGCCTCTCGCCGCCCCTGAGCCTCTGGCCTGTACCCCAGTTCTGTATGCACAAATAAATAAATCTTTAAAAAAAAAAAAAAAGAAAGAAAGAAAATGTATTTTGGTGTAGAAGTTATAAGTTTATAAGGTGCCACTTATAAAATGTCACTGGCCCCTCTCCAGACTCCCCATCAGTAGAGAACATTGTAGAATTGGTTCATTAAAATTTCCAAATAGGAGCATCATATACAGTGTCAGAAATTATTCGAACTTTTAACTTATCTGGTGTTAGCTTCTTGCACTTGGATTACTGCAGGAATAGCCACCTTTTGGGGATAAAGTAAAACTCCCATAGGTTTGGCTAACAGTAGTGGAACTGAACACTAGGACTCACAGATGTTTTTGGCCTTCACTGACGTGGGGGAATGATATCTGAAACAAAAATTCAGCACTCAGAAGTCTAACTGGGTGATTGAGATGAGAAGATGAGCAAGTGGAAGAGGAGAAGAGGGAGGAACTGGGGAGGGGGAGGTAAAGGAGAAGGCTTCATGACATTTAATTTTATCTTTTTTTTTAAATGCTATTTATTTATGTATACAGAAATGGTGTACGGCCTGTGGTGCAGGGGCAGTGAGAGGATTCATCGGAAACAGAGTGGGGAGCAGAACAGGCAGATCAACTAAGTACAATGCTGAGGGGAGCAGTAGGAAAGACAGGAGAGGTCTGCTGTGCCATGTGGGTCACCTCTGGGGCCAAGATCGAACTCGCACTGAAGTGGCCACAGATTGGCTTAGCTTCACAGTGCAGTATCCAACCCATTGGATCACCAGGGAGGGCCCGACATTTAATTTTATACTGGAAACAAGCCCAGGGAATAGGCCCGCATTTTGTGTGTGTGTGCATGTGTTTATGTGTCTGTCTGTCTCTTGCGTTTGTGTTTGCACTTTTATCTCGGTAAAACTTCCTGAAGCTCATGGACAGTGTTTTATCCATCCCTGCACCCACAATATCTAGGATAGTGCATGACATAGATGGGTGTTTAAGTATTAAATGAATTGCATTTTACATCAATTTCTAGGGCATTGGAAACCCCTCTCTAGATCATTGCTTGAGAACTACTCCCATAGCAGTATGTCTTACAGCAGTCTCTAACATCGTGATACATTCATATAATCCCAGTCACAGATTTACAAATATAGTTATTAAAAAACATGTTAGATGCTTTTTTATCTCACCTCAGTTTTTTATCCAAAACCCCATGGATGAAAACAGTGGATATATATTCTGTCTTTATAGAACAATTAAGCAAAAATGTGACAAAGCCAAATGCCTCGAAAGCCAGAGGCTTCATTTTTAGTTTCATTGGGAAGCCAATACGTACAATCTTACCACCAGTTCCTCAAGTCAAAGCACTGTCAGCCAGAGCCACACTGGAACTCACTAAGTGGGCCATGACTTCCACCCCACCCAGGCAGGAAATTGCCACCTGTCCATTGCTCAATTCTACCTTGCTATAGAAAGGAACCTCTGGGTGGGGACATTTTTATTCAAATAAATTCCTAAGGATGATGTTCAGTAAGATCTCCTCAGCAGGACAACATATCCACCCGCCTGGAATACACCCAAAACTGTGTGTCACTTATAATGGGCCAATGTGGAGTAGAAATTGATGACAGAGCACAGCAGCTTCCAAACCTTCCTCTTCTCCTCAGCTCTACTGCTGTCATTTGGGTGGGTTTTAGAGGCACAACTCCTCCTCTGGGGATTCTCCTCTCATTCCTTCTAAATACTACATCAAATGATCTCAGTATCTCAACACACCGGCCATGCCCCCAACCCCAGCTGATCTCATGGTAATCTGTTACATAAACCTTTTATCCAAAAATAATGCAGTTGAATTCTTGGCTAAGATAGTTTGAGCACTATGGGTTTGCCACTGTCTTGGGCACTGTACACACCATTAACTGACTTAATCTTGCTGGCAATACTCTGAGGTAGATGCTTTTGTTATCATCCTGACTTCAAGGATAAAACTGACTTCAGTGGTTAATGCCAGGCACCTTAACCTCCAGGTTGGGGTAATAACATTGGGTAACATTGTTCTAGCAAATTCACCAAAACACTTTACTTCATTCAGATGGGCCTTTGCCTTCAAACTACCTGGACCTGGATCCCTGCCAGTCTAGAAACCATAAGGCCCTTCCTGGATTAATCCAAAGATCTACTGGTCTCCAACAAGTCTACTAACTGAAATTCTATAGACCTCTCTGTGTCATCCTGCTAGATTGCCTATTAGTTGTATTTTTCCAAATATTACAAACTGATGAGAAATGCTTTTAGTGTTTGCCTGTGACAAAGATGCCTAAAAAGCAGTTTTCCTTAAACAGTATCTCAAACTAGGGGAGGGTAAGAAATGTGCAGTGTGGGGATTTTTAGGGAAGCTGTTTCTGGTTAGCAGAACATGAGGTCACACCTCTCTTTGTCCTTACAGGCTTGGCAGGTATGACTGTAACTGTGTTGAAGCACCAGGGAAACATCTGGAAATGAAAAAGAGCCCATGAGTTTTCTTTAAGGGACCCATGAAAGCTTATATTAGAGAGTGTATATTTAAACATCATAAAATTGAATTGTGGTCAAGTCAGATTTCCAACCAACTGTGAGAAGATTGCATATGGTTAAAAGATACTTGAGAAAAGTTGGTGAAGCCAAAGGAAAGAATAAAAATGGAATAGAACAGTTAATTGGCATAGAATAGCTTTCAAGAAGTAGATAACATTTCCTGAAAATGGGGAGGAAAATGAGGAGGAGGATATGTTTATATGAGCCCATTCCCACCACTGCACTTGATGACACTCAGTGGTCTCATGCATTGGGGAAAGGGCAGGATGTACAGGGTAAAAAAAAAACAAAAACAAAAACAACGAATGGGAGTGGGAGTGGTAGAAAAGAAAACTCTTATAGAGAGTTGCCATATGGTTGAGGAAGTCATAGTGATACTGATTTGTAGAGGATGGATTGTGGCTTTAACTAAAACATTCAATTTACTTTTTTTTAAAAAAAGATTTTATTATTTATTTATTCATGCATACAGAACTGGGGTACAGACCAGAGGTGAAGGGACAGTGAGAGAATTCACCAGAGACAGAGTGGGGAACAGAACGGTCAGATCTACTGAAATACACTGCTGAAGGGAGCAGTGGGCGGGTCATGAGAGGTCTACTGCACCATGTGGATCACCTCCAGGTCAGGGATTGAACTCATGCTGAAGTGGCTTTAGCTTCTTAGTGTTGTGCTTTAACCTGCTGCGCCACCAGGGAGGGCTCATTAATTTTCTTTTATTTAAGTAAAATTGCTTTATAAGATTGTGTAAATTTCAAATGTGTACCAATGGAAAGCTACACATGAAAATGGAATGTCCATCTCTGCTCTTTCCATACTGCTGTTCCCTTTGTCATGATTTATATGTCCCTCATCTCTTTCCCTTCAGGTTACCACTAATTGGTCTTAAAATCTAAAAGTTGATTTTTGCTTTATTTATAAAACACACATGTCCATGTAATGAATTGTGGCTAAGATTTTCTCCCACAATTCTCTATGCATCCTGAAATAGAGAAATATGTGGGTCTGGAAATGGAGAGAATTAGTTTACTAGGAAAGGGCAAAAGAGAACCAAATCCCATGATTAGAAAGATCAGTTGGAAAGGAACTATGATCAGCAGGAACAAGATGAGTTGAGTACCTGTGTGCATTCATTCATTTTATCATCTTTCACTGAGGATCTATTGTGTATTGGGTGTCTGCTAAGTACAAGATGAACAAAATGCTCAAATCTTGCAATGCTGTTTCTAGTTACTGTGGACTACACATGTTCAAATATACTTTAGTAAAATTGCTTCTAAGTGGTAGCATGTTTGTCTCTCACTCAAGCAGTCAGGAATCAGAGAAAACCTTAGGTCACTCAGTAGATAAATCCAAATAGTCAAATGTTGTACAACAAAGGATAGCTATTGATATAAAGACCAAAGGTGGTGGGGAGGCAAGGGGTTGGGAGTGATGAGTGATCCTGAAAGACATGCTTGGGTGTCTGATCCAGGGATTTACGTTGAATCTGACCATTGGAGAAAACCATTGCTTGAAGTTAAACAGGATGTAATTTGGCATAGCCTTCCCCTACCACCTTCCATTCATCATTTAGTATCTATCTAAAGTGGTTTAAGGCTAGAACTGTTTTAAATGAGGAGTCAAATGAAAGGACAAACTGTCATTGATTCAGCTTTTATAAACAGGTAGTACCCATGTCTATGTAGTTGGTCAGCCATTGATGTTTCAAGAAGGATGATTCAAGACCATATAGTTTAATTTTATGTATAATACAAAGCCAAAAATATACTTGACCTGTGTCCTTGGTGATTATTTATTGTTTACTACCTTTCTTTGCCAAGCTCTACTAGTTCCATGATGTCAGGGACCATGCCTGTCTTGTTCATTGTTGTTTTTCTAGCACCTGGAACAGTGCCTGCACATAATAATTGCTCAATAAATGGTTTCAGTTTGCTGTGATCACAGTATACACTGGTGCTATGGCATCTCGCTTCAGAAAGAAGACAGCATTTCAATTCAGAGAGTGGGTGGAGATTTCTGAGTTTGAATAGGAAGAGAAGACTATTCCAGAAAGGGCGGAACACCATAAATAAATGTGAAGTACCATGAAGAACATGGTATGTTTCAGGGATAATGAAAGGTTTAGTTTTTGAACACTGATACTTTAAAAAGGGAACAGTATTAGTGGAAAGTAAATCTCCTTCCCCATGAGCATAACTTCACAATACAATAGTTGTGAAAAAAGGACCACAGGGGAATATAAGTAAATTAAAGCTACTTTTGTAAGACTACAGAGAAAAAGCCTTTTGTTGTATGGGCAAACCTGCCCATAAAGAACCTCTCTGAAAAGCTTTTTCTTCTCATGAGAACCCATATATGGCCTTGGTCTAGCTTTTTCCAACAATTTTATTCAAGGAAGTGTAAAGATATTGGAGAGTTGAAAGAAGATAGTAGTAGATAATGCTGCAAAGTAGCTAAGTTTTAAAATATTTTTAAAAACAGAAAAATCAAAGCTTAAGGTTATTAAGTGTGAAGCAAGACACAATAAATGTCCACCATTTAAGGAAAATCATTCACTCAACCTTCCTGAAAACAATAACAGAGTGGAACCTACAGAGATTTGCATTTAACAAACATTTGCTACAAAACAGGTGTTTTGGTTACACTCTCTCAATTCTCACCGCAGCTCAAAGAATAGGGGTCACCTTTCTTCATTTCATAGTTGAGAAACAGAGGCCTAATGGCTAGTTACCTGCTAGGCTGATTAATGACACTGAAATCAAGGGAGACCTGGAAACTCTTGCCCTTTCCCCTAACCTATGTTGCCTCTGACATGAGAAAGTTTTTGATGAGCTGTAGAGAACTGTTCTTACCCCAATTCAAAAACAATACCAAACAAAGGGACAAGTCTCCCAGTGTGTGTGTGTGTGTGTGTGTGTGTGTGTGAGAGAGAGAGAGAGAGAGAGAGAGAGAGACAGACAGACAGACAGACAGACAGACAGACAGACAGACAGACAGACAGACAGACAGACAGACAGAGACATAGAGAGATAGTAGTCTTTGGCCAGTCCTGTTGCCCTGTGAGGCAGTCTCTGAACAGCCTAAGATCGGTGTCTGTAATTCATCCATTACAATTAACCCAGGGTTAAGGTATTGTTTCTGAGGCCCTGGTTGAAATGCAGATATGTGACCTGGGATGACAGACTCTGCCTCTCAATTACACCTAATTAAACAACCGGCTCTTTGCGAACTTGACCCTGCTGGTCAGAAGCAGGAGTCCGGAAAGCTGAGGTGGGTGGGTGTCTGGATTGAGGAAATCGCTCTCTGAGATCACACAGGTTAGAGCTAAGCTAACAAACAAACTTTGACTTCTCGGCAATTCTCTGGGGGAGGAAGCGTCCTCGATCTCACATTACAGGATTCTGCAGGAATCCCACTAACAGGTCTGCCGAGGTTCATCTATTCGGGATGGGAGCCACGGGGGCGCGACCCAGGTTCAGTTCAACTGGGCCACTGCAGCCAGTTCCTCTGCTCGCACAGCAGCGGCGTCCGCAGATTTAACCCTTTCTCCCTGGACTTCCGCGTGGGGGCCCGCGCGCCCCGCTCTCTCACCGCGCCCGCGCCCCCGCCCCCGGCTGGAGGACTGGGCATGCTCAGTCGCGCCCGCGCCCAGCTCCTAGAGAAACCTCTGCACGCCCTCGCCCGGCGGCTTGCGGTCGCCTCTTCGCCGCTGGCCACCCGGGTGCCTCTCCCTCGCTCGGCTCCCGCGACCCAGATTCCTGCCCCGCCCCCGCCCCTCCCGCGCCTGCAGCCAGTGCGGCAGCCGCGGCCACCCCCGTGCAGCCGCCGCGCGGGGGACCGCCCGAGTCCATCGCCGCCGCGGAGCAAGTCGCTGGAGCGCCCCGGGGAGGCGGCGATGGAGACCCGACAGCCGCCCGCCGGAACCTGCTGAGCCTTCTGCCGCCGCGGAGTCCAGGTGAGTGGCGGGCCTGGGGCTGGCCCCGCTGGAATCGAGGGTCACGAAACGAATGCCCTTGGAGAGCAGAGAGGTGGCGGCGAGCGCTCCAGGCACGGTGCTAACTGCGCGGCATCTGGGGCGCCGCAGAAATGTAGGGTCGTGGGCAGAGCGGGTACGGGAATTCAAGTGTGCACTGCTTGGGGGCCGGGGCTTCGCGGTCACCCAGGACTATCGGTCTTTCCCGGGTCTTGTCTTCTCCCGTTCTCCCCAGTTAACATCCGCGGGCGGCAGGGCTGCGCGAGAGGTTCTTGCCTGTCGGCCCGGGTGCGGGTCACCTGGCAACTGAACGCCGAGGTCTCTGAGGAAGCAACCCCGAGAGAGACCAAAATGGGAGCGGGGAACGAAAGACGGCCTGGCCTGGGCGAGAGGCCGGTTGGGGTCTTCGGGACCCCCCAGACCCGTGGGCCTAGGCCTCTGGGGCAGCGCGAACTGCGGGCCGGTGGGACCGCCGGGCTGGGGGTCACTCGCGCGGTGCCTCCTCCAACTGCTTGGGAAACTCCTCAGTTCTCAGAGCACCTCTTTCCCGGGCAGGTAGAACTGAACGGGCTAGCTGGGAGCGACAGCCACGGGGCAGTTAGAGAAAACCGTGGAATGCCTTTTTGCCAGGTGTGAGTGCGGGCTGCGCCTGCTCGCGGTGTTTCTGCTGAGCCTCTAAGTGGCGAGTCGGGTAACACACCTTATGAATATTTCAGCAACGACCTCGCCGGCTCGCTTGCTTCAGATCAAGTTTAATGAATGTGTTTGTCAGCTTCGCTGGCCAGGCAAGTGGGAGCCTTGTGTCACGAGCTTTCCAAATGTTACCTCTAACCCGCACCAACGAGGAAAAAGACGCTGCTCACCCACAGTGAGCTTTAGCTGGGCACCATAAATTGAGGCAGTTGTTCGGAGGCACCGGGTTTGGGCGGGCATCCAGGCATTGTTCTGCATCTCTGCAGTGCGTGCGTGTGGTGCCATCGCTTGACAACCGCGCTCCTCTGGCGCTGCCAATATGGTGGAAGGCAGGTAGAGTGCGTGTGTTGGGGTGAACGTGTTAACTCATGATCATCTTATGACACCAGGTAGTCACAAAGAACGTAGGCAATTCCCGCCCTTCAAGTTGTCTCTGAGATCGGTCTAGTTGAAATTCCAAGGGAGGCACACTTTTGTATCGCTCTCCCTGGGAAGGTATTTCTCGCTCCTTGATTCTTTCGTGGGAATAAGAAAGAAATGTCTTTTCTGTCGTCACTGTCAAGAACGCTAAAAGATCACATTCTTGGAAGGGACTTCAGGACTGGAAGAAATTGGAAGGCATCTTTCATCTTTAGGTTAGAACTTCCACTGCACCATCACCGTTAATCAGTAGGCTAGCACACACAGCAGTTAGGACTCTCCTGTGGTTCCCATTTGCAGAAGAAACCGGCTTGTTCCAAACCGGCTTTCTCCACCGCTGGTGAGCCAGGTATGTTGCTAACAGAAGAATTCCTCTGTTGACTAAGATTTCAAGCCTCCAAGATTGACACCATGCTAAAAGATGCCTCCCTCTTCGCCCTCTAACCCATACATGGTAAAGCAGCTGCTCTGGGTTTACAGATGTTTCACATTTAGGAAGGCTTTTTCAACAAAGCCACTGCAGTTACATCACAGGCTCCACCTCCTCCTGCCAGCCTGCTTCTCCCAGCCTGGTCCCTGGAGGGTACGTCTCCTCTGCTTGATTAATGAAAAATTAAATCCCCAAATGACAGATATTTATTTCCTTTATTGTTTTTTTTTTACTGACCTCATAGAAAGTAGGAATTTTTCAAAAATTGTTAACTGTGAATATATAGAGGTAGACCTTAATTGGGGCATAATAAAAACTCTGTGGATGCAGTTTTCTGAGAAATTTTGAGAAACCTTACAGTGTTCTTTGTTCTATTAACGTTCTTAATAGATGGGACTAGAAAGAAATTCTATGAAATTAGCAACATAAGAGGAAGTATTATAATCAAAAGAGTATTTTCTGAATTGTGTTATTGAATGTCCAAAGAGAAAGGCAGCTGCCATAACAGACAAAATCTGGCCAATTGAGAAGTTTGCAGAGCTTGGACACAAGCCTCCAGGTGTTGCAGAGAAACATTCTGTGAGTCCACAGAGAATTTTTAAAGACTGATTGTCTTTAAACTGGCTGTTTATTTTAGCAAATAAAAATGCAGGCTTTCCAGTTACATTTATTTTTCAGCTAAACCATGAAATGGTTGTTTCTAGTTAATGTCCCTTCAACAATTTGGAACATGCTTATACTAAAGAAATTATTGCTGTTTACCTAAAGTTCACTTTTGTCTGGGCAGTCTGTATTTTACCTTGCAAATACAATCACTGGAAATTTCTCACTTCTCTCTCACTTTTTTAAAGATTTATTTATTTATGCATACAGAACTGGGGTACAGCCAGTGGTGCAGGGGCAGTGAGAGGATTCACTAGAGACAGAGTGGGGAGCAGAACAAGCAGACTGACTAAACACACTGCTGAGGGGAGCAGCGGGTGGGTCAGGAGAGGTCTGCTGCACCTTGTGGATCACCTCTGGGGTGGGGATTGAACTAATGCTGAAGTGACTTTAGCTTCTTAGTGCTGTGCTTTAACCCACTGCATCACCAGGGAGGGCCCACTTTTCTCTCTCTCTCTCTCTCTTGGGTCACTTAAGGGCTGAAAAATAAAGTGGAACAAAAATCATGCTGTTCTGTAGACAATCTGGGACATGCTCAGTTCTGGTTAAAGCTATTGAAATTAACTCATGCTTAAAAGTAAACAGTTTCAGTTCAACACAGATTTGCTAAGATCTTTGCTTGCTAGGCTTAGTTAGAGGGCCAAGGATTCAAAGATAAGGGAGGGAGAGAATTCTCGCTCATAAGACGGGTTCACTGGAGGAGTCCTGGAAGCACAGGAGTTCTAGGGGGCGGCTCCTGTCAAGAACTGAGAGGACTAGCACTTTGACAGGTTTTCAGTGAGACCTTATATCCTGGATGAATAAGGAAAGAAGTTCATGACTTTCTGCCTAGCAGAGTGGCGGGGGCAATTTAGGGGGCAGCCTTTCACCTGGTCACCTCAGTTGGAAAACAGAGTTACCTAAAGATCAGGGCCCTCCCTGGTGGCACAGCAGGTTAGAGCATTGCACTAAGAAGCTAAAGCCACTTCAGCATGAGTTTGATCCACTCCCCCACTCCGCAACCCCCTTCTCCAAGTGATCCACATGGCAGGCAGACCTCTCCTGACCCGCCCGCTGCTCCTCTCAACGGTGTATTTTGCCACACTGCCTGTTCCCCTCCCCACTCTGTCTTGGTGAATTCTCTCCAAGGTGTCTGGCATCTCTGGTCTGTATAAATAGATAAATCTTAAAAA